>NW_026056984.1:0-590551 GCF_023758075.1 Alternaria novae-zelandiae
AAAGACTAGTAATTATAGCTTAGATTTAACTCTACAATCTTTAGAATCTAATAATTCTAATAATAATACTATTAATAATATTAATAATAGTATTAATTTATTAGGTATTAGTAATTTAGATTAGAGAAGTAATTTAGATTCTTAAAAATTTACTACAGGCAATATATTTATTTTAAATAATTCTAAAAGTAATTATAATAATAATATAGCTATTAGTTAGATTTTAAAACTGTAAAAAACTATAGCTATTTTTAGTATAGAAGTAGAATATATAGCTTTAAAAGAAGCTACTAAAGAAAGTTTATATCTTAATAATTTTATTAAAGATCTTTTTAATAATAATTCTATTAAAGAATTTAGTCCTATTTTTAATAGAACTAATATTATTAAAATAGATTCTTTAAGTGCTATAGAACTAGCTAAAAACTCTATTTTTTACGCTAGAACTAAGCACGTAGATATAACTTATTACTTTATTAGAGAAAATCTACTAAATAATAAAATAAATCTAGTTTACAAAAATACTAGTACTATTCTAGCAGATAATCTAACTAAACCTACTAGTTATTCTAAATTTAAGGATTTTATAAATAGAATTAGTCTAGTTAAACTAGATTAATTCTTTATAACTAGTTATTATTATTATTATTTATAATAATAAAAATAGTATATTAATACTATTACAGGGCTTAGGTTTTTAACCTCTAAGTTCTTATACCTTAAAGATTCTAGTCTAGGCTTTATATTTAGTTATTATTATATAACTATTTATATTAGCAAATAGAAATAAATATAGAAATAGGTTTTTAGTTTTAAGATAGTTATTAAAACTTCTTATATAAATTATTATTAATAAGTTAGTTATAAAAACTACTTATATTTTCTTTTTATTTAGTTATTAAAAACTACAGCTTAAGAGAGTGTATAAAGATTATAATAACTTAGTTATTATTATCTTTTTTATTATTAAGCTTTATTAAGATTACATTTATTATTATTTCTTAACAAATTAGAAAAATTCCTAGTAAATCTAATTACTTACGTAATTAAGATTTTAGTAGCTAGTTTTAATCTACTATACTAAAAGATTCTAAAAACACCTCTATTTATCTTAGCCTAGTTAATATTAGAGTTATTACGTAATTTAATAACTCTTATCTTCTTATCTCTCTTTCTATAATTGCTAAAAGATCTAGTAATAAACTAATTATTAGTCTATGTAATATAACGTATAGACTAATATAATTAGTACTAGTCTAGATTATAAATCTAGAAGATAAGAAGAATTTAGCAGACTTAGATTATAAATCTAGAAATTAATAAGAATTAAGTAGATTTAATTATAAATCTTTATCTCTAAGTAGAAATAAGCAGATATTTACGCAATTATTCTAGTAACTATTTTCTATAAAAGAAATAGTAATTCTCTATAGTTATTTTTTACCTAGCAACAATATTATTACCTTTTATCTATTATCTACTCTGTAATTATATTGCAATCTTTATTAGTTAATACTATTTATTATAGTATTTAACTACTTTGTTCTAACAGAGCTATATTCTATTATTAGAGAATAGTTATTGTTACCTTTCTATTCTTTATATTATCTACTTTGCAATTACTTTATTACAATCTTTATTAGTTATACTATTTATTATAGTATTTAACTACTTTGTTCTAACAAAGCTATATTCTATTATTAGAGAATAGTTCTTGTTACCTATCTATTCTTTATAGAACTTAATTTTATAAAAGTCTAAATATATAATATCTAGAAAAGTAGAATTAATATTTATCTAAATATCTTTCTTATTTTAGTACTACTAAAAAGTAAACTAAGTATACTAATTTAATTACTTTTTAAGATGTATATCTCTAGCTATAAATATAATATTATAGATACTTATATCTATAGATCTAGTATTATAATTAAGTAAGTTAAGATATAAGAATAGATAAAGATGTAAAAATTAGTAAAGAAGTTAGTAGTAAGTTTAGAGTCTTATAAAAGTTCTAATTAAAGAGTATTAGAAAGATTAAGGTATAGAAAAGATAATTTCTTTATTTTCTAGTAATTTTTTAAAATAAAATAGAAAATTATTCTATTTTTAAGCTATTAAGCTTATAACTATTAGAGCTAAATAAAGAATAGATAAATAGTAATTATTTAGTATATTATAATCTATTACTTCTCTAGAAAGTTAGAATTAAACTTTTAGCTATGTATCTAAGAGTTAAGTAATTATGTATCTATAATTACGTAATTATTACTACTCTCTATTATTTGTAATATTTTACTATACTAGTAATAAGCCTTATACTTAAGAATTAGCTTATTAGCTATAAGATTACTAGTTTACTAAGAAGATTATTATTCTAAATTAATTTATTTACTATAAAGAATAAAAAAGCTCTTTAGTATTTTAAAGTTCTATCTTTATACTCTTATATAAGGTTTAAGAGTATTAAACTCTATTATTTTATTTTAGTCTCTAAAATCTTTCTAAAAACTTAAAACTATATACTATTAAATAAAGTAATTAGAAAGTATATCTATATTATAATAATTTACTATATTACTTTACTACATTATATATATATTTTTGTTCTAGCATATTTAATAATATAACTAGTAGAAAAAAAATAGAATAACTAAGTAATAGTATATATAGAAAGTAGTTATAGTAGTTTTTTATTATAGTAACTAATATAGCTAGACCTAGAAATTTCTTAAATAAGAATTTAATTACTTATAATTATATAAGCTTTATATAAATAGTTTAGAATTTTTAAGATACTTTATACTAGTATTAGACTTTACTAATTACTTTTTTATAGTAGTAGTTATATAAAGTAAGCTTTTATACTAGTTTATAGTCTAGGTAGCTATTAGTATTCTATTATAACTATAGTATAGTTAGTATAATACTATAACGTTAATAGTAATTATTATTCTAGTAGTATAAGTATTAGAGTTATAGAATTATAAAAAATAAGTCTAAGCTTATATTAGAGAATTGTTTAGTTTAAGTATAGTTTAATATTATAGATTATAATTAAAAGTTATCTTATTACTTAATTACTTAATACTATAAAATATATACTACTAAGTCTACTTAAGACGCCTTTATTACTATTACTCTCTATAAGTATGTTATTACTATTTATATTTAAAGTAATTATTAGAGAGAGAGTTTTATTAATTTCTATAGTTATATATAGTAAATATAAAGTATTTAGAAAATACACTTATATTAAGATTACTATATAGAGTTACTAACTACGTTTTATTACTCTACTTTGTATTAACACTTTACTATAATAAAATATATACTATAGACTTTATTTATACACTTAGAAAAAGTAGTAGATTTCTTTCTTATAATTTTATTATATTAAATAATAATAACTATACTAATAATAAAAGTATATAGATAGTGTGTAAACACTCTATAATATTAATTTTTATATTAATACTAGTTAATAACATAGTTATTTCTTATATATTAGAGTATTAAAATCTCTTTAAAATAGTATAATTTAGATATTTTAAGTATTTTTTTTAGATTTATACTATTTAAAAGCTTTTAGAAAAAAAAAATTATATACTTACTTTTATTATTAGTTAATTTTATTATAGTATTAGCTTTTCTAAAGATAATATTCTATTAAACTCTTATTATTAAGAAAAAAACTCTTTACTATAATTACAATAAACTTTTATAAATTCTAGCTTTAGTTATCTAATCTATATTTTTAAAATAGAATATATAGTATATATTTTATTAGTAGACTAAAAATTCTATAGACTAAAAAAAAATTCTATAAAAGTAAAGTCTATTACTAGTTTATATCTATAATAAAATGTTTAATCTATTTTAAAAGTAAGTAGACTAAAACTTTAAGTTTTATTACCTTAAATTTAAAAAAGTTAAAGCTTTTAAATTTAGATAAGTTATTAGATTAATCTAATACTTAGATACTTAAAGAAAAAATATTAGTACTAATTTCTAATAGAATTATTATATAATTATATATACTTAAAAGACTATAATTAAAAAAGTTATTTAAATAAAAGTATATAGTTAGAGTAAATATACTAAGATTTTAGTAAAAGAATATTTTTTTTATTTTTTAAGTTACTTCTTAAAGTTTTAAGTTTTATTAAAGTAGCTAAAATTAAATACTTAATACTATATTAGTTCTTTAAACTAAATATAAGGTTTTTAGGTACTAATAAGTATAAAATCTATCTCTTAATAGTTACTTTATCTTACTTACTAGAGCTTTACTATATAACTTTATTATTATTATATTACTTTTCTTTAATATTATTATTACTTCTACTTATTCTAATTTCTTTTCTAAAATTATAATTATTAGATATCGTATTAAAGTAGATTTTATAACCTTTCTTTTATATTTATAACTACTACTATTTTTTATACTATTAGAGTCTATTTTACTAGTAATATAGTACTTACTAGAACTATTAATAGTTATATTTTTTTAAGTATCTTATAGAAGTATAGATATTAAGTAAGTTCTACTAATATATAGTAATATCTATAGTATATAATAGAAACTAATTAGATACTAAGTTATCTTACGTAAAAAGCCTATTTATAAACTATAGTATACTATTATCTATACCTTTTAACATCTGTCTCTCTATCTCTAGGCTGTTTCTCTTTTACCTTAATAACTCTTCAGGTACGCCTGCATACGCGAACACAATTCTAGGTATTACATGCTCGCCTTTATTAACAAGCTAAGAAGGAATGTCTACTGTCGCGTTACAAGGCCGATAAGCAAAGAGATTACAATGACCTTGTTGTACGTAAGCATAGACTGTTACATGCGATAAGGATGTAGCCCTATTAAGTATGGGTGCGGGGCATCAAGGCAATCAACAGATGCGGTTTTGCAGCGATGGTGTAGCATCACGAGTGAAAACCACGAATCGGTTGTGGATGTCTAAAAGGGGTCTTGATCCGGTGGCTACAGGCCACGACCTTGTCTATTTTACAGGAAAGTAATGAAATCTACAACACAAGACAGTATGTGCCTGTCATGATTTGGTGCGGTCATCCCCTTCGTTCCCGCTAATATAACCCTTGTCCACCATATGTCTCACGATATCGTATGTCGCGACTCCAAAGTTGCTGGTCCTGCTCAAGATAGTGCTCGGGTTGATATACTTGTAGTACTCATGCATAGCGAATCCATGGAGCATGTATGTCGAAGAAAAGTCCATTTCCCACTGCGCACGTCTTCGTCTGTTCGCGATAGCATTGTCGTACAGCTCCATTGGGTCGGTAGAGTTGATGAGTTGGGAAACAGGCGATGGATTGCCTTCGTTGGGTTTGAAGAGAGGGTCAGTGCTCTCTTTGAACCAGTGTGTGGGGGCAAAAGCGGTGCGGTCAAGTATCAGGACTTCGTTCGGGATTGGGACGAGACGCTCGGCGATCCTGGTCATGCTCTGTAGATTTGCTTCCCATCTACCGTCGAAGCCGGCATGTTGCTCGCGCACGACGATTCGCGCCATTGTGCTGTTTGGCTTGGTCAAGAAGACACCGTTGTTGATGGTGCCGTTGATGCCACCGCCTTCACGGGCGCCGCCATAATGTCGGCCGCCGATAAAGGCAAAGCCAGCGTTGAGCAGGGGCGTCAAAGATCGTAGAGGCACAACGTCCCAATCCATGTAGATCCCGCCAATTTTCGCGATGGCCTCCCAGCGGATGAAGTCTGACTTGTGCTGGATGGCGGAGATTTCCTGGTCCTGGTTCTGGCCGGCGAAGTTGGGCACATCTACTCGGTTCCAGGTGGTGATGTTTGCGAAGGTGTTGATGACTGCCTTGGTCCACCGGTCACCGTGCTCGCTGGCATTCCTAATCTCGGAGTCGTTGAAGTCGGTATGCATGTAGATCTGCGTCGGTTCAATGTACATGACCGCGGCGCACATGGTCAGGAAGCTTGAGAACGGAAATCTCAGGGTTGATGTTGCGTCCTTTTTTATCTGCACATAATGTACGATGCTGGGTATAGGGTCATGCGAGGATCCCTCGCTAGACTTGAGTATCCCATACTGCCTCGCCTTCTCCAGGGGGTGAGTCGAGATTGAGAGGATAGCGAGAGTGACGACGATCCAGGCTGTCGTTATGATTGCGAGACGGGTGCGGGAGCGTGTCGCGGACACCTGGCCGACAGGCATGTATCGATGCATGGACTCTGGCGGTTTTAGGAAGCCGAAGGAGGAGCGAAGCTGATTCCACATGGTAATAACGCGAGCGCGTATCTTGCTACTGTGGTTGTATGATTGAGATACTTGGAAAAACCAGGTCGGTGTGGGAAACGTGGATGGATGAGATGACAGGTCCATGTTTGAAGATGAGATAAGACGGTGTTATAAGTCGTTCCTTTGGTGGCTTGATTAGGGCCGAGTCAATCTGACATGCCGCAACGCCTAGACGGGTGTTTAGGTTTAATTTTTTTTTAGGTTCCAAAAGGTGTTGGTGTAGTCAGACTGATGTTTCAAAATAGGAAATAAGCAGCCGCCCTCTAATTATTGGTCGCCAAAGTCGAAAAGAAGAGGCGGGTGTTTGAAAAGCCATTCGGCCGTGCATCCCGCGATGGCAGTTCATGTTCATGCCGTGGTAGTCGGCTCTTCTAGCATGACCGCGAGGGCAGGCGCTTTACACATACAGTTGTCGTCGTGATCGATCCAATCTACATGCAAGCCACTCTCATGGAATTGTATTGGTGATTCGATATCGTTTAGAATGAGATAAGAGGTTCGTCACGTCTGACGTCGGGGAAAATACAGACATTCTGGGCAGCGGTGAGAGCGCTTCTGACACGGTTGGCCGCGCGAACTTTACACCCGGTCTGCGGCGCATTGCAAGCACTCACACGATTGTTGAAGATGCGATTTGCCATTATCTCGCTCTTTGCGCGCCGCGATTCGTCGATAAAGTGTGTCTCGGCGTGAGAAGCACGTTGTTGAAGAGGGCCGTCCCGGTCTTACTCGCGTGTTGATCCTCATATGACGCGTCAGGCTGTCTTACTTGCCAAGGCTCCGATCAAACGGAGCCATCCTGGGTAATCGATGAAGGCATGCTTTCACAAAAACGACATGAACTATAAAGCATGGTACAAGGACTTCTCAGATAACTCGAGTAGTGTGATTAATGTGCCACCAGGTGCATGATGCATGGATCGCATTGGCGCCGCAAAGGCGGGAAACTAGCGCAATCAGCTACGATCACGGACTCAATCAGACAACCCTCTCCGGCGATTTCTACTACAAAAGATGGATTGTCATTCTACGCATGTGTTCTTTGTGGAAGCCAATTTCAGTGATAGCTCGAATTTCATAGTCTCTGATGGCAAGTGAAGGCTGGTAGGGAGGTCTGTATACCAAGGGACTGATCCATTGAGTAGAAACAGCCTCGTCGTAGTCCCTTGTAACAGATCTGACAAGACTTCATGGAATGTAAATCCAATCAACACAGTGATCATCAATGAAGTGACAGGACCAGTTAAAGTACTATGGGCGGTGCCATGCATATGGTGATTCATTTCTATTCTTCATTTCGTAACTTCATCTCAGCATTGAGGATGCCACACGCGAGAAGTCCTATACTTCCTTCTTGGGGACACCGCCTGGTAACGTCTGGACCTTCTCCTGGAACAGCTTCTCTGCGCCTTGCCATACTGGTGTAGATGCTCGGTCCTTGAGGGCCATGAGGCTGGGCAGCAGAGCGTTGCTGAAGGCCTCTGAGGACTCGCGGGGTAGCGCAGACGGAAGGTGGTCGATGGAGATGACGGACAACCTCGGGCCGGCACCCTCAACAGAGACCTCGACTGTGGGCTTGTCGAAGGTGGTGTTAATATCGTAGATGGGAATGGGGTTGTGTGGGTTGGTGGTGTCGCATGAGACGTCGCAGACGACGCTGAGCCTGCGGGTTGGTGACTTGAGGCTCTCCTTGTTCACAAAGGGCGGGATGGGCTTGGAGAGGTAGATGCAGTTGACGAAGATGTCAGACTCGACGATCTCGGGGTAGGGGCCGTCGCGCTCCTTGGTCTCAGCCAGATCCCACTTCTTGATCTCTGGGCAGCCAATCTTCTCCAGCAGGTCGACAGCGCCGGAGCCGCATCGTCCGAGGGCACCCAGTACCAGACTGGTGGGCTTGTGACCAGCAACCTTCTCACCAGCGGCAACATCCTCCTTGAGCTGGGCGATCAGCTCGCTCTCGTTGTTGTAGTATCCCCGTCCTTCGGTGAAGGTTTCTAGGCCGGGAAGGGGCTCGCCTTTGGGGTGGGTGAGTTGCCATGCCCAAGTCTAGCAGATGTCAGTATGGTGGTAGTGCAGTAATCGAGTGGACTAACCTTGATGGCCAGGGCAGCGCCGACGAAGCCCGCGTGGTAGCCAAAGGCCGCAACGCGCCTGCCTGATTCATCCTGCAGGAACTCGAGGTCGTACAGGGTGCCTCCACCACGGGGAAACCTCGCGAGGACGTTCTCCCAGCCGCCCTGCTGCTTGTAGCAATGCGCAAAGTGTACGAAGGTGTGCTCGAGCGGGAACTTGTCTTCGGGTAGCTCCTTCAGTCCGATGATGATGCGGTCGTCTTTGGGCGCGTTCTTGTATGCGCCTTCCTCGATGAGGGTCGCGCCTGCCTGCTCAAACTCCTCGTCCTTGAAGATGCGGGCGTAGTTAGGGTCCTTGGGCGACCGCTCGACGACGACGGGGTAGCCAGCATCGAGCAGCTTCTTGGTGGTGGTGGGAGTGAGGCTGGAATTCTATTAGTACAGTATATACATGGAAATGGTCTAGTGTACTCACCACGAACGGTGCTCAAGCGGTTTGGCCTCCGCGCGGGCGTGTAGTGTAGGGAATGACATTGTGAGCGGTCGTTGTCTTGGTGGTTTCAAGATGAGAACTCAATTCGATGCCTCCTTTGTAGATACTTTGGTTTATGAGTGTATCGGATCTCGGAGTGTGGGGAATAGTCGGCGCGGACTGAAGCCCACGATGACTCCATGGCCTTTTTCGCCGGGGCTCCAAATTCGAGCTCCGAGAACGGCGCTACTGCAGGGCTGCACCGTTGGGCAATAGAGACGTCCGATGACATAGCCACAGCCGTAACGTGAGGCTTGACAAGTTGAGACATATCTGACCAGTAGTGGGGCGGCGGTCTGGATGACATTGCAGCGCCTCGCACGTGCATTGCTCGACGGCCGGCGGCGCTGGACTGAGCAAGCTAGGAGGATCCTCTGCCGGCGTTGAAAATACGCTGCACCACGACGTCCATGCTTTTCTCTCGTCTGTTCCGCCTCGGGAGCGCTATGGTTGCTGCTGCGAAAAGCTGCTCGCACCCGCGTCGCCGTCCATAGTACGGCTATTACCTCGCCTCCGATTCGCTGGTGCTTGCACCTCGATATCACTATCGCTATCGCGCAGCATGGCTTCACATTCGCGCGACTCTTCCAATGCCAGTGCCCGGCACGCACACGCGCCTTCGACGCCCAGCCAGCTCCGCCAGGCTCATGCGCCCTCGGACAGGTCCAGCTCACCCGAGGAAACCATGCGTCCCCGCCGCTATCACGACGACGACGAGCCCCAGCCGTCGAGCAGCGCCGCGCCCCACGACCTCGAGTTCTCCACCGACGGCATCCACCCGGCGACGGATGCGACGTCAGTACACTCAACCCATGAGGAAGTCGCTCCCCCCGGCGGCATCATCGAGATCGACCTCGAGCCCACGGTGCGCACGCGCCTGCTGAACCAGCAGGACTGGGGCACCTTCAACCGGGCCGAGGGACGGCCGGCGGCACATCGCAACTATGGCAGCTTCGCGGGTAGCATCCACTCGGAGCAGAGCTTCGGCGGCACCTTTCCTGGCATCCGCGAGACGGCAGAGGGCGATGCGCCCGACGAGGCACACGCTCTCCTGGGCGACGCCTTTGCAGATGGCGTGCTGAATAAGGGGAACGGGCAGAAGATGAGCACGACGCGCTGGCTCGCTGAGCGCCACGGCATCAAGGACAAGCGCATGATGTACCTCAAGTACTACATCCCCGTCCTCAACTGGACGCAGCAGTACAAGTGGCGCTACTTCAAGGGCGACCTCATCGCAGCCATCACCATGGCCTCGTTCTACATCCCCATGGCCCTCTCCTATGCCTCCAACCTCGCCCACTTGCCGCCCGTCCACGGTCTCTACAGCTTCGCCCTGAACCCTCTCATATACGCTGTGCTGGGCACCTGTCCGCAGATGATTGTCGGTCCCGAAGCACCTGGCTCCCTCCTCATAGGCGAGATCGTGCGTGAGAACATCAAGAAGGGTACTACCGGCGACAACGATGGTAGACGAAATGCCGAGATCGCTGGCATCGTGACGTGCATGGCCGGTGCCTTTATCCTGATCGCAGGCTTCTTCCGGCTTGGTTTCTTGGACAATGTCTTGAGCCGACCCTTTTTGCGAGGCTTCATCAGCGCCATCGGTGTAGTCATCTTTGTAGACCAGCTCATTCCCCAGATGGGGCTCGCACGACTGGCTGCTGACCAAGTATCCCACGGCAGTTGCTTGGACAAAGTCGTCTTTCTCTTTCGCAATGTCGGACGCGCCCATGGACTCACATGTGCCATGTCCTTCACTGCCTTTTTCATCATCATGTTCTTTCGGTACGTTGCGAGACATAATATTCATGCCGGACTCACTAACCAACCTGCAGAGAGTTCAAGAAGCGACTGCAACCACGATACCCTAATGTCGCCTACATCCCTGACCGATTTGTCGTTGTCGTGCTATCTGCCGTGCTTACCTGGAGATATCGCCTTGACCAACAAGGCCTCGCTGTACTTGGAGAGGTGAACTCCAGCGCCAAACTATTCACCATCCACTTCCCTTTTGAGACCTCGCATCTCAAGTATGTATCTGACGCCATCAACACGGCATTGATTATTGCTATGTTGGGCTTCTTCGAGTCTTCCGTTGCTGCCAAGTCGCTGGGCAGCGGTGACCACACCAAGGACGGCGTCCAGATGCCATTAAGCGCGAACCGCGAGCTCATCGCTCTGGGTACTGCAAACATCACCGGTGGACTGTTCATGGCGCTTCCAGCTTTCGGTGGCTACGGTCGCTCCAAGGTCAATGCATCCACTGGTGGTTTGACGCCAATGAGTTCAGTCTTGTTGTCCATCATCACTATTCTGTGTACCGTCTTCATGCTGCCATATTTCTACTACCTACCCAAAGGCGTTCTTTGCGCCATGGTCTCAGTCGTAGCATACTCGCTCGTTGAGGAGGCACCACACGATGTCAAGTTCTTCCTCAAGATCCGTGGCTGGTCAGAGTTGATCCTTATGGGTCTTATCTTCTTCATCACCATCGTGTGGGATCTGAAACGTGGTATTGGTGTCGGTATCGGTCTCTCTATCCTGCGTCTGATCCGTCATTCGGTTCGCCCGCGCATTCAAATTCTAGGCCGCGTGCCTGGAACTACCAACCAGTTCTCAAACGCGGAACATCACCCCGGAGATGTCGAATTCATTGAGGGGTGCTTGATCGTCAAGATTCCCGAGCCTCTGACATTTGCCAACACTGGAAACCTGAAGACCCGTCTGCGCCGTCTCGAGGACCATGGTACGGAGAACGCGCACCCTGCTCTACCGCGCGTTCGCCGTGCAGAACACAACAAGAACGTCATCTTTGATGTTCACGGCGTCACATCGCTCGATGGTGCTGGCGCCCAGGTCCTGGCTGAGATTGTAGACTCTTACAGGAAGCGGGAAGTCAGAGTCTTCTTTTGCAGGGTGCCGCAAGAGTCCAGTCCCGTCTACCAGCTGTTCGAAAAGAGCGGTATTATCGAAATGTGTGGAGGTCCACGACATTTTGTCCAGAGTGTAGAGGAGGCGCTCCGCATGACTGAACTAGAGCGACTCACAGAAGAATGGGCAAGCTCTGCGGAGAGCTCCCGGGCTGTCTCAAGCAGAGCTTGAGTCACTGCAACGACGCATGTAACCTTTTGGCCTATTCGCAACGAACAAGAGTTCGCGAGCATTGCATTTCGGAATTGGCGTGTATGAGCGTTTTACTGCGATTAGACTTCTTGTATCTTCCTTTTAGCTTTGGGCAACGAACTGCAGTCTCGGCATCAATATGAAAAGCATGGTCATTTTCCAGTTTCCCGTGTCAGAACCTCTGACTGTTTGGAAGTCTGCCAGGCGTCCAGCAACTTTGCCGAGCGACGACCCGGTCGCGAACATCGGAGCTAGATCTGCCTCCAGGGCGTCGGCTGCGTATGGTATCCTGCAACCGGTGTCTAGCCCCAACGCCTATTATCTGGTTCCCATTTCCAATCACATTTGAGATGATGCAATCGTTAGATGCGCTCTTATGCAGGGCTGCTTCAATCTCGCAGTCATAATCAATGCTGCCGTGACTAAGATTCGAGCATGCCGTGTTCAGAGATCCCCAGATACGGGGATAAGCCGGTGGACGCGCTACCCTGGGTACAGCACCGCGTCTTCACTCCACTTTGGAACATCCTTACAACCCAACGCCGGTACGTGTTATAAGCTAGAACCAGCTCACGAAACCAAGTTTCACAAACAGTATCATCAATATATGTCGTATCGACTGCGAGCCCGCAGCCTTGACTGATCTCCAACAGTCCGCGGATGTCTGAGTGCAGCGCGTTCAGACCGTTGGCGCCCCAAGCCTTTGACGTCGACCAAGCTTTTCGGCGTCTTTCAACAAAGCTTCGCTGTGCCGTCTTTTCCAAGCCAAGCGACGCTTATCACCTCTTGACCACTCTTAGCACGCAGTAGCCCCTGTCGTGTGCTCCATCCCATGTCGCCTGCTAGCCAACTCTGGTCTATCGTGCCGCTGTCCGCGGGGGTGCCATTGGATGGCAGGTCAACATGCGGGGTTGCGGGGACGTCATGAGGAAGTCGAGGATGCATGCTCGGGTCGCACTGGTTATCTGTGATATTGTTTCCGGAAGGTTCAACGATGATCGCGTGCATGTCTAGTCGGATTAAAGAAAGCGTCGCGCCCGCGGTGTCTTATAAGCTCTTGTAAGCTCAACAGTCTGTCGATCTCGTTCGGAGAAAGAAGACAGACCTCTCCCTCACGCTTCGCGTTCAGAAGTTGCCCACGCGTTGTCCTGAATTCATAATGGCGGACGAGAAATACGATACTACCGAGCAGCGCGAGTTCGCGCCACCGGCCGCAAAGATGTCGGCCGGTCGCTACATGGCAACGCGCATCCCCACTCTCAAGCCTGCCCACGACAAGGTCGCCAATCCCATCGCGCTCCTGCGTATGCTGAATCTCCAGCAATGGCTCTTCTTCCTGGTCGCTTTCGTTGCTTGGACCTGGGACGCGTTCGACTTCTTCACCGTCTCCCTTACCGTGGAAGATCTTGCCGAAACCTTTGGTAAAACCAAGGCGGATATCACATGGGGTATTACATTGGTCCTCATGCTGCGAAGTGTGGGTAGTATCATCTTTGGCCTGGCGGCTGATCGCTATGGAAGGAAGTGGCCTTTCATTATCAACAACCTACTCTTCATCGTGTTGGAGTTGGGCACAGGATTTTGTTCCACCTACAACGAGTTCTTGGGAGTGAGGGCTTTGTTCGGCATCGCCATGGGCGGATTATACGGAAATGCTGCTGCTACTGGTGAGTTTCCCTTCCCATCTCCGCATCATTCGAATAGCTGACATGGTTGCAGCCCTTGAGGATTGCCCTGAGCAGGCCCGTGGTATTATCTCCGGTATGCTACAACAAGGCTACGCATTCGGTTACCTACTAGCCACCGTCTTTACACGCGCGTTCGTCAACACCGTCGGTCACGAATGGCGACCGCTATTCTGGTTCGGTGCAGGCCCACCAGTTCTGTTCATCATCTTCCGTCTCTGCCTCCCAGAAACGAACGCTTACCTCGAGCGTAAGCGGATACGCGAAGAACAGCCCAACGCAGCCAAGGTCTTTGCTCAGGAAGGCAAGGTTGCGTTGAAGCGCCATTGGCTTTTGCTGGTGTATCTTGTCTTGCTTATGGCGGGCTTCAACTTCATGTCGCACGGAAGCCAGGACCTCTACCCGACTATGCTGAGTAACCAGTACAACTTCTCCTCCAACCAGGTCACTGTCACACAAGTCGTCGCCAACCTTGGCGCCATGACCGGTGGTACCGTAGTCGGCTATTGCTCATCCATTTTCGGTCGCCGTATCAGCATCGTCGTCATGTGCGTTATCGGCGGCGCTCTACTCTATCCCTATACGTTCGTCTCCACGAACGCCGTCATCGCCGCAGCCTTCTTCCAACAATTCTGTGTCCAAGGTGCTTGGGGCGTCATCCCTATCCACCTCATGGAACTCTCGCCAGGATCGTTCCGCACCTTTGTCGTCGGTACATCTTATCAACTCGGAAACCTTGCTTCTTCTGCCTCATCGACTATCGAAGCGACTATTGGCGAGAGATTTCCACTTCCACCGAAAGGCAAGACAACCCGTTACAAGTACGGGCTAGTGATCTGCATCTTCATGGGATGCGTGTATGCGTACGTCATCCTACTCACGGCTTTGGGACCAGAGTATCGAGGTAGAAGCTTCGATGTGGCTGCCGACGAGGATATGAATGTTGTAACTGGTGCAGATGATGGCAAGTACGGTGCGAGACACGATAGTGAGGACGCGGAGGCGAGAGAGCGTGTGTAGAACTCGCGTTCGAGAGACGCTTACCATGTAGCTATTTGCAGTCTTTCACATAGAGCAAGAACAGTACATGATGCTTCTAGACTTTATCTCCCGCATGCAAACGCTGAATTCTCACCGTGGCGTTAGCGATGTTCGACATCCGGAGGTTGGCAACCGCCTTGTCTTAGAGGCTGTGTCTACCCGATGTGGAGAGACAGGCCAAATATCTGGACTCGTGTGATCGCATCTCGTAAATTGTATATTGCCTGATCCATGGCGTTGACGTAGGCAATTTAGACATTCCAGGCAAGCTCGGTGCTGCCATTGGCCACAATTAAAATCGGCAGCGGCATCCGTCGCTAGCGTTGTACGACTGGTAGCCGCCTCGCACACCAAATAGATTGTCTTCATCACTCGTAATCTATGCAACACTCACATCGTCTTGTACACCTTCGCTTACAACCAATTCGCGCTCAATGTTCGGGTCTTTGGCGATGGGTACGGCTCTTTCGACCTTATTGCCGGTGGGTGTCTCGTAACGAACGAGCCAGCCCGGGGCAAGAGACAGAGTATATATGTCGCTCGGGAGATGTTGATATGCCGGCACCAACTGCATATTCATTGCATCTCATCTCCAGGTTCAGCCAAAGATCCCCGCCAAGATGAAGTCCTCTGTTGTTTTGCTAGCAGCTACTGCATCCGTCGCCAGCGCTCACTGTACGTCCCGATGCACTCTACACCACCCAAGAAAGCAAGCTGACCTCTCAAAGACACACTCCCAAGCATCAACGGTGCCGCAGCCTGGACCAGTGTCCGTCAAGCCAAGAACTGGCAGGACAATGGATTCGTCGGCAATGTGCAAAGCAACGACATCCGCTGCAACCAACTTAAAGCAGGCACAGCGACCACGACTGTTGCTGCTGGCTCGAACGTAAAGGTCAGCGTCAACCCGAACGCTTACCACCCAGGCCCCTTCCAATCGTACCTTGCCAAAGTACCAGAGGGCGCAGACATCAACACCTGGGACCCAACCGGCGCCGTCTGGTTCCGAATCTACGCCGAACAGCCCAAGTTCGGTTCCCAGTTGACCTGGCTGAGTATGTTTCTCACAACGCTCTTACCCTGCTAGCATATACTAACATCGATTCGCGCAGGCGCTGCCACCTACGACATCAGGATCCCTCAGTGCATTGCACCTGGAAAGTACCTGATGCGCAACGAGCACATCGCTATCCACACTGCTCAGAGCGTAGGCGGAGCCCAGTTCTACCTGTCTTGCGCACAGCTTGAGGTTACTGGCGGCGGCAGCAAGGCGCCCTCGAACCTCGTCGCGTTCCCTGGTGCGTACAAGGCTACCGACCCGGGTATCCAGATCAACATCAACTACCCTATTCCTACAAGCTACACTAACCCCGGCCCGCCTACTTTCACTTGCTAGATGCAAAGGGTTTGCGCTAGGGGCATGTGTGCTTGCGTGGAGCAAAGCATGAAGGCTACGTTGCTGTAGATGTAAATAGGTGGTCTATAGATATGATCAGTTTGCGAATATTACGATTTGCATAGAGTTCACGTTTTGATCAACCAGGAAAACAGTCACTTTGACAGAATGGCTTACACAGATGAAAAGCCGGTGTATTGGATTTCGTCTTACTGTCCTCAATACCCTTGAAACCGACCACGGAGATCAACTTGCCACCGAAGTTAAAAACTCCTAGATACCTCCTGGCACAGATCCCATCGAATGCTCATCGCGGACCCCGATTGAGCGCCCTTTCAACACCGGTACAGCCGGAACAAACCCTATACCCAGCACACGGCTCATACAAGAGACCGGAAGTTCCCACCCACCTCAGATAGCATGATAGCGCTCAGCAAGCTTCTCAGCATCATACATCTTCGCCGTCGCCCTCTCCAACTCATCCGCCACATACTTCCAAAAGTTGCGCTCACACTTCGCCACCGCATCCACAAGCTGCTCCGTCATCTGCGGCGTCTCCAAATCATTCTCGTGTACCTCCGCGGGAACCGCATGACGAAGATTATCTTTGAGCTCCGTCGCGTTGTTGAAGTCCTTGATGCGCTTCTTGCCCGCCTTGCTAAGCACACCTGTACCTTCGGCGTTGGAGTACTGGTTTGGGTTGCGCAGATGCATGTAGTCCCTTGGGTCGAAACCGATTTCGCCGGCGGAGGTGGCGATGCGGGGGGCGTTGCGGACGAAGCGGCCGTAGACTGCGGCGTCGGTGAAGGTTGCTGGTTCGCCTTTGGAGAGGCGCTCTTGGTTGAGGTGGCTGGCGATTTCGCTCCAGAGGAGCTTTTGATCTTGGCGGAGGGTCTTGATGAGGATGTTTTCGGGGTCTTCTTCGACGAGGGGGCGGGTGCTGGTCTTCTTGTCCTGAGGCATGAGTACGGAGATGTTGTTCTCGACCTCCGCTTTGGTGGCTTTTGCGCGCTTCAGTCCGTCCATGACGCGATATTTGTATGGGCCTTGGGTTCCCGGGCGATTGAAAAATGTACTTCCTTGGGCAGGGAAGTCGTGGTCAGAAGCTTCTCCGTCTTCAGGTTCAAACAATGGAGATTCCGCTCGGTTACTGGTTGGCGTGACTGAGGGATGGAGCTTTTGGGAAGAAGGAAATTGGTAGCTGCCTGAGAACTATAAGTACTTTTCAGTATAACTGTGTCTTACTAGACTCACTTAGACTCTCCGCGGCGGTGCTCAGGTGAGAGAGTGGGCCACTGGCGCTCGTGATCTTACTGCCCCGTGCAGTCTTGTTCGTTCCTTTCTTCACTCCATCCTTGTTGAATCGCTTCTTACCTCGGCGAAACATCGTGTTTTCTCCAGCAGCGTCATAGAAGAACACATCGTCGCCCCTTTCTTCGCCCGAGAAGCCGATGTCCGGTACAATGACTTGGTCATCTTCAGCCAAATCGCTCGCGCTTGTCGGAGACGTCAATAGCCTAATAACAAGAGCTTGTTAGCCTCAGTTCTAAGAGACTTCATTACGTTCAATGCTATGATCAACGCAGGGGGCTGCAATGGACCATCAGACAGCAACAGTGGTCGTAATCATAGGCGCTGCCGGCGACAATAGCCTGAACACCTTCAGAGCAACTTACTGATTATCATCTTCGACAAAGTCCATGTCGTGTCCGAAAACTACAACAGACATACTTGCGTTCTTTCGTACGGTGTAGACTACGGGAGACAGAGAGGAAGAAACCGACAGGCCTAATGTACTTGGTACCGTACAATGGGCCTAGTAGAAATGCCTGATGTATACTGGATGTAATGCTATGTAGCCTAAGGCACGTACCTCGCGGGTCGCAAAGGTGACCGAAAAATGCCTGGGGCGTGAAGGGCTCCCAGTGAATATGGCCCTGATCATCACGCCATGCGGTAGCGCGATCTCGCTCTGTGATGCAATCACAAGCCAAGCGACTGTGTTCAATGATAGGTCAGAAGAAGAGCAGACTTGGAAAAAAATGACTAAGTCTCGTGTGCAAACGCTAAGCGTTTGCAATCAGAACCGTGTCAGTGAGTCTAGACCTAGATTGTGAATTGCGACTCAACATGTTGCGAAAGTGCCATCATGCGAAAACAGCCTATGAGGCCTCTGCGCGATTTGCCAAGGTGAGTAGAGAGAGGAGCTATATGTCGCAATAGATCAGAAGATAGCTTATTGAGTATGTGCCATGTTTGCAAACCACACTATCAAGACCAGTTGAGTACCTTCCTACTTATGTATCGCGGAGAAGACCAAAGCTTCGGCCCTGTTCAATTCGCCTTGAGCCGTGTCGGCTGGTAATCCCGTGCTTCTCGTCTCACGAGTGTCTTTTGACTGCTTAAGAGGAAGTAGGGATCGAAGAAGAGACTTGGTTGATGCCATCGTTGACCCTGACTTCGTTGATTGGGTGTCCGATCGCGATTGTTCGCCGGAGTCAGCTCTATCGGTTGTTGACATGGTCTGTAAATTTTCGTGGAAGAGCTTGCTTTGGGTCTATAGATGAGCTTTGGATGACAGTGGTAGCAGGCCGTATGTGGACGCCTGCTTGCTGTTAAGTGGATATTTAGGGACGCTTGCTTGGTCTCACACATCTCGCTTCATCGCTTACAGTCACACGCAACTTGTCATATAGAATCAGAACAATCATCAATCCATCGTTGAGATAACACCGTATACAGCACAGATACATGGTCTGCGAAAGTCGATTCGCGAGCTCTTATCAGCAAGTCGACCAGAAGGCGGGTTTGCGCGCACCACAGTCTCGGCGAGTAAGCGAAGAGACATACATCTCTACAGCCGGAGGGCGCAATGATGGTTGTCACTGCAAAGATCCATGGCTGGAAGACCGTGAAGCGAGGAGCAAGGTTGAGCTAGGTCTGTGTCTAGTGTTGACGTAGACCGCAGTCTGAGTCAAAGGCGCACTCTATTCTTTGACGTAGTAATGACGAAAGGGGAGTAGTGCTTTCCGTATTGGCCGTACGCGGGAGTTTGTCAATCATCACACGTCATGCGCGCACGCGTGTCCGGACCCCAACACGCGTACTGGTAGAGCTCACGGTCACCATCTTCATGCCTGATCATACGCTGACGATCTTGATGATGATCTCGGCAGATCTAGGTCACACAATCGCGCGCCCGCCAACACATCATCGCGACTTTGACAAACGCACAATAATTCACCGCCATCACATCTTAACACGTTTGTGGACTCGTTACTCAACAGAAGAGCTCATTCTTCTATTTACAGCTAACTCGAGAGCTCACTAACTACGCGGTCCAACGGCGCATGGTGGAGTTTGAACCAGCGAATGTGGATCCAATCTCACCCCACTTGATCTGGCTGAAGGTGACTGTAGGTGCCTTCTCAATCTGCTGGATCGCCTTAGGGAAGCCTTCAGTCGCATTGCATGGTCCGGATCCGGACTCTGAGCCGTCAAGCCACTGCATGGCACCGCTCTCATCCCACCAGATGCTCAGCGCGAGAACCATACCGCGGGCCAGAGCATCACCCATGCCCTTGTGGCCACCAAGCTTGCTGTACATCTCAGCGCCAGGTTGAGCACTGCAGAACTCCTGGTCCATGATGATCTCCTTCCTGGCGTTCTCAATGACGACGCCATCCTGCACGTACTTGCGGACGATGGCCTGGAGAACGCCGTCCTTGGCAGGGAACTGGGTGACGACGGTGAAAGGCTTCGTGGTGTCGACTTTAAGGCCAGTACCGTAGTAGTCGGGAGAGCTTCGGTGCTTGTAGGGGTTGTCCCCGCATCCGTTCTTGTCGCACAATCCAGCCTTGCCGCACTCATCGCCTGTGCAGCCAAAGAGACCATCGGTACTGCAGGTGTGAGGTGCGATCTGGTTGGAGCGAGCGTTTGCCTCCCAGATATCCATCTCGTTGCAGCAAACACCCTGACCCTTAACGTTTCCCTGGAACGAGTAAGCATGAGTACTGAGGGAGGAGACAGCCTGTACTTACTACACCGTTGATCCATGGTGTGACGAAGCACTGAGCATCACAGTATCCCGTACCATAGGCGGCGCCACCTGGGTTCAGTTGAGAACGTCCACCATCCGCCTCCATCTCGCTGAGGTAAAGGGCGCCGTTCATGCCGCATGGCAGCTTCGATACGTCGACGTCGAAAGCCAGCTCGTTACCGGTCAGTTGAAGCATCTCGTAGTTCTCCTCGTCCTCAGCCAAGAGGTAGACCCTAGGGCTAGCTTGGCCGCCACTGGGGTTGAACATGTCCAGACGAAGCTCGCCTCCGGTAGTGTAGACACCCATTGTGGAGTAGTCTTCGATGCCTTCCATGATGCAGTTCTTCGCACATGTTTCCTCATCCGGGCACGCAACCGGGTCGGCTGCACTACCCCAGTTTCCACAGCCGAGTGTAGAGTTGCCCTTTTGATGGATGTAATGGGAAGCTGAGTCGACGACAATAGCTGTGCTCTGCTCTTTGCATCCTCCCGCTTTGGTGCATTTCCAAGTGTTGAGCTTGGGGTGCACTTCTGGCGTCGATCCTGGTGTTTGGGCAGTGGCAAGACCCAAAAGGGTAGCCGCGACGAGGGCGTATGGAGCCATTGTATAACGATTGACTAGGCGTAAACTTGAGAGACGCAGTTGCAGAATACGGAGAAGAGCGAGCTGCGAGCCTCTTTATAGCTCCGTTGACGACCAGTTGAAGCCGCGGGCTGTTCCTGTACTAATGGACTGCATGCATGTATCAATTTCAAGATATTACAGGATATGAGAGCCGCAATGTCTTGGAGCCTCCATTCAGTAAACATCGTCAGTGAATTTGGCGGCTGTTCCTGCTATTGGTCGCAAGCTCTGCCTCGGCCCTATTGTCAAGGTCGCATTTGTTTCGAACCCTCGCCGCAAGATCTTGACAGCGCAGAACGGTCCGGAAGAACATGCAGAGAACCTTCGATAATCTATTTGAGAGATTGCTATTTGCTCAAATATATTGCACTTGATCACGGGGCCCCAGATGGAGGTTTCATGCGGGGCATTTACCCGGTGTTTGCTCGGCGCAAAGAGAGCTTGACTTATACAAGCAGGTGCCCGCCCCTTTGCCGTGCTTCTCACAACCAAAAGCCCACCGGGAGCCCGGTTTTGAGTCCGCAGTTGTAGTAGGTCAATACAAGCGTCGAACAAAAGCAATGTGCGGCGGCAAGAAAGAACCAGGTTACCGGGTGAGCAGTCCGACACTCCTGGCATTCGACGCGATGAGACTCCCTCTCGCTGCAATGTGTCATTTCAATGCGCATCTTTTTGCGCACGCTCGTCGCAGTAAGTTCCAAGTACCAAGTGCTCGGCTCAAGCTTCTTCTGTTCTGCCTCGCGTTGTACAGAACGGATCAATGGCTATGGCTATATTTCTCCGGCACCATCTTCCGGCAGTCTTCTTCTACGACCATCTTTTACTTCTAGTACTCGTCGCACGGCTTATGAAGATAGTCAGTCTTTACATTCATTGATGAACGTCTGGGTTCCGTCGTCCACGACGATCGGTTTATCGCTGGCCTTGCCGCAGTCACGGAGCAACAGATGACTCGGTCGCGGCTGCTCACTCATCTTCGTCGATCTGATGTTTCGTGAGCCCGAAACATCCCCATGGAACCTTGAGCAGCCTTCACCCCACTCTTGCCATGGCAGCTACCATGGCAGCTGTCGTGGCTTCTATGAGGCACACCATACCCAGCTCTTTCACTACTCCTACGACATCGGTCAGATTGTTCCGATTCTCTTGGAAAGTGGATTCACAAGACAACGGCTGTCCATGCGTCTGGCTGACAGCGCATTCAAACGGAGTTTTCGTCCCGCTTGGGACGACGTAAGTTTGGAGTCTGCTCGCGGTGAGTGGAATAAAATGTGAGCGCGCCCATCAATCTCCTCTCGAACCAGCACCTCGGCAGTGATCGGATATGAGCGACGTCCGGAAGTCGGGTAGGAAGTTGGGGTATGTTTGGCTGCCAACTTTTGACAAGCAGATATTGTCGCGGAGTCTAGCCCAAGTGTGTGGCTGTCGTTGCCCTGTTGGGCCAGTCCCGCTATCGGGATTTTAGTAATGTGGGTCACCACCGCTGGTGAAACTCCCAAGGAGCCTCCCTGCGCCGTAGTAGCACCGACGGAAGCTCTAACACCCTTTGCGTTGCCATTTCCGCATGCTATATCCAGGCACCTTGGCTAAGGCCCCTAGTTCTCCGCATTTGCGAACGTTGACGGCATTGCCGTCCCGGTATCGATTGCACGCCACCATCTCTAGATTGACCAACAGGATTGGATAGCGAAAACCCATAGGCACGACTCGAACGTGGAGCAAGAAAGCAAAGTCGACAACATTGCTTGTGACAAAAGCAGTCTTTACAGCATTTGAGTAGTCCATCTAGTACATCCCCCAGGAACGGTCTCACTTCGGTCATACTGGCTTAGTGCAGAAGCCGTGAACTGATCCGGCCTTCTTGTTTTTCGAAAATGGACAAGGAACGCTGGAATGTCATACGCTCGCGACACAGATCAGGCATTCCATTCTGCAAAATCTACGAGTCGTTTGTAAGCCATGTGGCAAGGTTGGGTAGAGAAAAACTCAGCACCACGTGCCACAGTATGAGTTTTCTTCGTTTTTCGTAGGCTGTCGCAACTCGCTTGGGTTAGCCAGCCAATGAAAGCGTACACCTTACTCTGCGCACACCATCAGCCATTGTAGGGACAAAACCTGGAATTTGGAATGAGTTCAACAGTCATGAGGACGAAAGCCACCTACAAGCTGAAGACCACTACCGGGGAGCGGGGAACGTTCGTAGGGCACAAAGATGGTGGTTCGGTACGGCACGGAGGCGCTACCTACCCTATCCTCCGTCCTCATAGTGTTTGCTCCCAACGTCTGGTTTGGACGGCGCCGGATAGCACCCTCAGGAAGACCTCACACGTACGAACGCGCAATCGCGCACAAAGTTGCGGCAGGGACGGCCAGAGAGCTGTCAGACTCTTATGGAACGGCTCCTGAACCCTGGAGACCCGCTCAGAACCGGCACTTCGATGCCTGTACATATTGTAAGGCCTTTGCTCTTTCAAGCCAAAAGCAGTTTGACATGCAGTATGATCGCCCTTTCTCCTTTCGCCCGTTCAGGCAAAGTGGGCGTCGTCGGAGTTCCTTCCTCGCCATGGGATTGTGCACCTCGACGCGGTGACGTCCACGCTTGCATGATTCCGTGCACACATTTGACTCGCTAAATGCTCCTCCCGACTCAAGCTCCCGCTGCACGCCTCACCATTGGAACCACAAAATTGACAAAAGCATCATGAGGCTTTCGTCGGCGGGGAATTAGTGAAAGGCTAGAGACAGATCCGTTTGCTTTTGGCAATCAAGTGGCCTCGTGTATGGCCGAGCAAACGACTCGCACTCCCCTTTCTCGCGTGGCAACGCTTAGCGAAGCACGTTGCCGATCTTCCTGCCTCGCCATAATGGATCTGCCCCACAATGAACCTGGCTCGAACAGCAACCTGCGTCGACTACCGTCGCAAGGATACCCAGAGCAGCGTCGGTGGTCTTGCTAACAGTATTCTAGCGTTCACAATGCCAGGAGACACACGGCTCGGAGAAAGTGTTGAGACGTCTGTTCGCGCGATCAGCGACGAGGGGGAGGCCGAACTTGTCGAAATACAATATGCTGCAAGATCGTACTCGAATCGCGGTTTTCCAGACTCATTAATCCTCTCCCTCGCCTACATAACCTTATTTTGACGATTCTCCCGACACACCACCGAGTATGGAGGACCGAAGTGGTTCGGTGCTGGCTATAGCCCTCACCTTCTTGATCTTAACATATATCACCGTTGGGCTTCGTTGCTATGTCAGGTAAGATCTGCTTGCTATCTTCATTGTTTTTGGACGCGTCGCTGATAAGAATGTAGGATCTTCATGGTGAAGGGATTCGGCATTGACGACTACTGCATGGTCGTCACACTTTTCTTTTTCACCGGTTATCTCGTGTCTCAAATCGGCGGTGCGCTCCACGGAACAGGTGTTCGCCGCGAGAAACTCACCGACGAACAAGCGCAAACGGCCCTAAACTTCTGGTTCTTCTGCGAAATATTCTACACATTATCGACATGCATGCTCAAGATCGCCGTCGGGTTCTTCTTGCTGCGAATCACTGTCGTACCGATGCACATCTGGCTCATTCGGTTCATCATGGTAGTTTCTGCCATCGTGGGAGTCGCATACACATCGGTCGTCATCTTCCAGTGCAAGCCGGTCTCGTTCTGGTGGGACCTGGACCCTAATCATCATGGCACTTGCTTGTCAGCGACACTAGTCATGAACTTCACGTTCGTGGTTTCTGGACTCAACGCGTTTGCGGACTGGGTGTTTGCGATTCTCCCGGTTCTGATCGTCAAGGATCTTCACATGAAGAAGCGCATGAAAGTCATAGTCGCGTCGGTCATTGCTCTTGCCGCAATGTAAGTATTTCGCGAGCCGCATAATAATGTCTCTAACAACTCGGTAGTGGTTCGACAGCAACGATCATCCGTCTCCCGTACACGACCTCATTGAAGGGATACAAGGGCGACTTCCTCTACCGAACAACCGATTTTGCGATCTGGAGCACAGTGGAGGTGGGATTGGGCATAACAGCTGGTTCCATTGCGACTCTGAGGCCGCTCATGAAGCAGGCTCTCGAGATTACTCGCTCAGCCTCAGCTCTACCCTGGAGTAAACCCTCACTGAACTCCGGTCCGCTGCAGTCGGGCACCCAACTGGGCACGCTCAAGCCTTCGATAAAGAAGTCGATCACAATCACTACCTCGAGAGCTCGGAGAGAGAGCGCCAGCTCTGACGAGGAGATAATACTGGGCAGAAGCCAACCATCAGAAGCATGGCAGCAACAGCAGGGGCTGCCTGGATACGTTACGTCCACCGTCCTAGATGAACGTGAGAAGCGACAACAATCAGAGAAGAGTCGTCAACACACGACAGAGCGTGAAAGGAGAGGTAGCCCTGGAGGGGCCAGCGACTCCACTCTCGATAGCAAATCGACTGGAAAGGCCGCAAAGGTCCATGAGCGTTTTTAGTTAGAAGTTCCATTTGAAGCACTGCACGATACCCCATAGTAATAGAATTCTGCATCGATTTCCACGTCTTTGCATTCATGCCTCCGTGTCATCTAGCAGAATTGTTGCTGCGTTCAAGCACCTGCACATTCATTAAAGTAGTTACATTTGTGCATCCATCTTGACTATCCACTCTCGGCTTAGATGGAATCCAGCCCGGTAACCACCGGCACCTACCATCCAACTCCCAAAGCAGACAACCGAAACTCCTCGCAAGGTGACTCATCAGATACTAGCGCGAAAGCCATTACGAGCTCACCCCGAATTTGACCAATTCCGGACTCTACGATATCTCGCACTGCCCGCCCGCGTAGATCATCTAGATCACCTCCGTATAACCCCTTCGTCGCTCACCGCTCCAGGCCCATCTCCCCTTTCATCCGCATTTCGCTTTCGTGCCATCCTCAGTAACGATCCACGCTGACCGTCGATCACCTAGCCTTGTCTTCCGCTGTATCGGTAACATGGGATGGGCGATCAACACCGCTCATGGAAAATAAAGTTGCTGTCGAAAAACGCTCCATCGCGATTGATTAGCTGATCCAGTGGGTCGGGGCATCAAGGAAATGTCTGATTTCGAGCTGTCACATTGTCTGTTATTGCAATGGAAGAACCCGTGGTGGTGAGCCTCAAGGTCGGGTTGAATGATGGTTGTATGTGTATCGTATGAGTCTAGCTACCCATCTAAGGCAAGAGACTATCGCGATGATCCCGCATGTCAAAGTACAACTCCGACAATCAGCCCGAACCGAGGCCATGCCCTCCTTGGGCAGTCTAAGTCAGAATTGCCTTCTCTTCTTTGTTAAACTATGCATCCTATTCAACAACGTATAGCTGACATCTTGCTTACAAACGTAACGGGTCCGTCCGCACAACGGCGCGTGAAACGGGCTAGCAAAATGCTGGCCTCGCAAAGGTCCGACTACACGATGACCGCGGCAGAAACTGCAGCAACTGACCACATTGAAATCGCCGACCATAAGCACTTGAACCCCATAATTACGGCTTTTGTGCCTGAAACAGATGTTCTGTCTGCCCGGGCATGTACATAGTCCATCCGCATCGCCCCACACCAGAACGTTTTCTTGCTTGTATCCCTCACCAGCAGCAACCTCCGCGATATCTTCTTGCATTGATCTCAAATTCCCTATTATATTACATTATCAGGTGAATCGACGCCGCCGCCGCGGCTACCTAGCCTATATTTACACGCATCTACCACAATATATCCGAAAACGCAGTCCTCAGCACCTCAGTCCTCGTCTTCTGCATCTCCGGTGCGATGCCGACCAGATCCAAGATATCGAGACATTTGCGCGCATCTTCCTTCGCTTCCTTGAGCAAGGGGTCTGCTGAAGGAGGCATGCCGTTATGACTGGGTGAAAGCGGTTGCGCTTGTTGACCGAGGATGCGTGCCATGAGGAGCTAAGAGACATGTCAGTAACCTGGTAATCCTACACAGAGATTACAACCTACCGCTTCCTCGAACGCGCGGTGCTGGAACACCCACCATACGCTGGCATCGATTCTGAGATACTCCCAGAAATGGAAGAAAGACTGCAACGCCATCCTAGCTGCGTCCAGCGCACCTTTGACGTCGCATGGTACACCCTCGGCCGGGTTCTCATCCGCCTGTATGGCCGTGACGCAATGCCAGAAGTTGCTTCGGAAGAACAAGTTCTGTCGTAACCCGCGTGGGTTTGTTTCTGCCATACTGCGTATAGTGGCTTCGTCAGATGCCGTAAGATCTGCTGGAAAGCTCTTGTGTAACGCAAAGTATTCGTTTACTAGCTCGGCCTTATGCGATATTGAGGTTGTCAAGGGCGTTGCCAACGAACGTGGGATGCAGACAGTGCGGGACACAAGATTGGCCATGTGCCACATCGAGCGGATGTATCTTCGATCTGACAACTCGTAGGAAGGATAGAGATCGTGGTTCGAGGCGATGTTGCTTATGCTCATGGGGTTGATGACGGGGTCTGTCGTGCCGTTGTTTGAAGAACCGTTCGGGATGTATTCATCAAGGTCATCGCTCAGGGATTCTGGCTGTATGTCTGAGAAAACACTGGTCGGTGGGAGCTTTAGTAAGACGGTAAGGAATGTGTCCTGGAAATATATGGCTTGCCAGAGCTTCCGCCGTTGCTGCTTGTCACTCAGTGAGCACCGAGGCGCAATGATGTCGGGGTCACGATGTAAACCCATGGCGTACGCTTGCCGTACTAGAACTCCACCAAAAGCCCATGCATCGGAAGCATGGTTGTCGTTCATCAAAAAATATCCTATCAGAACCATGGCCTGCAGTGTTCTGACCGAAGCTCGACTGAGGTACGAAGATATTCGCAACGCCTGCTGAGCAGCTGATATGTAGAACTCGGCAATCTTGGCTCGCTCAGCATTGTCAGTGGTACGGATGAATTGCGTACCCATGGCGTACACAACAAAGTGAAGAGCAACCAGCACGGGATCTGCTGCATGTTTCTCCTCTAATGGAAGTGACCAGAAACGTTGGTAATCGGCATAGAAGTTCCTGCGATGTACCATAGGATACACTGGGTCGACAGCATCAAAGTACTTGTCCACCAGAATATCTGCCTGCTCTTTAGCTGGCAGCACGCCGACGACTTCGGCGAGACCGCCGCGACTCGTCCAGTAATTAGCAAAGGGATGCTCAGAACCCAGACCAAAGAATGGCGCGGGCGTGTGGTTAGAGTAGGGTATGTTTGATAACAGGAATGGCGAGGACCCTGATGATGACAACGACACGCTACGATATTGGGCCCTGACTGGCGTTGGTGGTACCTGGATGTGGGCCTGTCAAACGAGTCAGAGTTCGCAGGAGGTTCGCAATGATACGACAGGACCAAGGGATGTGTATTACCTGAACGGGCTTGTTGCCATGTGGGTGCGGGTCGCTGCCAAGGTGCAACGAAGGCCTCGCGCTCGTTTTTCTGGAGCGTCCCGCAGTGCGACCGGCGCCAACCCTGTGCAAAGGCTCAGCAGATGCGCGTCCAGGGATGCCATGGGAACTTACTTGTCTGTGGAAGTCGCGATCAGGTTGGCGATGTCGGAGTATTTGCATGTTGATTGTCGCTTGATGCAGGCCAAGCAATGAGGACGAGTGCGGTCACACTGCGTCGGTTCAGTCTCGGGCGGCCATTGCGCCAGCGCGCTGCACTCACTTTGGTCTTGCGCTCGACACACTCCTCGCAGCTCAGCGTCGGCTTGTTGCGCTTTTGCTTCTTCTTTGGCGGCGCATCGCCGTGGGTGCCTGTCGCGCTGGTGGTGGACGGATCCGGACTCGTCGAGGGCTGCGTGCCTTCGTCATCCATTGTGCAGCGCGTGCGGCGATCGGGCAGCGCGTGAGCTTGGTCCGAGTGCTTGACAGCGACGGGCAAATGCTCAGATCCAAGCGGCAGCAGTGGGCACAACGTTGGCGGGAATAAAAGTGAGGGTTGAAGTATTTCCGCGCTGGAGCTGACGCGCCCCAGAAAAGGCCACCGAGGTTGCGTGGGGACGCTGTGGAGTTGATACCAGCCACTGCTGCTTGGCACGACTGAGACGGGGCCTAGAACTCATCACTAGAGACGACGTCAGTTGGCCTAGTTCGCGTCAATTTAGGCTATGGATCATCCTGCGCGTAGATGCGATAGCCAGCCATGGCCGCAGGTGATGCAGGAGCGTGTGGATAGGTGGGATGCCATCTCCAGATCTGAACGGCTCCCAAACAACACCACACATAAATCCAGATGACGACCCTACATACTTTGCTTGGGAAGGCACATAAATCGCGCTGTTGATATCATGTCCCACTAGTCGCAGTGCATGCCTAGCTGACGTCGAGGATCTAAAGGCGTCCAGCGTCGGCTTTTGCGCTATTCCCGAAGCGCCGGCAGCACTAAATCTACCGGCAGGAACGCTCATGACAGCGTCATGACGTTTGTCAGCGACGTCTGCGCCTTCCACATCTACTGCACCGCAAGACCCTGATCTCACTTCGGAAGGAGCTATGCGTATCAGCAGCAAACGCGACCGAAGCCTGCACCCTTGTCATGAACCTCGAAGAACTAAACGACGTTGCAATAATATACTTGAGAGGAGACGTATAAACAAAAGGAATAAGCTGCTCAATGACCTGCCAGCATCCGTTACATCCAAGCGAAAGCTAGGTATACATCCTCTTCGCATCACGGTAACCCCCACCACCGCGCATATCATCCTCGAAAGCCTCCGCAACCTCAAGCACGCGCTTGACGTGCTCCATACTAAAGACCGACTTCTCTGCAAGCGCAATCGACTGCGATGTCTTGACCGTATTCTTAATCTGCACAAGTTGTTAGCCGACATGCACGCACACCACCGCAACAACAACAAAACATACCTGTCTCCCATTCATACTCCTCTTACTCAACTCATCAAAGTCCACCTCGGTAAACGGCTTCATCACCTTCCCACCTTTATCTTCTTTCCCCTCCTTCGCAGCACCCTCGTCATCACTGCCTCTCTCCTCGCCCTTCTTCTTTTCGGCTTCAGCGTCACGACCCATCTGCTCCACCTTGCCAATATGGTGTTGCCAGATCTTCTTCCTCGCCTTGGCTTCCAGGTTGTCGTAGCGGATACCCATGTGAATCCTGCTCTGGAACGCTTCGTCAAACGTCTCTACACGGTTTGTTGTGAGGAAGAGGATGCCTTGGTAGTACTCTGTTAGACGCAGGAAGACAGATACGAGGCTGTTGCGGTGGATATCGTGGGGTTGGCGCGCTTCAAGAAACACGTCTGCTTCGTCGAGGAGGAGGATAGCGCCCCAGGAATGCGTAATGTCCATTATACGGTTGAGATCGGTTTCGAGCGAGCGGCTGTTGGTGCCTAGTTCGCCTGCCGAGACGGCGTAGAGTGGACATTTGAGGTACTCGGCGATGGATTCGCCGGTCAGTGTTTTCCCTACACCGGGTGGGCCGTGGAGAACGACGTTGAGGCCTTTGCCTTTGCCTTGGATGACGTCGTCGATGGTCTTTGCGGCGTTGAAGCGGTGGGACGAGACTAGGCCTTTGAGATTCTGCTTGATGCGGCTGGGCAGGACGAGGCTGGAGAAGGCTTCGTCGTTCCATTTGATGTCGTCGATGCCGGCGAGCGAGAACTCGAGCCAGAGTTTTTCCGAGAAAGCGAAACCGAGGACGACTGGGGAAGCGATTAAGAGCTCTTCTTCGGTGAAACATTGCTGCTTGTTCTCTGAGCCGTCTTCGTCGGTCTCGACTTGCTTGTCGGGGCTGTCGCCCTTTTCCTTGTCGATGACGCTCTGTGGCACACGGATGGGATGCTTCTTGCCCTTGTTGTCCTTCCACATGACGATGCGCATCTTGTCCTTCTCTTCGTCTTCTTCGCCCTCGTCAGATCTACAGCAGCAGTCGTCACTATCGTCATCGTCATCATCGTTTTCCTCATTCTGTGCAAGCTCGTCTTGTTTGAGGTACGAGAGCGGATAGTTGGGGTTGATGCGGCGGAAGATGGCGGGATCGACCATGACGCGGCCATTGATGATGAAGCGGATGATGTTGTTTTTGTGCTTCATGTACGCAATGCCCTTCTGGAGGCGGTAGTTCATGCCTTGGAGAGCGACGAACTTCTTGCCTCGGTCGACGAGTTGCTTCTTGATGCTCTGCAAGACCATTAGCTAATGCACGCACGATCAACCGGTCAAATTCTCACCTCAGGATCCTTGTGGTACTTCAACGGATAAGCCGAGAGACTAGTAATCTTCTTGTGCCCCTTGAACGCCTGAATCGTAATCTGATGGTCTCCAAGGCCAAACGACTTGCCATCATACTCAAGATACTTGCCGTCTACATACCAGGACTTGACACCCGTCATCCAGCTCTCATACTCATACGCGGTCTCGACCTTGAAGCATCGCGGATCGTCCTTGTTGTGATACGTGGGAGTGAAGGCGATCGTGTTCGGCTTGAACAATGCCCAAACGAGGTCGTACGTGATCGTACCCGCCTTGAGCATGGGCCGGAGAGCCTTGCGCGTCGCAGTGTAATCCTCATCAATGTAACTCAGAAGCAGTTTGCATGATGCAATCTGCTGTTTGACACGCTTCTGCTCTTTCGACTTCTTTGCCTTCTTCAGCTTTGGCTTCAGCGTCTTCTTGATGTAGGTCTTCAATTCGTCGTAGTAGTGGAACAGCGTGTGAGGGTCAATCTGCGGGATGTCTTCCACCAGGCTGATGCTCTTGCAATCCTTGAAAACCTCTTGGAGTGCGTTGCGGAGTAACTTGGACTTTATGTCCAGTTGTGTCTCTTGATACTTGCCTTCCCAGTTGAGTCTCCTGCGCACGGTGAACACGCAGTCAAACTCGTCCTTTTGGTCGGCGTTACTCTCGACGAGTTTCCAATCGCGTATCTTCATGTCGAAAACTTGGTCGACGCGCTTGAACTCGAGGGCGTTCTTCTTGACTGGCTTGTCAAGCTTCGTAGTAGATACGGCGGCAGCGGCAGCAGCAGCGTTGAGAGAAGCTTGTTGCGCCTTGAGACTGTTGAGCAGACCACTTACTTTGGTCACTTGCGTGTCAAGGGTATCTCCTGGCAGCGGAGGCTCTGGCGGTGGAGCCGGCGCATCGAGATCGTCCTCGGAGGACGATGAGATTGACGACAATTCAGATAATTCGGCTTTCTTTGCTTTCTTTGCCTTCCGCTTTGCTTTCGCCTTTGCGCGTTTACGTTTCGATTTCTCATCCTCAGAATCCGACTCGCTGTCGGATGAGCTCGAAGTGTCAGAGGTACTGTCGTCGCTAGAGCTGTCTAGCTTCTTGTTCTTCTTCTTTTTGGCTTTGGCTCGCAGGGCCTTCCGACGGCTCTTCTTGTCATCTGCCTCTGAATCTGAATCCGAACTTGAGTCGGAGGTATCAGCCGAACTCTCATCCTCGCTTGTTGAATCATGCTTCCTACTCTTGCTCTTCTTGCTCTTCGCCTTCGCCCGCTGCTTCTTCTTCACTGCTGCTCGTTTCGCGGCCAACTTCCGCCTCTTCTTACGCTTCGCCTTCTCGTCCTCACTACTCTCTTCCGACTCACTGTCGCTCTCAGAGCCACTATCGTCCGATGTAGACGTCTCTTCTGCTTTACGCCTTGACTTCTTTGATGCGTGTTTCCCTCGCCTGTTGACACTCTTCTTCTTCGCAACGACTAGCTCAGACTTTGGCACCTCAGTATGCTCGACAGAAACAGCTGCCTGCTTCTCATCGGTATTTTGAGCCGTATCAGCCACATGAGCTTCGACAGTCTCTTGAGAGGAATCCATCTTTGGCTCGTGCAGCGAGATGTCGTCCGGGTCGGACTTCACGGACGGGGTTGCAACAATGACTGGTGACGATGATGAGGTGTCGGAAAGCTTTTTGCTAGCTTTGGGAGGTAAGGAAGGTTTGGTGGAAGAAGTCTTCGAATTATCCGGTCCGTTCATGGGTCGTAGACTTGCCAAGATGCGAGGCTGGCTCTCTGCTACTGCTTAACTGTTGAATATGCAGCTGGAGATAGGGGCCTGGGAGAAGTCGTAACACGTAAACTTGGGGTCTGGCTCGTTCAAGGAAAGAAGCAATTGCAGATGAGACAGTCTCAAGGCCGAGACAAAAGGAGGACCTAGGTCTCACACCCTTTTATCCCCAGACGGAGCCGCAAGGTGAAGTCTAACCTCACTCTGTCTCTGTTCCCGACCCACACCTTTCTCTAATCAGATCTCTCGCCCACACAACACACTACTAGGCTGCAGTCTTGTATTACCGTTCTCGATTACCCCGCAGTACCTAATCCGGGATCTGGCAAATGAAGAGCTCTGAATAGCGAAATCCGACAAGGCTGAACTTGTTGGGAGCCAGCGTGCTCGACTAGATCGTCTTATCACCATATCAGTACAGGGTGGTGGTGGAGTGGAGGCCGCACATACCTGATGAACCTCTTCAGCCGAATCTGCTGCCTAGCCACGACCTTCCTGTAGGAGCAACGTTTCGTCGATGTATTGGCCTGAGCAGGCTATAATGCATAGACAGGCTGAAAAAAGAGCGATGTCGTGATGACCGGTGAGGAGGTAACCAATGTCAAGGCAGAGCGTAGCTCAGCCTCGTCTGACAGTGCTTTCAGCCTTGCAGGAGTGTGGACGCGCTCGCTTTCGCCGGTCCCAATCAAGATTTCATGGTTTATCTGCACCTCTCGTTCTCGAGGGCATTTATACGGGATCACAGAACTCGGCCGTCGACTGCGTGACGCTCTTATACCTGTGGACTGGTTCGGTGGCGCTGCGGCTGTCTCTTCATCACACTTCCCTGCGTTTCCGGTAACACATAGATGCAATGTGCTCTCTACGCACATGCATATTACCAAAGTGGCTCATCCGTTGACGTTGTGTTCCCATCGGTTGCTGCTGAGCTGCAGTGATGGTCGTTCGTGTGTCGCGCTGAGTGGCCCTGCCTTACCAGGAAGGAATGCAGCAGCTGCGTCGGCTAGGTATCGAGCGCATTACCGAGCACCCGTGGACAGCTCGCCTCACTTCTCCCATGCTGCACGAATATACAGTCGCGCATACATTAGGGCTCTTGGTGTTGACGAATTTCTAATCAGAAGTATTGGTTGTTCCCTAGTGGATCGAAAGCAAGCGGTGTATCTGAGAAACAGCGAAACCAACCTCAATCCTACAAACCCAAAACACTTTCTCATAACGAAAGAAGCGCGCTGTACAACGCCTCATCAATGCATACAGCGCCATGCAACACGCGCAAAGCACGATTCGTGCGCACATGTGATACGCTGACCAGACGCCAACCGCAAGCTTCCGGTTCTGTCATGCAGCTCCAAATAACGCCCCGCATTACCGAAGACAACGACGTGATGCACGAGTTTTGCCGTCGCTGTAAGGGTATAGGCACCTACGAACTTGTCTTTTTCTTGCCAAAATGCATGTGCCCAAGGCCATGCTCTTTCGCATCCTTCATCTCACTCTCAGGCTTTCCATCAGGTAGATCGTTGGTGTGAGCTGCTCCTGAGACGTGATACTTCAAGCTCTCCGCAATTCCGCCAATGTGGCCCCCGCTCTGGTGTGACCCAGTAGGCTGGTCTGCGGATCGCGAGTGGCTAGCAACATGACTAGAATTGTCAGGACGATCTGGTTGCGTGGGGTCTGAGATTGCCGTTGTCGGCCCACTCGTTGTCGCGTCTGTGCTTGTTCGAGAAGCAGAACCGTTCGGCTCCATCAAGACTTTTTCCCCATTCGGACCATGTGGTCGGACATGCTTGGTGTCACTATCTCCGCTGTCCCTCCGGCCGGGAGCTTCGACAATGGTGGTACCCTTCTTGTTCTCGCTTCGGACGCTGTTCGCTCGGCTGATGTCGGACTTCTCGTTGGGTGGGCTCGCTGTACGGACACCTAGATCTTTGTCTTCGGACGGCTCCACGCCCTTGGTACCCCTCCAATCTGCGGGCTCGGCTTGTTGCACAGGCTCACCCTCCTTCGGTTCTGTAATGACAACACCAGGTCGGCCTTCTTCACTAGAGAGTGCGCGCCAGACTACGGCTATGCGCTCGAAAGCTTGTGTGCCTTTTCGAGATGAGCCTTTGATGCCGTCCATGGCTTCCCATGCAATCTCAAACATGCCCGACTGGTCGACATTGCCATTCTGCTCAGGGCCGTTCCCTTCAAAGTATGTGTTGAACCACACGTGCGCGACAGCGGTGACCATGGTCAAATCGAAGGCGGCTTTGTTACGACGCTCGACGTCAATGTTGATGTCGTTGGTGGGCAGAACTACGCGCTTGGCGGGTCGGAAGACGACGTCGCCTGTGCCCGTGGGTAGGCTCTCGCGCGACGATCTTGGCTCGGCCGTGGTGGTGCCATCGACATTGCTCTGCTGCTGCTGCTCGAGGGAGGAAGTCGAGCCATTCTTGGGACCTTCGCTCGTCTTGGATGGGCCGAAACCGTTCTTGTACATGACCTCCTGCACTGCCTGTGCCATGCCGGTAGTCTTGACTTCGCCCCGCACAATCTCTCTCTCGTCGCGGGTGAAGGTGTGGAAGTTCTTGATGAGCTTGCCATCCTCGACGAAGCCCTCGATTTGGATTTTGACACCGTCTCTCAGGCCCCAGCAGTGTACCTCAAGTATTTCGACCTGCCGCTCGACATACAACTTGCCGTGCTTGGCCCAGCGATCCACGTAGTCTATCCATCGGAGCTGGCTGGGGATGCTGACGCCTTTGCCCATGTTGGGACGCATGCGCCGCTCGGTGAAGCGGTCCAGAGCCTTGTGCACCGGCCAGCCTTCCTCACTGATGAGGTAACTGCAACTAGCAGTTCCCGATCGCCCTTTCCCGGCCTTGCAGTGTACGACGACGACGCGCCCCTCCTTCTCATGGAGCCAGTTGCGCATGCTGGCCATGATGTTCGGTATCAGGGCAAAAGGCGGCGGGTGGTGATCGGGGAAGGGATAATGGTAGACGCGACCGTAGACCTCCGAGTCGGGATAGCCCGTCCCTTCAGCGCGGAACTCCCATATGGCCCAATCGTCGCCATGTTTCGAGTCGAGAAACTTTACGAGCGAGTCAAGCGGGTTGCGATAGGCGCGCTGCGGGTAGGTGCCGCTAGGGCCAGACGTAGCGATTACTAGACGCTGTCAGAGGGCAAACACTGGAAACCTTCTTGGGGCGACTGTACTGTTGTCGGTCACATAGCACAGGTCGAGGCCAGCTTCAGCATGCCTGGCGCGAGGGCCGGCTACGAGTTGCCGCAAAAGCGACGCCTGCGATGGTCAGTTCGGGTTCCCATGGTGTCGTTTCTCTGTTATGCGCACCATTATTCCGGCGGTCGTCTGAAGTTTCGAGGAGCAATATTGCGTGTTGGCTCATGGCGGGAGTCGAGGCGCGAGGGATGCTGCCTCTAGGCGCGGGCAGGCGCGACCGAAAGGTGGGTACGTCACCCTGCCCGGCTTCTGCGCTAGGCGTCGGTTCCTGCCCAGACCTGCTCTCCTCCCCGCCACCTTAACATTTTTACTCGCCACACGCCTCACAGCCACATCATACACCATTTGATATTTGGTACTGCAGTCGGGTATCGCAACCATCGGCTCCATACCACATGTGATGGATATTTCTTGAACTCACTGACCTGTCTTGCTGCTTCCTTGCCGACTCACCCGTTTCAGCCTGATCCGTATCCGGCTGTCATCTCAGGCAGGCACACAGCAGACCCGGCCTCGCCTCAGGATGAAGGATAAAATGAATCGTTTTGGTGTGAACATTCTCCATTATTACATGTTAACAAAAACCGCCACTAGATGTCCTCTTTCGGACCAGCGCGTCCGCCATTTGACGACAGTTCGATGTTCTTCGTTGCCACTTCCGTATTGCTTGGGCATCCTACCACGTGCTGCGCCCACCCACTGCCGCTGACAACAGCATCTAAGACTGGGACATTAGTCGACATCGACCTTTTTCTCTCCTCTATAACTCACAGATTACACCGGCGTGGCATCAAGCTCGTATGTGTCGGTCGGAATAGTGCGCCGGCGTTGGCGTAGCATAGTATTCGCAAGAGCAAGGATTCCTATGACCGCAGTCACAGCTGCGAGATATGTTCCGATCACATTGAAACTAAGCTGTGTCGCTATTGGTTCGGATTGTAATGAGATATCCATGGCGCTGGATACCTTACTTGGAAGCCTGAGGACTGTCTGCATTAGCATAGGTGAGGTATTAACACAGAGTGGACAGCTCACACAGGCCAGGCTCGAATCTACGAGTTGGATTTTATAATACTGTCGAGACGTGACTCGAAGGTTTGTTAACGGAAGAAGCTCTGATATGGATGCAAGACAGTTTATCGGATCGGACATGCCTGGACGATTTCCGCTGTGGCGACGAGTACTTATACTTTGATCACGGTCAATACTCAGGTATTTTCGTCTTCACTATTTCATCTTAGGTGCAGCATAAAACGCCGTATCTCTACAACATGCGAAGGTTGCGATAGCCACGAAGTTGCGACAGAGGCTGAAGTTGCCCAACGGCAAAGGCTCGATTGCGCTATTGGACAGCCAGTGGTGAAGCGACAGAACATATCTGGGTGGGATGCCGCCCATCGCGCATCGCGGATGCGCATCATCCTTCCAAAATGCGCCATTGGAGGCCTACGCTGGCGGGAATATTGTCGTCTTTGAGGTTATCCCAGCTTCGCATATGTGCGACGCTGCGCCTAACAGCGAAGATGCGCTATTGGACGACGAAACTGTTTTCGACCGCTACTTCTTCCTGCACTACCAGCAGGTGCAGGGGGCCCGCGGGGAGAGTACCTGCATCCGCGCAACATGCGCTATTGGCCCGCGACCATGCGACAGGACTTGATTGATCGATACGTGCATAGAAGGACGCAATACACACACACACATACTGACCTAGATATATCTGGATCCCAGAGGAAGCTTGCTCGTATCTGAATCGTAGAATCGTCGGGTTCTCGCAAGAGCTTTTACAATTACCTTTTGACCAGAGATTCACAACGTGATGCCTGCAGGGGCTCGAGACTCACTGAAATGTGGCAAGTGCCGCACAGACAAGCAGAAAGTAAGATATCAGTGAGCAGCTTCAGACAATCGCCAAGCTAATCCTTGCAGTGTAGCCCTTCGGGCCGCGTGTGGCCGGACAGATGCGAGCGATGCACGACTATGGGACATGAGTGTTCGGAACCACAACCGCCTCGGCCACGTAAACGAACACGCGCGGTCCCTGTCGAGTCCACTCTGGAATGGCCTGTAGGACTGCGTTGGCTTGCTTCCAGATATGATACCCCCAGAGACTCATGTCATGGGCTAGACACCGAATTCTCTCAAGCAGATGCAAAGGCACTTGAGGCACGAGAGGCGTACGTCATACAACCAAGGTCATATTCATCTTTGTGTAGCTAATTTTCTGCAGTGTATTGCTCCTGTCAGTTGCTGAAGTGCTCAGCATGGCAATCGAAGAACTCGTTGCAGTAGCCAGTGAAATGATTACGCCGTTTATATACGACACGCGATACCAAGATCCAAGGGACTGTATGCCGCAAGTACAGATCCTTGTGAACGAACTTCGCTCTTTCGCTGACGGGCTTGAGTCCCGCGCCCTCGAATTGGGGGCTGGGCCAGGTCTATCCCTTGCTCAGTCTGCCCTGAGAAGTACACGGTTCGCTAAATCCGCAACATGGACCGGAGATCGAGTCGCTTTGGAGACGGCGCATCAGAAAGCTACCTCATGGGATACCACTAATTATCCCGGTCTTTCGCATGTACTGCAGATGAAGCTGCTTCGCGATCAGCCTCATCTGCTGATAGACAACGCTGAGCTATTTCTCCTGTATAGAGAAGGCTTCCTAGTTGCAGTCGACGGTCTTTTCAATCAGCTGCAGATGGAAGTTCCGACGTCGCTGAAGTCCTCACAGCTTTTCATTCCATGTGTGTTTGCTAGCGTACCCACTATTGCTTCACGACTTCGGCAACGCAAAGTCCCAGACTGCCTTGGTCGGTCTGTGTCACACATTCTATACGATGCGAAAAGCCTGAAGAAATGGTCGTTGGATGACATATGCGCCATCGACAGCCTCCAGCGTACAGGCTTGTATATTTCCTGCTGCGACGGGGATCATGAACGCTTACTACCGCTCATGCCTCCGAAGTACGGTTTGGATATCGAAGCCGCAAACGGATTATACCCGTTGGACATCGCAGTTATCTCTGGAAATCTGAAAACTTGCGCAATGATTTGGAAGATGGAAGTCGCGACTCACGAGGCGACCTCACAGACAGAGAACCCCGTATGCGTGGATGACCGATACAACAACATGGGTGTTCTTCGTCGGTCACCAATGATGTGGGCTGCTTTTGCTGGCCATGTTCACATTATGAAGTTCATCCGGGATTACCATAATACCTATCCGAACGCTACGGCGTTGATGGACAGTACTTACAGTAACGCTATCGGTCTTGCGGCTATGCGAGGAAGGAAGAATGTCATTGAATACCTGAGAGGCTACCCTTGCGATGTCCCAGATGCTGATGGACGCAGTCCCCTCTGGTATGCAGCAAGCAATGGGCACCTGGAAATTTTAAAACTCTTGCAAAAGAAGGCATGTTTGCGGGATCGACAAGACAATCAAGGGTTTACGCCACTTGCCATCGCAGCATACAAAGGTCATTCCCAGATCGTATATCTACTTCGGGATATAGTTGATCTTTCGGCACCCACTCATGCAGGGCATACTGCATTGCACCTTGCCACTTCTGGAGGACATCTAGAATGTGTCAAGTTGCTTTTGCACCCGAGCATCAATGTAATTGGGGCTTTAAAGATCCGAAACACGTATGCATTTGCTCAGAGTCTGGGTTATCATGAGATTTGCAGAGTATTCGAGGGGTATTGGCTTCGCCCCATTTGACCTTCATCATGTTACGTGGTCATGAGCAGAGCCAGTCACTACTTATTTAGCATAAGTTGAGATTTGACCGGCCTCGGAAAAAGTCAACAAAAGCTTCGACGCCGGCGCAAGGCGCAGCCTAATTTCACTAGATTTACCTAGGTATGCGAGAGCTTGCACGAACTGTTGATTCCCAACACATATATGGCACGCTCTCCGCCGAGTAGACAACGGTACAACGCAATACCTTGCGCTTATCCCATGAAGCCATTTTGTTTCATCCACTTCTCACACATGCTCGGCCAATCGCTCACCGGAAGGCCTGGCGTATCCAGCGCGAACCCATGCGGTGCATCCGAGAAAACGTGAAGCTCTACAGGAGCACCAGCTTTCATGATGCCTTCAGCGAGCCTATATGCATTCACCACCGGCACGACCGGATCATTTCCAGCATACACTATGAAGGTTGGCGGAACTCTGCTCTCCAACTGTACGTCTGGCTGCACCGTATCGTAAAGCGCCTGTTTCTCCGGCGGCTCCAGCGCTGGCTTGTTCGCAATGATCTGGCGTCCTTTTGCATTCGTCGAGATGGGCGCATAGCCAACGATAGCGAATTCGAGGTATGGAACACCACTTTCCGCATTCGGGTTGCTCCAACAGGTGGGATACGTCGAGAGTAGCGATGCAGCGAGATGACCACCAGATGAGAGGCCGCATACACCCATAGGGCGTACTCCAAAGCCCTTCTCATAAAACATTGTGAGCGCCCGCCTGGCGTCGTCGATTGGCGCCTGAATGCCCGTCTCTTTTTTCGGAAAACGATGTATGAGCACGAAGGCATGAAAGCCTAGCCCTGCTAGCCATCTCGCTACCTGCACACCTTCTCTTCCCACCATGAGCTCGACGTATCCTCCTCCACCTAGAATAAGGATATTTCGTCCGTTTGGTGTAGACGTGGTGGGCTTAAAGGCGAAGAGCCAGGGACGTGTGACGCTTGTTGCGACGGCCTCGTCGATGCCATTGGCAAGGTCGAGTTCGAAGGCTCCTTCGATGGGCCCATCTCTGTAAAGTGGCCATGCCCAGTCTGCATTGAGAGGGTTCGGAAAACGCATTGTTGCTTTGGAAAGATATGGTGTTGCTCTGAATATTGTTGTATGGGCACACACGTGTTCCTACACTCGGGGTACGTAGTTTTCTCGCTGCATCATTGTACCGAAAATGCCGAGGTGGTTGCTTCCATCTTTGCGCGTTCTTGACCACAGTGGGAAAACCATCATTATCAGATTTCACATCAGCCAAATTCTTTGTACATACAACGCGTTCGGATCGTAATCTACTACAAAATCTACATATATACAGACTACTGTCTCTACAAAACACCAAAATGCCTCTGCTGCAACTTATCAAAAGTCCTGGGCATAGAATCAATAGCCCGCATAGTCAACGGCGCCTTACTCTCAATAACCTCCGCCAACCAAGCCCCAGCCTCCTCATCATACCCAACCCCATTCCTCTCATCGCTCTTAACCTGACCAAAAGCCTTAGCCAGCAAAATAATAGTCTTGTACCGCGGCAGCACACTAGCTTTATTGAGATCATTCGGACGCAGCTCCATCCACTGGAAACCTTTGCGGTCATTGCGGATGAAGTTGGGGATGAGTTCGCGCCAGCCGGGGAAGCGGGGCATGAGGTATTCTTCGCAGATGGTGAAGGCGTCGATGATGTGGTTGCGGTGGATGAGTTGCTGGATAAGTTCGTTCCAGGTGAGGTTGTCGACTGTGAAGCCGTTGACGAGGAGGTCGCGGATGGTGCGTTGGGCGTCTTGTGCGGCGTTGGGGTTGTCGGCGTCGGATTGCGCGAGTAGACTGCGGATGTAGATACGAGCTGGCTTGGCTAGGATTTGGCGGCGGTTGTCGGAGATGTGCGCTTCTTGGAAGCGTTGTAGGATCAAAGGGTCGGTGATGGAGGTGTCGTCAGGCACAGGGGCGCTCTGGTTCACGGCTTGGTGGAAGGTCTTGGTGAGTTTTGCGGCGGAAGTGCGGGCGAGTTCCCAGAAGTTTGCGACCTCGGCGTGGTTATTTGCCTTGAGATGCGCCTCCATCATCGACGTGACGAGAGTCAGTGGTATAGCGTAGCTGCCGGACTCTGCTGCCATCGCTTCGACCTTTTGGAAAAGCTTCTTGCAGAGTTTATACGCTGATCTGGCGCTATAGAGCGAGATCATCAGGCCATAGTAGGACGCCCGAAGGTCATCGAAGCTGTCCACATCGTCGAATCGTTCATGTACAGGTTGTCGGTGCGCAATCTCTTGCGCTGTACTGGAGACGAGCATCTCTTCAAGAGCCTCTTCGACCCGAAGAAGCTTGTAGTTTGGATGTTTGGCTCCTCTCCTCTTTAGCTGCCGGGAATCAGCCATACCAAGCGCTTGAAGTGAAGCTTGGCGGGAGCTCTCGGTTTGAGGAACCTGGCGCGCCTTCATCCTTTCGTGAGCTTCCACAGCTAGTTGATACTGCCCCTCCCTCAAGAAACCGGTCATCACTATGGCGTAGTGAAGTGCATGGACCCGGTATCCTTGTTCCGGCATTGTGACTCTCAGCAGTTTGTAAGCAGCGTTGGTCTGCTTTACTTCGACTAATGCTCGCATCAGACTGCCAAAAGTCCAGCTATCCAGCGGGATGTTGTTCTCGACCATTAGTTTGTATTGCTGCCTGCTACCCGCTAAGTCGCGGTCCATTGCGCGCCGTTGGATCAACAAGTTCCATGTATGTGAGAGAGGGTATCCGTGGAGTGTCCCTGCCTTATAACTGTTGAGCATGCCATATGCGATCGCTTCGGCGCCTTCTGGATCACCCGCATTTAGAAATGCTTCGACATAGCCCGCCCTTGCACGAACATCCGTGTCAAGTTGTACGCCCATCTGCTTGGCTTTGGAGAAGAGTGTCTCGAAAGCCTCAACATCACCTCTATGGGCACAAAAGTCGAGCAGAGGCCCGAAAGTTTTCACGTCTGGTGCAACGCCATAGTCCAAGCAATTGTTGAAGCATTCCAGAGCACCATCGAGGTCCTCGGATCGGACGTAGGCAAGCAGTAAAATATTCCAACAAGCAGTATCCGGGGTCATCTGAAACTCTTCGTGTATGCGTTTGAACTGGGTGATGGTGCCATCGACATCCGCGCGTCGTGCATACACATACGGAAGTGATGAGAGTACGCTGATTGTCACTTCGTCTGGGTGATGTAATCGAAGCTCATTGACGTATTCGTCCACCTTCTCCACATTACCAACCCTGGCATACGTATGAATCAGGTACTTGAGAAGACCAGACCGTAGCGGCTTAGTTGGGTACCAGGTGCGTAAATCGTGTAGATGATCCTGAACACGTCCAAGGCCGCCTTTCGAAGAATGCTGATAGATCATAGACCTGATCAAGACCCGTGATGGTGGCCCTTCGGAAGTGCTTTTGTCCCCATAGAGATAAAGTTGCCGGTATCTTCTATATAGCTCGAGCGGAATCTTTCGCTGGTTGGTGTATTCTCGGTATTTTGGAAGGTTCAACATCTTTCGAATCGCGTGCTCGTAGAGAGTTGAAGTGGGGAGATTTAGAGAGTGGAGACTGTCAAAGAGCCCGATGAAGTAATCCCAAACAAAATCATCGTCGAATTTTTCCGTAAGCAAGACGCGATCCATTACGTGAGGTACGAAGGACATGACAAAGCAGGCCAAATCACGCTCTCGGGATGGCGTAGATGTGAGTTCGTGTTGAAACTCCCTGACGTATCGCAAGAAAGACTCGAAATGTTCCAGAAGTTCTGGTAATGTTGCAGCCTGACCCCAAAACTCTGGCAGTGTATTGCCGGTGCGAATCGCGTGGTATGTGGGAGTACCACGAATGGAATGCACTTTCCGATGGAACTCTCTGAAGACACGAAACGCGAGATCCCACTGCTCGTCGAGAACGGCTCGTCGAAGGATTGCATCTATGCCACTATGCAGTAGAACCTGACTGGGACCTCCTGATGCAATGGGCTTGGCGAGCTTGTCATAAAGTCGAACTGCCGGCCCTATCATCCCCAATGCAACGTAGGCTTTGATAGCTGCTCGATGTGATGATAGCCGTCGAGCGACGGGGCGAAGCGCGTCAAATACCTGAAGGACTCGCTCCGGTACTATAGGCTCACCGTCCTGGACAAGAAAGTCCAGGAGCTGTACTTGCAGTGTCTCTACTTCCGCCAAGCGATCCTCGGGGATGCTAGTATACAACTGCCAGGCCAACTCTTGCTCCTCAGGTGACGGCGAATCTAGGTACTTCTGCAATGCCGTGATTGCATCCGACCCTTGTAATAGCTCTGCCGCATCCTTTTTGGCCTGTTCTACCCTATCCACATCCATTTGTGTTTCATCTTGCACAGGTTGCGCCTGTATTGTCGAAAAACGGCGGGCTCGAATCGCATACGGCTGCTGTCGCCTCTGTTCCATTGAACTGAGCGGGTTTACGGATAGTCTTCCAAGAAGCGCCAGGGTCTTTTCCGGGTACAGAAAGTCGAGCATTACACCCTCGTGGGTTTTCTGGTCTGTGTTGGCCTTGTTCGCCGCTCCATTGCCACCATCACCACCTGTTTCTTCGATAGTCGGGGATGCGACCTGCCAAGGCGAGAGAGTGAGATCGCTTGCACCGTGGTGCCGAGGAGTTGGGTGCAACGTGCGCCGACTGCGTAGACATGGCTTCGGAGCGCGGAAGAGCTGGCGTCCGCCGGATTCGAGGCATGTCGAAGCACGCTCGAGCATCACCTGGACTGTAGGAAGCGCAGATGGGGCAGGCGCAGATTACCAGAGGCTGTGAGGAGTTCTATAAACTGCAACTATTAGATATGGTGGCAAGAGGACTGGGTAATGGGGTTTGCCCACACTTGTGCATGCCTCTAGCTATGCGATGGGGACTACAGGAAAAACGGTGGAGGAGGAAAACAATGTACAGAGTGCTGACTCAGAAGAAGGCGACTAGAGCAAAAGACACAAGGGAAAGAACGAGTAGCGCGCGTGGCAATGGCGGGCCCGATGTCTATGATGTCTCGAAAAGTTTACGGCGCGACAATGACCTGAGGTTCCGATTCGCTTGGCAGGGCCATGGATAGCTCGCCAATTGATGCCCCTCCACATCAGCCGCATCCCCACAGTTGCACTCAACACCAGCTGCCCGGCCATGGATATCACCAAGTTCGTGACCGACTACCGGGAGTCGGCGTTCCTCATCGGCGATTACAATACCTACCATGAGCAATTGTCGCGACGTCTCCGCATTGTGAACAAGAAACTCGGTCGGGCAACACCCAAGAACGCCAAATATGCTGCAAAGGCCCCGGTCACGGCGGAGGATATCAAGAACAACAATGAGTAGGAGTCACGTGTAGAAGATGGATCTCGGAAGCTGACTGTGACAGGGCTCTTCACCTGCTCCTGCTCAACTCGGAACGGGCATGGGCGCAGGCCACGGCTATGAAAGCCTCTCACTCCGACGAGAACGCCGACAAGAACATCACCGGCTCTACGCGTAGACACATCCTCTCGCGCCTACACAAGGCTACACAATACGCGAACCAGGTTATTGAACTCATCTCCAACACGAGCGCAAGCGGAGCATCGGAGACGGATGTGCTCGAAGCAAAGGCATATGCCTACACTCTGGCTGGAGCGCATGAGTTTGAGAAGCAAGCCGAGGGCATCAAAAGCAAGAACGCGACGCCCCAGCGCTGGGCCCCGTGTCTCACCAAGTACTCTGCGGCGCGAGTCATCTACAGCGCTCTGCTGAAGGCCACGAGGAAGGACCTGTTCAAAGATGTGTTGGCAGGCACTACCGACCCCAGCATCCGCTATGCTGCCTACCAGAGTCGCATCCCGCGTACAGTGGGCGTCCCGACTGTTGCGACAAAGTACTTCCCAAAGGACGACGCAGAGCTGGTCAAGGCCGTGGAGAAGCTCGACTCAGCAGCCCTGAAGGAAGAGGAAGCAGCTTCGTCTCGTGAGTGACACATACAGCTTCCAGGGCACCGCTAATAGTCAACAGACACCCAGATTACATGGCGCGGCCGAACAGCAAACGTAGTAGACGCTGCGATTGGCCAGGCTCTAGCATCTGTCGATACCGCCTCCGCTGCCCTTGACCAATCTACGACTTCCACTTCATCGCCCAAAGACCGTGCCAACGCCTACGACGACATCCTCATTGCGAGCCAAGACGCGGTCGACGCAACACGAAGGGCGATTGAGGAGCTTGAGAAGGAAGGTGTCGATGAGGGCGATGCGCGCATGCAGGATCTCCGTGTCACGAATCTAGCGGTCAACTACGATCTCATTTCGTGGCGAGTCGGGCGCAACCGAGTGCTTATCGGCAAAGACGACGGTCTCACGTTCCCCGCGAATCCTCCGCAAAAGCCGCGCCGACCGCGCAAAGACGGTAAGGAATGGGTCGAACGGGAAGAGCCCACTGGCCGCAAGCTGGCGCGCTTACGGGAGCGCATCGCTTTGTACGATGCAATCCTGCAAAGTATTGACTCGGTCAAGGACCTCAGAGGTGCTGCTCGCGATACCGGATTCATTTCCGAACTCGACGGACAGCGTGCATACTTCCAGGCGCTGAAGTGCTTGAATCTGTCACACTCGTACGCATTCCTCTCAACGCCAAAGCAAGCTTTAGCGCTTTGCAACAGGGCGTTGACACTGGCAAACCAAGCAGCATCTGCTCCACAATCTCAGGCGTCCTCAACATCCAACGCACCTAAGATGGAAGTCTCCGGGGAGCAGACAAAGACGCTCAAGGAGAATCTCGAAAATCTGAACTCGCACTACCGGGGTGTAGTGGCGCTGTCGCAACTATTCGCAAACTCTGATACCGCGTCCAAGGCTGGGCTGGCAAATGCAGCGCCCGTTGTTGAGCGACTGAACGAGTACCCATCGTCGGGCTCGGTTGATCTGCAGAACCTGGTCACATGGCCTCCAAAGATCAAGCCGGTACCGGTCAAGCCTCTGTTCCTCGATGTGGCATGGAACTACGTCGAGTATCCCGGGCGCACGCCGCAAGCGCAGGTGCCTGAGCCAGAGCCAGAAGAGGCGCCGGTTGAGGAGAAGAAGGAGGAGAAGCCGCAAGCCAAGAAAGGTTGGTTCTCCTTTGGTAGATAGTCATAATCACCGTGCAGGTGGCAGGGATACATTCCATGGGGTCACCGTTGTTGCCCAAACGCTATCCATAAGAACAAGTGATCGTTCAACAAAAGCCGTACTGGTATATCCTTGGTGTAGCCCGATTCAAGACCCTGAAATGCACTTCTCCAGACTGTGCGATAGTTCGCGCTACGGGTGTCTATCCAATTTGAACCCTCCCTATCTACGTGACAGCCACAAGCCGGAGACAAGATGAACGTGATTGGTCTAGTGAAAGGTACGCGCACAGACGTGCATGGCCGCTGTGGGACTAGCGTGATTGAGCCTCAGGGGCAATACCATAAGCGCCGGTCAGCGTGAACCATCACGCGCCTGACGGGACGGTTGTTTCGTTTCAACGACCCTTTGTTCGTGGGTCCTGTAGGACCGGGCGTGGCAATATTGAGAGCCGTTGTGGAGGCTGAATGCGTGTGAATTGTGCTATGCTTGCTTGTGACTAAGGGCTGAATCGCTGAGGAGGCCAGCGTATGGTTCAGATTACCATGCTGAAGCTTGTACGACTGCAGGAAAACGGCCCGGCTCAAAAGAGACTGGAGGGACACTTGCGGGCAGCGTTCTGAGGTCATGCAGGTGGTTAGATCCTAATTTTAAATAAGGTGGGTATTATCGATACGGAGGGACCCCTATCACCAAAGCGCAGAGAACGGATCGCGTACCTGGTAGCTCAATCTCGTGCTCATTCCTCTCAACAGACAGACACACTCTTTCAACACTGCTTTGTAGCTGTTGCTTTTCTGTCCTTCAGTCTTTACAGTCGCTCCCTTACTTAATACACACCCTCTTTTGAAGCTCCATCCGCTTGCTTGCGTCCTGTTTGGTGTACATCATCAAAACGTGCGCATTCGACATTCAAGGCATTCCCACCCGATACATTACCAGCTATTCGAGGAGCGCCACGCGTTTCTCGACCTAATACACCCATCACGGCTTCCGCACTGGCTACCTCCATCCTCCCTCGGCCCCAGGTCGACGATTCGTTCCGCAGACCCTCGATCCTGCAGGTTTTCGACCTGCCCGCCTTCAAGACGTCTTCCACCGCCAACTTCGACGACAAGCTGCCGTCGATCGGCCACGATAGATCACGACCGTCCTCAAGCTCGACCGTGGCTTCCTACACCCAACAAAGGCATGGCAGCAATGCCTCGATTCAGCTGCCGTCACTAGCTACGCTAGCGTCGGCTGCGTCGAATTGCCCCGCTGCGAATATGAACAGTAATGATAATAATGATAATATGAGGAGAGATACGCCCGAGAAGAGAATGCCTTCACCCCCCAGGTACGTTTTCAGAATTACCCAGGCTCTCGTTGCGGTAGTGTGGGACCAGTGTGTACAAGCAGATGCGTAATGGGTTTTGCAGAATGTTCTAGCAGAACATTTGTAAACACTTTCGCGTTGTCGTATTCACTTATCGTGGATCATGAGAGCGTGGTGAATGGCTCCAGACTGGCAGTTGCGTCGGCGGCACAAACCGCCGGCCGTTCCGCTCGCACCTGCTGCTTATCACTGAAAGCTTGGCGTTTTCGCGACTTCTTTTCCAGCCCTCGCTAACCATGGAGAACAGTAAACCCGTTAATGGCCTCAGCATGACTTATGCAACCTCTGCGCCCGCAACCGCTGGTGGTCAGGCTGGCTCTCCGGTACGTACGATTGCGATGTTGGCGTCATGGCCCCAAGCCAGACTCCGATTTGTCTCTTATCCTCTTATCGATAGGTAGCCATTATCTACTTCTTCTGGCCTCGCGCTCGAGGCGACCTCGACGCATCGCATTCTTCGCGATGCCGTCCAGAGAAGAGCATGATGGATTTTGGCAATGCTGAAGTGCTCCTGCTGACAATCTGCAGCCGTCCTGCCAAAACTGCGCAACCTCCACCACCCCTCTTTGGCGCCGCGACGAATCTGGCGCTGTTCTCTGCAATGCCTGCGGTCTCTTCTTGAAGCTACACGGACGCCCGCGACCCATTAGTCTGAAGACAGATGTCATTAAGAGCCGGAACCGCGTCAAGACTGGTGGACCAGGTGGACGCAAGCGGGTATGCAAGCCAATCTACGACTCCTTCACAACTAACACATGACAGACAAGCGACCAAGGTGGTCTTCCTGCCGCGCATCCCGATGCTGATGGCCAGCTAGCCCTAGCCCAGCACCGCCGCGCATCTGGCAAGATCTCTTCTGGACTGTCCGACCGCTCGCAATCGCCCATCTCCCGCACCGGTACCCCGAACTTCAACCACCCCTCCAACATCGCACCATCACACTTGTTCGAGCAGGCCCTGCATGGCGGTGACTTCCACTCGCCCTCGCTACCAGGCTTCGGCATCCGTGCTCCGTCCCCCGCCAACTCTTCGATCAACGGCTCCCACCTCGAAGCCCCTCTCCCGTACGAGACTCTTGCCGCTCAGAACACTGCGCTCAAGACACGCGTCTCGGAGATGGAGCTCATCAACGACCTCTTCCGCAACCGTGTTAGCGAACTCGAACAGAGCGAGCAGTCAGCACGACAGACGGAATCAACCCTGAGGCAAGAGCTCGAAGAGACCAAGCAGCGAGAAGCGGACCTGAAGAGGCGGCTGGACGAGATCGAGGCCGAGAGCCCGCGACACAAGAAGATGAAGATGAGCGAATTCGTGGACGAGAGCCGCGCTGGCACGCCCATTAGCGCAATGGTCGAATAAGCACAACTGTTTCCTGACAAGGCGTTTCCTTTTATCAACTAATGACTGTTTCACGCATGCGGGGAGTGATCGAGTCGCACCTGCTGTGATCTCCCTGCGACGAGAGTTGGGCGTCGACGTCTGCTCTGCGCTCGGTCTTTACGACCATCTAATGTCCGATACCACTTCTTATCATGGCCCTTCGGGGCTGTGACTGTATTGTAATCTTTCTTTTTTGAGTCCGATACCAAGTGTTGATGCGAGGAGATGCGGTGGGCTGTTACGGCCGATATGGATGGGATGGGTAGATGGTTGGCATGGATGGGATGAGGTGGGAAGGGTCATGTTTACCAAAAGTCTTATATGGGAATAGCTTTCGTCGTTGAATTCGATGTGAGCACTACAATCCGTTTTTGAGTGTCTTTGCTGTGAGAGCCTGTATGCAGTCAGACCCGTCATGATGTTAGTATTTTGAAAAAAGACTAACACCACATACCACAACGAAAGTCTCTTGCCGTATACATAACAGTAGATGACAACTCACGAGTAGGATACATCTTATGTATCCCTTGAATCGTAGCTTTTACCATGGCTGCTTCGAAGGTGTCTCATGCAACATGAAGAATGTCATTCCCGCCCATCGCTTCTGTGTTGACTCTTTGGAAAACCTTACGAACACCGTACTTACATCGCTTGAATCTTCCATACCAGATTCTTGTGACTATTGAAAATGATTAGAAGAACTGTCGGCAACAGGCATTCTCGCACTCCGTCCAACGTGAAGGCTTCTTATCTGTACCCCACAGATGTGATTCAGAGCCGATATAAACAACGTGTCAGAGCCTATACACAACAGAGAACAATCTCCGCTAAGATAATTACATGGCTTGCATGAACGCGGTGCTGAGATTCAAATGGGATTATGAGTTATGACGTGCGTAAGTGTAACAATGCCGTGGTACCTTTTACGGTTGTGTCGGTTGAGGGGAATGTTTGTGGAGCGGATACAAAGCGATTGCAGACTCTGTAACGATGGCAGGCTCTCAAGGATTCTCCGACATCTTTGCCTGGCTTGAAAGGACTATGAGTTGCTGGGAGAAGTCATCACCACTCCCAAACACTTCACGACGGTCGACGAGGTGAAGGTCGTCGGGAGTAAACGGGGAGCGCTAACCCGATGTGAGCTCCCGCACGGACTCTTGGCGGCTAATCAACCCTTCAGCGAGTTTTTGCATCCACCTCCTCCATCCTCCTCCCACCACTCCCCATCCATTGAAGGACCAATTCATCTCCAACTCATCTCCACTCCGACCGTCAATACCATCACCATGGTTGCCATCGCTCGCTCCTTCGGCGCCGCCCGCGTGGCCGCCCGTGGCTTCTCCAACGCTGGTATGTCTCGCGCCTGCCGCAGCAGCTTAAGCCATTGGGTTTGAGCTCTGCAAGCTCATCAAGCAGCCATTGACCATCATCTTGCAGCCCGCGCTCCCCAGCAGAACACCCTCGTCGCTGCCCGCAGCGCCTTCCGCAACAACGCCGCCCGCAACGTCATCCAGAAGCGTGGCATCGTCGCCGAGTCCACCGCTGCCGCCATGGTCGCTGCCGCCAAGATCCAGGGTGCCGGTCTCGCTACCATCGGTCTTGCCGGTGCCGGTGTCGGTATCGGAACGGTTTTCGGTGGTCTCATCCAGGGTGTTGCCCGCAACCCTTCCCTCAGGGGTCAGCTCTTCCAGTACGCCGTTCTCGGTTTCGCCTTCGCTGAGGCCACTGGTCTTTTCGCGCTCATGATGTCCTTCTTGCTCCTCTACGTCGCATAGATGTGTGCATTGCATGGGCTGCCGGACATTTGGGGTCAACGGTATGGGGGTGCCGCAAGGTGGAAAACTTTTCTTGCGGATGGGTGTGTGCATAGGGACGACTACTACCTCTTTTCCTACTCTAGTGGCCGGTCAGATTGTGTAAAACATGTACTTTAGACGAGCAATCTGAAGAGCAAGCTACCACCACGGCTCGCTTTCCTTACCCAGGTATATGTGCGGAAGCTGTAGCTATGGTAATGACATGTGCGGATGACTGACGTTGAACTCAATGGACTCGAATGGACCCTCGAAACCAATGCCGACGCTTGTCAATACCCGTGCCACGTTCCGTGATGAGCTACTGCTGTTCGAGCTGTCCGATATTGAGACTTGGTCATGCCAAGCTTTCGTTCGAGCTCGCTCTCAGGCTTGTGGGTGTTCAAGGCTCCCACCCCACCCTAACGTTGATGTTCGACTTGACGCTCGTTGACTACTGAATAGTTCATCTGACCTGCCGCAGGTTGACAGTGCGACATTGGAATGGTTTACCCCAGAACCCCGCGATTTCGAGGCTGCCTCGGTACGACCCGCTACCGTGAGCGCAAGATGGAGAGCGAACAGACAGAGATGCTCTAACTGCTATAACTTATTCAAGGCCTGTTGTGTCCTTTACCTGATATCTAGGAGCGCATATCATGTGGGTGAGATGGGGACCGTATTCCCATTGTTGTTGTTCGACAACCCGCGACACAATACAAGCCACGGACACCAGGTACGAGCGTAGCAATATTACTTCGAAGTACTGAGCTGATAGTCAATTGATAGAAAGAAGTACGCAGTCAATACGGCTTGTACCTCTGCGAATCGAAAGCGATCCAAGCATCCGCGAAGTCCGCAAATCACCACGACCCTCCTCCGATCGAAACACGCGCGTAATACACTATCACGTATGAGAAGGAATGATGGAGACTATGAGACTTTTAAGGGCCGCGTCTACAACGATCATCTAGGCAAGAAGATGCTGTGGCTAGCCGTGAGCAGATCAGCACCCAGCGTCGCATGGCAAAGTCCGCGCGGCGCACGTCTCCAGAGCCTCCGCGTTTGATCCCAGATCGACGTGATACCTGCTACGGTCACAGAAGAAGCAAGAGCTGCTGCGCAAGTCGTATAGAGATACCGAGGCTGCGTTGTTTCAGATCTGCGTCTGGGTAGATGGTGAGGCTGTTTCCGAAACACGATACGTGAACGCTCCAACCCTCCTCCAAGCACCGAACATCGGAAACCAAACAACCACACTCTTCCTTGCCGACTGCGGAACATGCAATGCATTCGAACACTGCAATGGTGCATCTTCATACTCGGCTCGTACCAAGACCGTGAAACTGGGCAAGGTGGGTTTCGTGATAAGCTTCCGCATCTGACGCGGCGAAGCTTAGATGTTTGGCTGTGCGGGTATTACCTCTCCGGACTGTGGTATTTAGAGCTCGATGTCTTCTTGAGTTGATTTGAGCAAATAACATCCCATCAGTACTATCATCTTGTAATATCTGTGCCGGTCACTTCTATTCAGTTTCAATTTACTTTCACTACCAATACTTCAGAAACTTCAATCAGCAAACATGCGTTACACAGCCTTTGTCGCCGTTGCTGCTTTCTCCAGCGCCGTCTTCGCTACCGGTAGGTTTTGATAACCATGAAGAAGTATGCTTCATTGGACACCCATCTAACACATCCCAGCCAGCCCCCAAGACGACGTTGCCTCCATCCTCGAGGCTCTCCGCACGAACAACCCCGAAGATGCCGATGCCGCCGCCTCAGCAATGAAGGTCAAGCTCCGCCGTCAGGACGACGTGAGCTCCATCCTCGCCGCGCTCGAGGCCAACAACCCCGACGATGCCGCCGCAGCCAAGCAGGCCATGTCTTCTACATCCACCACCAAGCGTCAGGACGACGTGTCCCACTGCCTCGACAACCTCGCGCAGGTCGACCCCGCGGCCGCAGCAGCAGCCCGTCGCGACATCAAGAGCCGCAGCATCGACGTCCGCGACATGGAGAAGCGTCAAGATGACGTTGCGTCCATCCTTGCTGCCCTCGCGCAGAACAACCCCGATGACGCCGCCGCCGCTGCTCCCGCTATGAGCTCTACCCCCAAGGCGGTTACCAAGCGCCAGGACGTGTCTCACTGCCTCGATGATCTCGCCGCAGTCGACCCCCAGGCCGCTGCGGCTGCCCGTCGCGACATCGAGAGCCGCGACGTCGAGAAGCGCCAGGACGATGCTGCCCACTGCCTTGACGCGCTCGCTGAGGTCGACCCGGAGGCTGCGGCTGCTGCGCGTCGCGATATTGAGAAGCGTCAGGATGATGTTGCGTCCATCCTCTCCGCGCTCGCCCAGAACAACCCTGATGATGCGAAGGCGGCGCAGACGCTCGGTAAGCGATGGGTTGCGTAGATGCGAGATGGAGTAGTCAGGGATTGAACTGTTTGGGGTTTTGTGGTTTGGAAGGGATCTAATGGCTGAGTGTATATAGTTTAGGGATTTGTACATGATGAGGAATGACTTAGGCTCGGTTCTCACTAATGCACTCGTTTGGCCTGATGTATTTGTTCAAATATCCTGAACAGTTGCGGCAGACGATTTAACTGTCTAGTCTCATCTGATTCAGTGTTCTTATGTTGGTACTGCATCCGCATTCAACGCTGCATAGTCGATGTTGTACCACAGTTGACCTGCCCCTCTACTACCCCGCACCACGACAAAGATACCAAATCTCACCAGATCCTTCTCTTCATGCCTACAGCACGGCTGCCGTACCGTGTAAATGAGTTTATAAATGTTGTGTCACCAAAATTTGTCCAGTTTCTCCATCAGACACGATGGCCGAGTGGTCTAAGGCGGTAGATTTAAGCCCTGCTTGGATCTCTACTACAGAAATGTGCGTGGGTTCGAACCCCACTCGTGTCAAGCAGCTTGTTTTGCTCTTTTTGCCATTCTTTTTGCGTTCGAAAATGAGGTTGAATGATCTTTTTGACCGTCATGGATGTAGAATCTCGGCCATGAGCGCCCAGAGCGATGGCGGGGTATATCCGCAGACCCACTTTTGCTCATAAGACTGTACTTTGCTTTTTGCATTTCTTCTTACCTTGGGAGATTGCTGTGCGAACTACCACTTTTAGTAGAAGGCCACCAGAGCATCAACCTGCGACTTTGACGACTAGCAGATATAACTCCCGAAGACCAAATAATGCTAAAACACATTCACGGTCGTCGTATGCTTCACGAAGAATAGTAGTACTATGATATGCCATTTAGGAAGGGATGTACGCCAAAAACTAGTTTACGCATACCCATGTGGCGTAGAACAAGGTACGCATGCCGACACGTAGTTGAGATCTTAAAGAAGAGATAGCACCCGATGTTGTATTGAAGCTATCTAACATCGTCGTTTGAAATATCTCAAGTCTTCGAGGAGGAAGTACATTGAGCTGGATATACGTTCCTGGCAAACACACCCCGGTTAATTCTAGTCCTGTTCCGTATCTTCATCCCGCTCTTGGAGCTCTTTTTTCTTCTTCCGTCGCTTGCAGCCCTCTTCCTCAATCATCTCCATCAGTCTCCGTGGCAAACCCGCATGTGGGCACCCATCTCCCAATATCTCCGCACTAGTCGCTAAAAACCTCTGTCTAAAGAACCACCATAACGCTCCGTCAGCAGTCTCAGTGCTGTCCGGCCGTGGGTAGAAAGGGTCATTCCTCATAAACGCTGCGCACGCCTGCTTCAGCCCAGCTTCGTCCATAGACATGTGTCTCACACAGTCAAAGTCTAAAATCCACATGACGTGTTTGCCAAGATAGTGTGATGGGAATGATGTTCGTGTTGATGAGGCTCGCGGAGGTGCAAGCACGAACTCGACGTCATTGGCATCGACTTTGGCGCCCCAGTGCATCATAGCAAGCGCATCCGCCATAGTCTGCGCGTAGGCGACGTAATCAAGGCCGAGGTCTTCCATCTGATTGATATGTAATGGAACGTTCCTGAGACTGAACCGCTGGAAGCGCGATGTGTTTGTTGCTTCGCGCTCTCTTCGTCGCCCCAAGTAGGGACGAATAAGACAGCAGTCGTCGTCTTCATTCCCTTTCACAAAAGCCGAGAGTGGCGTGTTGTCTGCGCAGAACAGGTCTACGATCTTGTCGCTGATAGATCGAGGTATCTTGGGGATGCGTTCCGATATGAGCGCTCTACACTCTGTGAAGCCGGCAGGGAAGCGGTGGAGGTTTTCGATCCACCACATATTGTTCGAGTATATCAACGACTGACACTGTGGTATGGCCAGAGGCATTGAAGGACGATGTTGGTTTGCGCTCCGAATGATTTGCAGATGCATGTTGTAGTCATTTGTGACAGATCGTCCGGGTCCTCCATCTTCGCGTTTGATGGCATGATTCGTGCCATCTTCAGCAGCCCAGACGCTGCCGCAAAAACCCTTGCCAATGCAGCGGTAGGGGTTGTTGGTGTTTGACATGATAAAGGTATTCCAGAATTAGTGTTGTTCTCGGTGTGATCGCAACTGTATATTATGATGTAGTTTAGCATCGGAATAGAAGTGGTGAAAAATTCAAATATAGAGCAAGTTTGACTCAAACCTGTACCATGGTTGAGAAAGGCTGCATCCGCACATGACTTTGCGTTCTAATACCTACAACGACAACTTCCCCACCAGTTGCACAGCCTAAACAAATGTGTTTCAGGCAAATTGTACGTCGAACACAAGGCTGTGGTATTGAGGATCATGGTGTGGCAGTGCCGTTGGCGTTGTTGCCTGAAGGGACGACCGTGCCGTACAGTCGGTGGCCTAAGCTTGGTATGCAGTCAGCATATAACAACAACAGGCCCCACAGTCTCGTTTAGAGTCTACATCGACTTCAAAGAAGTCCATACCATCTTTAAATCACGTGTCGTTCAACGAGATCATGGGTCAAGAACAGTCTCAGCCGTCAGCATCGCAGCGACCTCCAGAGCCGCAGCTTAGCGAAGAAGAGCGCGCAAAGCTCCAAGCTGAGGTATGGTCTTGGTGTTCGACCATACTTGCAACGCTGACAAGCCCAAAGATGCGCGCAAACCAGCAAGCGGCCCTGGATAAGCGTCTTAACCAGCCAAGGAAGTCGTCGCCCGCAGGCGCTCAAGCGACGAGGAAGCCAACTGCCCTGGAGGAAGCAAGCAGGGAGAACATCGGATGGCGCAACGCCGACGCGCAGGCGGAGTTCAGGAACTGGAACTGATGTGGGTGGACACGATGCTTGTGTCTTGTAGCTGAGCCGGCGCGAAATGTTTTAATCTGGATTTGAAGGCGTTCAGACTTCCACGAACAGGGATGGGGTTTGTCTCTCGGAGTCCGGCGTAGTGGAGTATACAACCGATATTTGACAACGTCATTTTCTTCTCATTTTGAATTCTCTCGCGTCTTGATTCGGCGGTGCAAGTCACAAAGCAGGTGTTTGGTGCTGTGCCTCAGCAAGCTGAAATGCAAGCAAGGGGCCAAACGGACATCCGCGGGGAAATGCCCACGCCAGTCGCTCGCTAGCGGCTTACATAACCGAAGATCTTCCGCCGCCCAGCCCAAATCACCTGCATCGTGCATCTCAATTGCACTCATATACCCATCTCGCTGTCGCCACTATGCCGGAACAGCGCGTCGCAAAGCGCAAGACTCACACAAAGTCGCGAAAAGGATGCTTCCAATGCAAGCAGAGACATACTAAAGTAGGTGTTCACCTTCGATGCAGCTTCCGTCTTCACCAGCCAATCACCGTGTGCTGTGCGATTTTCTGTATCTACCCGGCGCATAGAGCTCAAGTGCTATGAGCATCCGAAGCTATGGCTCTTCTGCAGTGATCCGTGTCGTCGCTTACCATGTCGTACAGTGCAATGAAGCGCGCCCGCGCTGTGGGAACTGTGTCCGCCTGGATATCCATTGCCATTTCCCAGCAATACCGGATAGCTACTCGACCTCCCCGCAACACAGTCCAGGCGTGTCCTCACCCTTTGTGGATACAAATCATGCTGAAAGTCCCGAAGCAAGTCCCGCCAGTTCCGAGCTACCACTCGCAGACCTCCGTCTGCTGCATCATTGGACAAAGGCGTGCGCCAAATCCTTGCATCCAAATCCCGCAACTAGAAGTGTCGTCTGGCAGGTAAGACTGGTCTACTCCGATAGACTATGTGGAATTGTTGAACTAACCGTGTCGCTCTGCAGAACGAGTTCATTGAATTAGGCTTCGACTATCCTTTCCTTCTTCGTGGTTTTCTCGCCCTTTCGGCAGTCCATCAAGCATCCTTGCTTCCACCCAATGAGCGGCAGAGTCTTTTGCTCCAGGCAGATTCCCACATCAGTCGAGCCTTGGACACTTACCGAAAGAATCTGGAGACGCCGAACGTTGAGCTGGCAATTCCGATGTTCATGCTGTCTTCGATAATCTTGACTTACAACTTCGGTTCGGCGCAGCTTGAACGCCCCGAAGATCCCATTCGCGCTCTCCACCACTGCTTCATGTTATTGCAAGGCATCAAGGTTGTGGTGATACCTCACTGGGACCAAATCAAAGACAGCTCGGTGTTTGCTCATATGACAGATATGGCGTCTCCGGAAGCGCTAGATGCGTTGGACACGCTCGCAAGGGAGGAGAACCCTCAAGAGATTCTTCGACTGAAGGAACTCACGGAACTCCTACTGGATAGCCAAGACAAGGAGGCCTGCGCTACAGCTATCGACGCACTCAACGCGACCTGGCTCCGGTTCCGGCACATATCACCCGATCGCGACGAGTACTCCCTTCTCTTTCTTTGGCCTGCGAGGTTGGAGACCCATTTCTTCGATCTCCTTGCAGCTCACAACCCTGTGACATGCATCATCACGACCCATTTTGCAGCAATGCTGGCCCAATGTCGCCCGGTATGGTGGGTGGTAAAGTGGCCCCAATGGCTTCTTGCTGCCTGCGAACAATTGCTAGCAGCGACACCAGATCTCCTAAAATGGCTCGACTGGCCGCAACAGATCATTCATGCTCAAGCCGGGAGCGCGACGACCACTCCGACAGCCTCGTGAGGATCTGAGTTACACCGAGTTGTATCCATTTTGGCGTCGCAGCCAGTAACTCATTGTATCCTATCGCGGGGAGTGAGTCTTACCGGGTGTGCTTGTCCTTTGGCAAACCAGCTCTTGGCCTAAAGTCGTGGGTTGTTTTGGCGAAGTCTTATCGCAATGATCACTAATATGGGACCAAATAAATGGCGAAGCTTGCGAAGCTCGCGAGAGGCTGTGCAATTCGCACAATCTCAACGAGGCACTGCAGTTGTTGATACGCCGTATTGGACGGGGTGCCGCACGATTTAACCCCCAAATCGACCCACTAGTGCGGCAGAAGCCATACGGCCGATACGGGGCCCGCAAAAAAACGTCTCGGCTCGGCAAGCGCTCTTGGCAGCGTATTTCGCATCACGTATTCCGTACAGCCAGGACGCGAACGCATCCTTAGCTTGACGGCTTGTCCGAGGAGCGATACGCAATTGTTGTTAAAACGTTCGAGAAGCCCACTTTGAGAATGGTCACACCTGCATTCGAGGACGCATTACCTGCGTTCGTCTCCAACTCAAATAAACATGTCCGACACCGAACCATACCGCCCAGCGCTTGACGACCCAACCGCCTACGTTCTATACCGATACATCCCAAACCGGATAGCGGCAATCATCTTCGTCGTCGCATTCGGCCTTACCACCTTCTTGCACATCTTCCAATTCATCAGAAGAAAGACGTGGTACTTCGCACCACTAGTGATTGGAGGTCTATGTAAGATTGCATAGCCATCCTTCTTCGCGATGGTGTTGCTGACATGATGCAGTCGAGGTTATAGGTTACATCGGACGCTACCTCTCACACGACGATGTCTGGGCACTCGGTCCCTTCATTATGCAGTCGCTGCTCATCTTACTTGCCCCGGCACTATTCGCAGCCTCCATCTACATCATACTGGGTCGGATAATCCTCTTAGTCGACGGAGAGCGCTACTCGCTAATTAGCCACAAGTGGCTTACGAAGACGTTCGTAGCAGGAGATGTGTTCAGCTTCATGTTGCAAGCCGCAGGTACGTTACCACTTTAGCGCAGCTTCCAGAACTATGGCTAAATATTAGTATAGGTGGTGGCATCCAAGCAATGGGCACGCTAGACGCCCTGCATACCGGTGAAAAGATCATCATCGGTGGTCTATTCGTCCAACTGCTCTTTTTTGGCTTTTTTATCGTCGTCTCCGCGGTCTTCCACTACCGTGTCTCCAGAGACCTTCCCCTAAAGAGGCGCTACAGCCCCTTCTCGTGCTTCAAGTCTCGACAATCCCATGAGATCGTACAAACCTGGACCACCGTATCCCGAGCGAGTCTCGACGAACTACCCTGGAAGCGCCACCTCTTCAACTTATACTTCGCAAGCGCGCTCATCATGGTCCGAAGCATCTTCCGTGTAGTGGAATACCTCGGAGGAAACGCGGGATATTTGCTCAGTCACGAAGTGTACCTGTACATCTTCGATGCTCTGCTGATGTTCTTTGTTATGGTTGCTTTCAACTGGACCCATCCAAGCCAGGTCACGGACGCACACCAGAAGAGACTGCGAAGCGGTTCGCCTATGGAGCTTCAACATTCTCGCGATATGTCAACGGGCGCGGACGAAGAGCACATGATGGGACATCGGGAGGCTAAGAACGGTGTAAGAACTGGTGGCAGGACTGGATCGAGACGTTCAAGTAGCAGGCATGCTTCTGGGCGTTGAGACAGCAGGGGTGGATGTATTGATTATGATAACAAGAGGAGGACTTTATCTGATTTAGCGACTAGAGCATAGGAACTGATGACGTTCCCGCAAGAAGTAAGCGACAAGCTGTGCGCCAGTACGTCCCCTATAGCCAGGGACGCGGAATACCGAGATTTTCTGAAAAGGAAGCTTGAGCGAGATGCATCGGTAGCAAGTGTCATATCCATGGCAATGACGTCATTTCATTTTGAGAGCAAGAACTTCCGACTTCACTAGGAAGTCACATCTGATTAGATAGCATCAGTCCGTAGGAACAAGTCACCTCAGAGAAATTAGAGGAGCATCCGTAATTTCATCTACATGCTTAATGCAATGCACTCGATGATTGCTTCCACCCCTTCATATTGGTATTTGTTTCCTTATCGCATTCCAGAGAAAGGGTATGTTTCCGCTATGACTGTAATTGTACCCCGACTCAACTCGGGAATGGGGTCCGTAGAACTCCATGACTCCAGTTCCTTTTTTTTTTCCCAACACGTCCCAGCCCTTCTACTCACGACGGTGGTGAAGGCCGACCACCGAACTTTGTGATTACTGATAGCCGGCTGGAAAGCAAAATTTGTACCCACGCAATTACAATACAGGATCCAGAAAAGTTCCGAGATCTGGAATGCGATTCGTGGTGATGCGTTTTTTGGAGCAGCATGGTGGAGCTCCGAGGTGTGTCCGCCTTCGCGCCGATAGAAGACCAACTTCACGAGGAGCGAGAAAAAGGTTCTGTCGCTGAACGGAAAACTTTTGCGCGAGTCTGTGTTCACAATTGTGGTTGTGGATGGCCCATTTGCGAAGCCAAACGGTCAGCCAACCTCTGCAGATAGATTGCTATCCGTGGGTCCCGACAGTTGGCATGTCGACCGGCATACTCCTTCAGCTCTCGCAGTTCAGTCTGTAGCATGTGTACTTCCGCCTTCAGTATGCGGTTACTGCGCTCTGAGTCCCGCGCTCTCTCAACTAGCGCTTCCTGCTCCATTTTCTGTTTGCTTCGACACTTGCTGGCGGCTTTGCGGTTCTTTTCGAGATATATAGCCCGCGCTGAGCCTGGTTCGGCGTACTCGGATCGACGCCTCTTCTTGGACGGTGTTTCTGTTGTTGTTGTTGGGGATGTCTCTTCATCCTTAGGGTACAAACTGTCGTGTCGTCCTTTGGCGTCGTCGTCGTCGTTGTCGCCTTCGTAGAATTGGGACGCATCGGCGGGATCGAATTGAGTTTGCGACGGGGAAATAGTCGGAGTAGAGATCGAGTTTGCTGACTGATTGGAAGGAGTAAATGCTGAGCCGCCCTGGGCGCCGTAAAAGGTGTTCGCAGTCGATGCTGCGTTTAAGTTAACGTTTGCGCCCAAAACAAACGCCTGCGAGTTCGTGGATTGAGACATGGGCGGCGGAAAATTGCCCATATACTGGTATCCTGCGTATTGTGGGAATAATGGACTTGTGGGCGATGTGTGCGTAAAAGATCCATAACTACCGGGCGCTGGTGTTTCTTCTGGCTGCCCTTGATTCGGACGGTACACTGGGTACCCTGGCTGCCCTGGTATCATTGGAGAGTTGTCGTCCGACATGTAAGAATGATGTTGGTTAGAAGGTATGAGAACTAAGCTCATTGTTAACGGTATTTGCCTGTGAGGATATGTGGTTTGAGGTAACTCGCTACCACGCTTTGCCAGATTTCGTGCCGATTGTGTGTGCAATGGACCCTTTTGGAAACGACACAATGAATTGGTGAATAACGGAGATATCTGAATAGACTAGAAGTGGTGAAGCTGGACGTGTTGAGAGTGTGATGATGCAGGTGGTCTGTTTGTCATGGGAAGTGAAGAATCAAACGTCGATCCATGGTAGGCGCCATTCGCAACCGTGGAAAGCAGAACCATGGCCAACTTATCTTCAAGCGAGAGAATCCTGGCCGGCGCGCTGAATCGAACGCGTGGTACGGGTACGCAATGGCACAGAGTGCTGTAGTTTGTCGAAGAGGCTATGACGGCGCGGGAAACATGCCCGGGGAGGATCCACGCGACATGATTGAGTGAGATGCTGGCCGGCGGCGTATACCGCGACCAACTATGAGGCAAGCACTTCGCATGCCGCTGCAGGAAGAGGCGCATTGCCGCAAGCTGCGCAGCAGCTGTCAACGCGCTCTGATAGCTTACCAATGCTGGTCTGTCGGATGAGGGCAGTCGCGACGAGGTGAGGCTGAGGGAACGGCACGCTGGTGGTGCGGCGGCGGGGGGAAGCCGAGCCATCGGCATGATCTCGGTGAACCTGTTCACGGGCGCTCATTCTTAACCAGCGGTAGTGGTGTCCATGGATCCCTCGATCAGGTACGGGTGGGCCTTCTGCGCTAGTGGTCTCGGAGCCCTGGAGGACCTTCGACGTTGCACGACGTGCCGTCGCTAACGCCAGTCGCTAACCTTGGAATCACGCTACCGCTGGCCTTCGTCACCCGCAACCCTCTGTCTGGTATTTTGCCTCAGACTCGGCTCCAAAAATAGTGGGTGGCAGGTGCTCTGAGACTCCATTTCGTCTATATCTAAAAATCGTGAACCCACTCGTCCAATCGTTCTTCCGTCCCCGGATCTGCTCAATCGCAAGCTCGCTTCTTTTGCACCTCAAGGCGCCTACCACTCACTATGAGCATTGGCGCCGACTCAGACCCAGGTAAAGATGCCGACTTGAACAGACAGCTTTTCCGTGGAATTGGATACGTGCCATATCGGCACTTTAGCTCTCGGCGATGCTCTGATCTAAGCGTATTGAGTTGTACTCTTCGTCGCCATGTTCGACGTCATTCTCAAGGGTGGACCGATCGACGATCTGTTCCGATATCCGATGACACTTCTCATAGGCTGTTGGGGGCTGATTGCAAGCATCATGCCAGTATAAGAGAAGATCGCGTCGCATATGCAGAATGTCAACTCGCATTCCTGCAGTCTGTCTCCGCCGCCTCCGATACCATGTCAGCCCTAAAGCCAAGAAATGGGCAAGGCTGGTGAGTAATCCACTCTTCCGGGACGGCTCGATAGCTAGGAACACCAGTGATGAGTTCCTGGTCTATCCGATATACGCAACTATGCTGTCCTTGAAGGAGCGGTTTCTCCCAAAAGTCGCTGAATTTAGTTTTTGTAGTGGCGGGCCGTCATCTCGAATCGATAAAGAAGCGATTCGAGTTCCCAACGGGTCCACGGGTACACCAAGCTAGCCCTTCCTCCGCATCGCGTCCCGCAGCACCAACAATCTGCGGAGTAAATAGCGGTTATCGAGAGCGACCATCGTGAGGCTGCAGCCGAAGATGCCGGTGGATCCAGGTATGCCGAACCTGCGAGATTACTCCAGTCGACGTCGGGTAGAGTCTTCTGAAGCATTCACCAGACGTAATAGAGAGTCTTGTAGCCCTCTCAGGGTTGACCCTGAAACCAGAAGCGGCATTGACAATGTGGCACACTCTCAGCCGAATGGAAGCCGCTCGCGGTCTGGAGGCATCGCCGAAACTACACAACTTGGGACAGTGCCAGCAGTGTATACTTCGATCTTGGTTGGTTATTTGATGAAACTGTATATATCACCGGTATTGCTTCACGATATGCACAGGCATCATAGGCCTCTGCAAGCAACATGTCGCACCGCTTTCTCAACCTGCTCACACACCGGCTATACATGCAAATAGCTCTAACCTCTCTTTACAGTACAGTCCACGTATGTGTGTACTTCTAGTCTACATCACTGCGCGAACTTGCCGATATGCCGCTCGGCGTAAAGTAATCCTGTATCTAACTTCCCGCTGTCAACATACCACCTGCATGATCTACTTTACGCTTTGCATCAATGTGTCCGTTCAACCGGATAACGTATTTTGAGCTATCCATTGTTCCCGTCTTATCCATTATTCCCGTCGCCCAGATCTATCGTTCCGATGCCCCATCCGAGAAGCGGATCCCGCTTCCGAAATACGCCTAGATCCAGCCGTGCCAGTCTAGACCAACGGCAGGGTACTGATATTCTGTCCAGTCTTTGGTACTCTTACACTCACGCTAAAAATCACATGCTTCAAATCGGACTTCGGTATGTCTATCTCCCCGAGTTGCAGTGAATGACCTCAGGATAGAAGCTCATGGAGACTGTGTCGTGCTGTACACGTCGCTTACTTAAATTCTTCCATCGACGCCCAGCTACGATGAATATCGAAGACAATGTATCATATCCTGTCATACTCCTCGAGAGACGGTCCCGTCGTCGTTGTCGCAAATCGAGTTAAACTAATGTCGGGATAAAACACACGGATGTTAGGCTACAAGTCGTCGGACCTCCGAACTCACAGGATAACTCTCCAATCCGATATCGGAATCGTCCTGCGAAATCTACAGCCAAAATTCGCATCAGGGCTTAAGACAATCTAGGGTTCAACAAGCGTTATACCTCTAGACATCTAGAGCCTGTTTAGCGATTATTGTATTTAATATAACACTAAGAATATAACATTATATAACCTATTATATACTTGCGTTTAGTAATAAGTAATTTATATAATAGTAGTAGAATGCATTCTATAAAATATAACGTATTTAAAAGCTGTAGAATATATTATATTATAGTCTAATTAGAGTAGAGAATTTTGTTATATAACTTTAGAAATTATTCTATACTTTTTAGACGCTGTATAAGTATATAATAGTAGTAGAATAGCTTAAATTAGTTAAAAAAGTAGTTATTATTATATAATATGTAGTAAATTAAAGCTTTACTATATTCTACTACTACTTATTTTTATTAGCAAACTAATCCTACAGCGCAAACTAGTCTAAAAAGAGTAAGGTCTGTTGCTAGTACACAAAAAGACGTATTTCTAAAAAGGTTAAAATCTTACGTTTAGAGGTGCAGGCGTTAGGCGGGCTAAGGCTTAGGTTCTTAGCGCTGCTGCCTCCGGCGTAGTTAAAGCTTTTAAAATTTAGAGCGGCAAGGCAACCGTCCTACAAACACTAACGTCTACCTACAGCAGGGAGGATTACAATACAATTACATGTTCTTAACAGCTTGTAACTAACAGAGCTATAGATCGCAAAGCGACAAAATGCTAAATTTTTTAGCAAGCAAAATCGTGCTTCCGCATATACACTCTCTATTCTTATTCTACCGCTTACAACAAATTAGAGATCTAAAGACTTATTAAAGACGCAAACAGCAGCTTAAATCTAATACTAAAGCTGTACTAGTACACTAAACAAGCCCTGACTGCGTCTCTAACACCTTACACCTCTTTCGTAAGTTCTTCTAGCGTTAGCAAGTCTAAAGCTAATCTTATTGCTAGTTGTATTGCCTTGCTACTACACTAAAGCTTAATTAAGCCTCTTTGTTATTAATTAATCGCTTTCCTCTTAAACGCGCCGCTACCTCTATAAGTTCTCTTAAGGTTGTTGTCCTAGAAGCTGTTGTAGAGGCTGTTGTAAACTACCTTGTTTATACTATACTAGAGGCCGTCGTAAGCGCCCTAAAGAGCTACTTCGCTAGTACTTTAGGGCTACACGCTGGGCCTGTCGACGTTCCTGTCGCACCCGTTCCTGTCGCACCCGTCCCTGTCGCACCTGTTTCTTTCGCCTCTATTCCTGTTGTTTCTATCGCGCACACAACTAGCGCAAGACCTTCTATTGTTCTCTTTTCTAGTCTTGCTTTTAAGAAGCTTATTAGTGAGATGTATAAGCTCTTTAGTAGATACAGCCCGCCTTTAAGGTAATAGAAAGAGCATTCTATTCGCGATCTTACTAGAACATGCCTAATTACCTGCGCTATTTACATCTATAACTAGGTATACAAAGTAAGATTAATGTTAAGCCTATAGCCCTCTCTAGCTCTTAAGAATGCTATACTCTAGCAAAGAAACGCCTTAGCTAGAATGCTTTGTAAGGGTAATAAGAGCTAGAATAACAAGAATATAGCGTTTGTAGCTTGTCTTATACAGCAAGATACTATTCGCTAGATAGCAGATATAATAGACTACTATAAGTTCTGTTAATACCTAGGGGAATAGTTGTTGCGTCGCGGTTGTTAGAGAATGTGTACCGCAAAGCTGTTAAGTACTAGTATTTACGTTGCTGCTATGTTGTCTTAGTAGTTCTTAATTACTGCCTAAGCTTCTAGAAGTTGTATAAATAAGAGTAGTGTTAGTTAGAAGCCTTAGTGCTAATAGCAATATACTCTAAGTTTATTAAAATCTGCTAGCGGTTCTAAGACCGACAGCTAAGCGTCTTTTAACGTCTTTTTATTAAACAGAGTCTGCAAAATTAGGCACAAGGCACCCTACTACTACTTATAATAAAGTATTCTACTACTACTTATAATAAGAGTATTCTACTACTATAGTATAATAAGAATATTCTACTACTATAATAATTAGCTTACTAGCTCTAAGGCCTTATTATATTCTACTACTACTTACTTATATTAGGTCTGTAGGTATTCTACTACTATAAACTAGCTTACTAGCCTCTATAGTCTTCTTATATTTTACTACTACTTATACGCTTTAACCTTATTATATTTTACTACTACTTATAATAAGAGTATTCTACTACTATAAACTAGCTTACTAGCCTCTATAGTCTTTTTATATTCTACTACTACTAATACGCTTCTAAGCTCTTTATACATTCTACTACTACTTATAATAAAGTATTTTACTACTACTTATACGCTCTAACCTCTATATATTCTACTACTACTTATAGGCCTCTAACCTTTATATATTCTACTACTACTTATACGCTCTAACCTCTATATATTTTACTACTACTTATACGCTCTAACCTCTACGTATTCTACTACTACTTATACGCCTTTAAGCTTTCTATATATCTTACTACTACGCGCTAGCTTACTAGCTACTATCTCTAAAGTAGAATATTCTCTTAAAGTAGAGTAATTCTATAGTAACTTTAGAACCTACTAAGTAAATAAGAACTAAAGTAGCTTTACTATAAGATAATAGAAAGAGTATAAGATTATTAACCTACTTAGTAATATAGAAGAGTTAGAAGATAAAGCTAGAGATAATCTTAAGAATATAATAGTACTATACCTACCTAACTTACTAATATACTTCTAAGTTTATACTAAGTTAGAATAAGATAAAAGCTCTACTCTACTTATAGTAAGCTATCTTAGTAGGCACTATTAACGCTAGAGGCTCTGCTTGCAGTAAGCTACCTTAGTAGACACTATTAGTGCTACTAACGCTTAATACTCTACTTATATAGTTTTAGTGTACGTAGATAATAATAGCTATAGTAGCTAGTACTATACTTATGTAGTAAGCTACCTTAATAGTAACTAGTAGTACTATTAACGCTATACTTCTTTTTGCTCTTATTAATAGCTATAATATACTAGTAGCCTTACATTCTACTACTATAGTAATTAGCTCTTTAGCACGTAAGGCTCTATATTCTACTACTATAGTAACTAGCTTACTAGCCTCTAAGGCCTTATATTCTACTACTATAATAACTAGCTTACTAGCCTCTAAGGCCTTATATCTTACTATCTTATATTTTACTATCTTATATACGCTCTTTTCTATATCTCTCTACTTACTAAGCCTACTACTTATATCTATAGCAAACGTTATAGAGAGAGTTTTATTAATACCTACTACTATATTATAGTAAATATAAGGTATTTAGAAAATACACCTATATTAAGATTACTATATAGAGTTACTAGACTACGTTTTGTTACTCTACTCTATATTAATATTCTACTATAATAAGCCTACTACTCTAGTAGAACTTAGGCTATACTCTTTCTAAGAAGCCTTCTATTAAGATAGTCTAGGCGTATAATAATACTATAGATAGAAATAAAGCGTTATATTCTACTACTCTATACCTATTTTATGTCTATAGAGATAGTCTAGACGCATAATAATACTATAGATAAGAATAAGGCGTAGTATTCTACTACCTTTTACCTATTCTAGGTCTATAGGTATTCTACTACTATAGTAACTATCTAATAAGCCTCTAAGCTCTTATTATATTCTACTACTACTTACTTAAACTAGAAATATAGATATTCTACTACTACTAGAATTAAGGTATTCTACTACTCTATATAAGTAAAAAAAAGTAAGAAAAAAAAAGTAAAAAGAAAGAATAGATAGACTAGAGATTAAACCTAGAACCTCTATTATATAAATAGATATTATAGTTAGATAGTAAGTATATAAGAGAAGTAAAATAATCTAAGTTAAGTTCTATCTACTAATATATATCTACAGCGCTCTACTACTAAGCTACCTATCTATATTACTTAATAAATAGTAGTTACCTTAGTTAGTATATATAGAATAGTAAGAGTATAGTAGTAAGAGTATAGTAGTAAGAGTATAGTAGTGTACTATTACTACTAGTAGAGCTAAGAAAGGCTGCAGCTAACTGCTTAGTCTCTTTATCTAAGAAACTAGAGAGTAGAGCCTTCTAGTAGTAGAGCTAAGAAAGGCTAGTGCCTTCTTCTAGATATACTATCTTACTTAGAACTTTCTCTCTTATACTAGACTTAGTAGAGGTAAGTAGAAAAGAATATTAGTAATAATCTTAATAGCTAGTTTACGTGCTATAGGTAGAAAAGCACTACTTTTATTATTATATAGCTTTTGTATTATATTACTATTACTACCTAGTTCTTTTGTTATTATAGTTCTATATTACACTACTACTACTACTAATATATATAAAGGCTGCGTCTACTAAATAAAAGCACTATTCTCTAGGCATAGAGGCGTCTCTATAGTGTTTACGTAATAAGAATACGCTCTAAACATAGTAGCGTCTATTTATATTTATTTAGTTTTATATATTATACTACTACTATAGTTTTATATTTATTTAGCTAGTTTTACATATTCTACTACTAACTTTAATAGTAGAGAAGAAGTAAAGTAGAGGTGTAAATAGAAGCGTAGTAGTAATATATATACTTAGCGCTATTATTATTAGCACTTACTATCTATCTATACCTATATTCTTATAATATGTATAGAGATTCTAAAAAATAATATTATACTACTACTACGTTTACGTTATAGCTTAGCTATATTCTAACTTTAATATAGACTTTAATACTAACTCTAAGTCTAACTCTATTCTATAAAACTCTAATAGTCTACTAGAGTAAGATAATATAGAAGAATAACTAGAAGAGATAGACATTAATAAAAACAACGCGTAGAAGCTACGTAATACTAAAGTCTATAGCTTATTAGTTAAAGCCTTTTAAGTAATAGCTATAGCTATTATAAACGTTATAGAATAGATAATACTCTTTCTAAATTATAATACCTAGAGTCTTTAGCTCTTTCTAATATTCTATTAAATATGCGTTATATATCTTATATATAGAAGTAATAAAGAGTTTTACGTAGCTATATAGATAGATAAAGTAGTGTTCTAGAGACTCTACGCGTAGTGTATAGATAAAATAACTATAGGCTAGCTAAAGTAAGAGTATAATACTATAGTACGCTTAGATAAGTAGTTAATAATATTTCTTAAGTATTATAGGTATAAGAAAACTATAGCGTTAAGCTCTTAGTTCTAGAGTTACTCTAAGAGTACTATCTACTACGTAATTAATAAGTATTTAGTAGAGCTTTATTATCTATTTAAAGAGACTATACAACTATCTAGTAATAACTATATACCTCTAGATAAGATTAGACCTAGTACGTACTACTATCTATAGTTCTTAGACTATATTAGTACTATAGATAGTATCTTTATGCGTACTTTTATATAGTAGAGCTTTAGTAATAAGAAGGTCTAGTAGTGTTAGAAGAACTACTATACGCAAAACGTTTTTAGTATATATAACTTTAACTCTATATTTACGTACTATCTTACTAAGTAGAAGAGCTAGATATATAACGTAAAGATCTTTAACTATATAGTGCATCTATATAGTTTTACGCTACCTTATAGCAAATATCTACTTATAAACTCTAGATAAATATCACTATATAGAGTTACCGACTGCGTATTGTTGCTCTGCTCTGCATTAACACTTCACTATAATAAACTCTAGATACTTTCTTACTTCTATTATAATAATACTATATTCTTATACTTAATATTACTTAAGAAAGTTTAATAGTAGAGTTACTAGAAGAGAAGCTTAAAACAAAGAAGAATTATTTAACTACTAACACTTCTCTCTTTACATAACTATTAAATAAGTCTAGAGTATATTTAAATAGCGTTAGAGTATTTAGTAAAGCTTTTCTAGGCTAGAGTATAGTATTAAGAAGTAGATTCTCTTTATAGAGGTGTTAATAGGTATTAATAACTTTATTAATAGATAGTAGCTATATAATATACTAGAGTAAAAGATTAAGTAAGAAATAGAGAAGAACTCTAATAATAAGCTCTCTAATAATTCTAAACTAGTTAAAGCTAAGTAAGTAGCGTAACTAGCAGAGAAGGCTGTAATAACTAGTTCTACTAAGAATAGTAGAGAGATGTCTTAGTAGTAGAATATAATTACTAGTTAGATATAGAAGTATAAGTTAGCTATCTAATACTTAAGAGTAGAACGTAAGCAGCTTTATATACGCTTAAGAGTAGAACGTAAGTAGCTTTGTATATAGTAGATACTACTATAAATATATATATTATATTATTATAGATAGAAGTAGTAGTAGTAATAAGGTTATAGTAGACTTATTTATTTCTACTCTATGTCTAGTAAAGGTATATAATATAGATAAGTATATAGAGTTGTTTTTAAGTTTATAAATAGAAGAAATGTAGTAGAGTAAGTATAAATAGAGAATAAAGAAAAAGAGAGAAAATATAGAAAATTAATATAATACTACTATAGAAATAAGTGTACTACTAATTCTCTATAAGCTACTCTAACGCCTTAGTTTTATAGATTTAATCTTTTCTTAGAGCTAACTTATTCTCTTTATTTAAGGTTCTTTCTTTATTAGAGTATAATAGAGAGTAATTCTCTATAAACTAAATTAACGTTAGAGTGTTATAGAAATTTTATATTCTTTTAGTTAACTTCTTCTCTTTAGTAAAGATTCTTTCTTTATCTAAAGTTAAAGAGAGAATCTAGTATAGAATTTAGTTATTATCTAGGTTAAATTTAATCTAGTTATTATTATAGCTAGAGTAAGAGATATATTACTTAGTGTGTAGAAGTTCTTATTATCTCTATATATATAGAAGAATGTTAACGTCTTCTCTTTTATCTATTTACGCTTATTATTCTTTAAGATAGTAAGATTAAAGTATTCTATCTTCTTAGAGAAGCTTAACTTTATAAAAGTAGGTAGCGTGCTTTAGATTATAAGTAAGTACGTAGAGAGATGTTGCTACGTTATTTATAATAGTAGCTTTAGCTTTGTTATCTAGCTCTTTCTATAGATATAGAAGAGAGTTACTTATCTAAAGTATCTATAGAGTAAAAACTAGCTTCTAGATAAAGATAACCTTCTAATTAACTATCTATAAGTAGTCTAGTAGACGCTTAACACTTTAGAGTGTAGCTTCTACCTAAACTTTTACACTACTATTAGCGCAATAATATAGTATATAGATAAGGTATTATACTAGTATATATTATTTAACATTATCTATATAATTAATCTACCTAGTAAGCTCTAGTATAAAAATTACTATAATAACTAAAGTGTTAGCTTTATTATAGGTAGCGTATTTAAGAGCTCTCTTATAGTAGAAGAAGAATTACTCTAGTCTATATAGTTTCTATAGGCTCTTATTATTATAGCACGCTACTAGGCGCTTAGTTACCTACTAATAGCGCTACGTAGAATTATAGGTATAGATAGTGTTACTAATAACTCTAAGTAACTCTAGTGTGTATTCTAGGCCTAGCGCTACTAATTATATCTTATTCTAGTAGCTTATAGTCTTCTTAGAAAGACCTATATCTATATAGATTAGGTATAACTAGAAGTCTTAGTCTTAGAATACCTTATTACTATTATTACTAGTGTTGTTCTTTACTTACTTATTAGTACCTATATTATTATTATTTATATTATCTACTTCTTAAGTAGCTAAGAAATCTACTCTTTTTTTCTAGCTTTTGCTATAGTAGGCCTTAACGTAGTCTTCTATAGTAGTAACGTAGTTATAGATATCTCTAATTAGGTTAATCTACTCTTAAGAGTAAGAGTTTCTCTTCTACTAAGTACTAATAGTTCTATAATAAGAAGATACCTAGTCTTACTATTTTTCTATAAAGTTAAGGCGTGTGCTATCTAGCACTAAGAAAACGCTACTATTACTATTTAAGAGCTCTACTTATATATATATATATTACTTAATCTTTTATATCTTTACGTAAATCTAAGTTAGCTTAAATATATATATAGAGGCTAACCTCTTTACTATCTATATAGTAATCTTAGTATTATTATTATTAAGTCTAGTATTATAGTGCATCTTAATTATAATATTAATTATATTCTCTATCTATACTTATTTTACTAAAGCTTAACTCTTAAAGACCTATATTACCTATATTATCTATATTATAGTATCTTGCGTGTTCTATATTACCTATAATTCTTTACTACTACTAAAGTTATATAATAGCGTAGTAGTTCTATAAAGTAATAGCTTATTACGCTAGAAGAAAGTAGTAGATTAGATTAATATAGGTATATACTATAGCTAGTAAGAGATTATAGGCGCTATATTTTTATATATAGGTATAAACTAGAAACTATATATAAACGTAGTAGACGTAGAAGCTATAGATAATAAGTAACTATATAGTATTAATAAGTTACCTTAAGTTATAGTAGTAGAGGTAGATACTATAGATATAGAGGTCTATATAGAGCGTATTCTAAAATAGATTAGTATAAGAAAGTTACTATAATAAAGGTGTTTAGGTAGCTTGTTCTCTAGCTTAATATCTAGCTTATCTTTCTACTTATTCTCTAGCTTAATATCTAGCTTATCTTTCTACTTATTCTCTAGCTTAACTTCTAGCTTATTCTTAGTTACATTAGAGTTATTAATATAGTTATCTAGTATATTCTCTTTATTAGATAGCTTAGGTAAGAGCCTATTATTTAATACGTTATTATTTATAGCTATACACTTATTAGTAGTATTATAGTTAGTAGTTATAAGTTTATACTAATTACTATACTTACTCTAAGCTTTTCTATTAATAAAGGCTTCTCTCTTAGTACTTAAGATAGTGTAGTGTTATTATCTCTAGCTTTACTCTTACTCTAACTATTAGTCTTACTAGATTACTTATTCTTTCTCTTATTTTTAGCATTAATCTTCTTATTAGAGAAGAACCTAGTAGGTTACCTCTTTATTTCTTACAAGATAAAAGAGCTAAAGTTAATAATCTTATCTATATACTACTTAGATATACCTATATACTAGCGTAAAGGCGCGTAAGTAGAGGCTAGAGATAGTATATTATAGTCTAAAGACGCTATAGCTTGTAAGTGTATATTTAGGTAAATATAGAGAGATAAGCGTAATAAGTTAAAGTACTATATCTATATAGTTATAGAGATATAGCTAGATAATAAGTATATTATTACTAAGATAAGTATCTTTTCTTTTAGTATAACTCTATATAATTACGCGTAGATAGAACTCTATATAAAGTAGTATACATATATTAAGTTTACCTAGCCTATTATACTTAGTCTAATACTATCTAGTTAATATATACTAAGGTCTTAGTACTTATAGTAGTTTATATTTCTCTTATATTAAGCTAGTAGAGCTACTAGAAGTTATTATTATTATTATTTTATCTATTACTCTACGTACTTTACATCTCTTCTCTAGACTAGTAAGCGTAGTAACTAGTAATAGAGCTTTTATTAGCACCTCTTAGGTATCTCTAGCTAGAATATTCTACGTCTACGCAACTAATAAGGCACTAGACCTAGAAGATTATAGTAGTAGAATAAATAACTAAAAAGCTCTAAGAAAGACATATAATCTACTCTATATTAAATAGAATACTAACTTAAAAAATAGTTATCTCTCTAAGCCTCTATAATAGTATTAGAGATATAGTACCTATAGAGAGTTAATAGTATAATAATAAAGAGTATAGCGTATGCTAGGTACTAATAGATAGATTAGCAAGATAGGCTCTTTAATATACTAGTTAATAAGAGAGCTTAGTTCTGTATGTTATCTATAGCTTTTATAATATAGAAGTAGTTATCTTTCTCTTTACTTAATTCTTTATAGAAGAAGCTATATAAATATAAACTTTTCTATAATACTAATAGCGCGCGCACGTACTACTAAGAATTATAATAAGATTACTAATAGTAATACTTCTAATATCTAGCTTATAGTAATAGTAGTTAATGCCTTTACCTAGGTAGTAGAAATACGCTATCTTACCTATTAAGATCTTACTAAGGCTAGTTTCTATAATTCTTATAATATAGTTAAACTAAGCCTAGTCTTACTTTCTATTATAGTTAGCGAAGGCTTAGCTATCTTTATACTACTACTTTCTAACCTACTAATATAGAATATAGATACTAGTAGACTTCTACACTAGAGTTATAGAAGTATTTTAGATAAAGCGTAACGCGTTAGAAATAGATACTACTAACTACTTCTTAAACTCTATAAAGTCTTAGATAAGTAGGTACTAGTAGCTTATAAAACTACTAGTAATAATAGTAGTAAGGTTAAAGACTATACTAAACGTATTAGTAGTTACTATAATATAGATTAAACTTGCTTACTAGCTACTAGAATAAGACCTAAGATCTTCTAGAAGTAGTAGACCTTAGACTTTAAGTAATACTATAGAATTATCTACTAAGAAATTATTCTTGCCTACTAGTGCTTAGAAATTACCTTTAACTAGCGTTATTGTTATTAAAGTAAGTGCAGGCCTATTATTATTATTATTATTAGAGATACTTATTATCTTCTTTATTTTAAAGTCTCTATCTAAGTTCTTAAACTAGATAGATTTCTTTTTCTCTCTCTCTTTATTATTATTATTATATTCTAACTACACTAGTAGATATACTACGCCTAAGATAGGTACTATAGATAGTGCTAGTGCTGCGTAAGTTATTATTTCTAAACTAGTTATTATAGAAAACCTAGCTAGGTAGACTAACACTAGTAGAACTCTATAAGATATTAGTGTAACTATCTTTAGATAAGTATAATATTAATACGTACTATCTTATAATATACACTAGTAGAAGTCTCTAGTACTTCTTATATAGAAATAATCTATTTCTTAGATTCTATACCTAGACTATATTATTACTAGCTTATTCTACTAGAGTAGAGAAGAATCTAAGCCTAGTCTTAGGTACACTAAAAAACAAATTACGTAGGTATAGAGGTATAGAGTATATCTTATAAGTGTTGTAGGTATTTAAAAGTATATAATATATAGTAAGTCTATAGTAGTGTAAAGTTCTTAAAGAGTAAAAGGCTAAAGTAGTAATAATAAGTATAATAATAATAGTGCTAAGGCTTACGCATAGTTCTTTATAAATACTACTTTTACCTCTAAATAATACTAAGATAGATATTATAGTTTTATTTATAAGTGTTTGCATTAATTAATATATATTAATACTCTTCTCTCTTACTTATAGTAGTATCTAGTAGTAGTAACTTTTATATAGGTATATCTATAAGGTATAGTAATAATAGTTTTCTATATCTAATTAAACTATAGCGCTAGAGTTTGCATATATTATACTTAAAGTATTTACTTTCTTCTTATATTCTACTACTAGCGTCTTATAGTTACTTTCTACATTCTACTACCTTTACTTTCTACTATCTTCTTATATTCTACTACTATCTTATTATATAGTATACCTTCTAATATAGTAACGCCTCTACTACGTTTATTATATATCTCTTATCTTTACTACTCTTATCTTTACTACTTACTACTAAGGCTACTATTAACGCTAGCTATAGTAGTAATATATAAGTAAGGCCTCTCTCTTCTTTACTCTATCTCTCTACTACTTTCTCTCTTTTACCTCTATACCTCTATACTAGTAATAGTAATAGTAACTACTACTATCTTTTATAGAGTTTCTAATCTAATATAGAGTAAATCTACTCTTTACTACTTTTCTTTAGAGCTTTACCTATTAGTACCTACTTTAGTAGATATAGTCTATCTTAACTATTAGATCTATAGAAGGTACTAGCTTTTATACTACTAGTAGTAGAGTTTTATAAGCTAAACTCTTAGGCACTTATAAGATTATAGAAGACTAGCTACCTACTATAATCTTATTAGCGTTTAAGTGTCTTTACCTTATACATCTTAAATAGGCTACTTTCTATTATACTTTACCTAACCTTAAGCCTTCTTAGAGCTAATCTTAAGCCTCTACTTAATAAGTCTATAAGCCTCTACTTAATAAGCTATATACTTAGTAGAAAGAGAGAAATATAGATACTCTACGTTATCTATATATTATTTTATAATATATAACTATAATACTAAGTCTACTAATTATCTTCTAAGAGAGTTATAAGTTAGTACTTATAACTAGCTAATAGGCTCTATAAGACTTATACTTAGTTAACTTATATCTAATACTCTTAATTACCTATCTTGTCTTTTATATATACTCTTTTAAGTATTTTTTACTAGCTTACTTACTTTAGTTATACTAGCCTACTTATATTAACTTTAGGTTTAAGTAATAGTTATCTTTAATAGGTAGAAGTAGTTACCTAGCTCTTCTTCTATAAGTATAGTAGTTTAACTCTATCTACTTCTATTAGTTACCTAGTACCTTACTTTATACTAAATATAGATAAGCGCTATAAGAGAAAATACGTCTAACTAATAATTATTCTCTAGATCTCTACTTAGTGCTACTTTTTAGCTACTATTTAGAACTAGAAGTATTTTTTATATAGCTTATAGTATTAGTAGAGAAAAGCGCTAGAATTTATTCTTATGTTCTAGAAAGTTTGCAACCTAGAGGTATCTATTATTAGACTCTACACTTTACTAGGCTAATAAAAAATACTATTACCTTACTAACTACTTTATTCTTTAAGTTATAACTACGTAGTTTTATTCTATCTTACTAGTTAAGTAAAGATACCTAAATAACTAATACACTACGCAAGAGGTAGAACTTTAAGTTAGTAGTAGAATATAATAGGTAGAAGTTTAGGTTAGTAATAGAATACAATAGATAGAAGTTTAGGTTAGTAGTAAGATATAATAGGTAGAAGTTTAGGTTAGTAATAGAATATAATAGGTAGAACTTTAGGTTAGTAGTAGAATATAAGCAATAACTTAGAAGAGGTAGATAGTAGTAGAATATAAGAAGTAATTTTAAAACGCTAGTAGTAGAATATAAGTAATAGTTTATAAAAGACTAATAGTAGTAGAATATAAGAAATAGTTTAAATACACTAGTAGTAGAATATAAGTAATAGTTTATAAAAGGCTAATAGTAGTAGAATATAAGAAATAGTTTAAACACGCTAGTAGTAGAATATAAGTAATAACTTATAAGAAACTAATAGTAGTAGAATACATAATAAGAAAATAAAAAAGAACTTTCTTCTTATTTATAGTAACTTCTCTAGGTTATTAAAGTTATTATATTATAAAGAGTAGTAAGTATTCTACTACTATAGCTTTCTTATATTCTACTACTATAGCTTTCTTATATTCTACTACTACAGCTTTCTTATATTCTACTACTATAGCTTTCTTATATTCTACTACTATAGCTTTCTTATATTCTACTACTATAGCTTTCTTATATTCTACTACTATAATACTAACTACTTTTACTTATAAACTATTATAGATTTATTCTACTACTATAAGCTAGACCTTATATTAGCCTAGCGCTACGTAATACAGAGACTTTCTATTACTTACTATAGCGCATATATTCTACTACTACCTACTATAGCCTAACCTAGTCTAGTAATACTAGCGTTAGAAACTCTATTAGATAATTACCTACTATAGCCTGTTTAACTCTACCTCTTACTAATATACCTCTCTTAGTCTAACACTAATTATACTCTAATAGAGAAGATAACTTATATTACTACTCTTAAAAGCTAGAACTACTACCTATAATTACGCGTCTTCTAGCTAAGAAGACTTATATTACTATTCTTAAAAGCTAAAACTACTATCTATAATTATACGTCTTCTAGCTAAGAAGACTTATATTACTATTCTTAAAAGCTAGAACTACTATCTATAATTGCGTATTTAGAACGTAATAGAACTAGACGCAAATAATATAGACCTTAATAGTTATTACTTAACTATAAATATAACTAATATAGTAATCTTAAGATATAGTATAAGTAACTTAAGAAATTACTTACAAAGTCTAATAATAATCTTACTAGTTATAACCTAACTATAAATATAACTAATATAGTAATCTTAAGATATAGTATAAGTAACTTAAGAAATTACTTGCAAAGTCTAATAATAACCTTACTAGTTATAACCTAACTATAAATATAACTAATATAGTAATCTTAAGAACTAGTATAAGTAACTTAAGAAATAGCTTATAAACCTAATAATCTTACTAACGTACAGCGCTAGCGCAATAATACTACTTTCTAGCTTAATTAGAGCACTTAGAGCTTAATAGCCTCTAGGTCTACGCTAACCTATAGCGCTAGCGCAATAATACTACTTTCTAGCTTAATTAAAGCACTTTAGAGCTTAATAGCTCTAGAGACTATAGTAATAAAATAATATCTATAAGAACTTAGGCTTATATAGCCCTCTACATTATAATTCTTAGCTTTCTAGCGTCTATAGTAATATAAAGATATTTTCTACTAGACTACTTTCTCTTCTCTAACTAGTTAGTAAGAATATAAATAACTTTAATACCTTACTATAAAGTAATCTACTATAGTAGTAAAACTAGTAATATAATAATAGGCTAAATAGCTATTAGGCTTAAGAGTTAGTGCGCTAGAGAAAGCTAGGTCTAAACAGCGTTTAGATAAGAATAAGAACTACATATATATAGATAATACAATTAACTGTATTAAGCATCTATTCTAATAGAGATACTTCTACTCTCTCTACTATATATAGCAACTAACTAAAACTTAACCTATTTAGTCTTCTATCTTAGAAAGGCTGCGCGCTACCTTTAAGTGCGCATTTTACCTACTAAAGGCTTATTAGAATAATAGTTTAACTAGGCTTTAGAAGAGATATAATTATTACGCAATATAATAGAATAAGCAATAGGTAAGTATATAAAATAGAGAATAAGATAATATATAGAATAGTATACCTAAGAAATACGCAGAAGCAAACTATAAGCTATAGAAACCTAATAGTATAGATACCTAAGAAGTAGGCGTACTAAGAGACCTCTAATAATACAAATAATTAAACAATAATAACTACTACTTAGGCTAATAGATAATATAGCTATAGTAGCGCTGCGCTAAGCAATACAAAGAGCTAGATAAGAGATTTAGACTAGGCTAATTACCTCTTAGATAGCTATATAAATAGAAAACAATACAATAGAAAGTATATAGCTATATTATTCTACTAAGAATAAATAACAAGACCTAAGAAAGGTTAGAAGAGCTAACGCAGTAGATCTTAATTCTAGTATAGCTAGAAAGAAAGAAGCTAAATAATAAGATAGTAGTAGAAAGCTATTATAGTATATAAAAAAGGTAGTAATAGCTCTTCTAGCAAAAGACACCTAACTTTATTAGTAAGTAAATAGTTAAACCTAATTAACAGCACTTATACGTTTAACATTTACACTAGCTATTATACTATTTATAATACTTATATACTACCTTGTATAAATAAGTAAGAGTTAATCTAATAAGGCTAAAGTTAATAAATAATCTAAGTTAGTTGCTAAAGCTCTTTTAAAAGCCTAGTTTGCTAAATAACTATCTTTACCTCTCTAAACTAAGCCTATAAAACCTAAAGTAACACCTACGTTATTCTAGAAGAATATTAAGATGCTAGATATTCTAGAGTTCTTAGACACTACTAGCTAGCAGCCTTAGGTATAACCTCTAGTATAACTCTAAAATAACAACATAGCAAAGCTCCTTTAAATAATAGCCTAGTCTCTCTAGTAGCTAGGTAATTACTCTTTAGTCTATTCTACCTAGCTTTCTCTATATCTATTAGAGACAGTTCTAGTGTTTAATAGAACTAACGTTACTACGTTTCTTAAGCGTTTTAAGAATATATTAAAGTACTATAAGTTTATAAATAAGATAAAGATTAATTACCTTTTAGCGCACTATAAACCTAAGTAGAGAGTAATTATCTAAGCTTTAAATAAATATTCTAACGCTCTAGTTACTAAATTCTAGAAGAAGTTTAGAGAAGCTCTTAGAAAGCTCTTTTGTACTAATAACAAAGACTAATAAGAAGCTTAGGCTAAGTACTTTAAGCACTAGCTTCTCTAGTGCTAAGCAAGGTCTAATCTAAATATTAAGAAGTATCTATAGAAGTTTTAGATTTGCAGCAAGCGCTATGTTAAAGTATTAACTATTAATAAAGATTGCTAAGGTTTCTACCTAGTTAAGAGACTACTCTTTAGGCATGCTATAAAGATACTTAATAAGTTTAGTTTAAAGACTAATAACCTAAAGGCATTTAACTACACTAAGATTAGTAACTACCTTACTACCTATCTAGAGGTAGAGAAAGAAGCTTATATACTTAACCCCTCTAAAGTAGTTAAAGAGATTGTTCTAGAAGTTAAATTTAACCTAGCGCAGCTAATAGCCTATTAGTAACCTTAGCAACTAGCACTAACCCTCTAAGATAACTATACGTAGGCTTTCTAGCTATCTAAGCTTAACGTTCTACTCTAAGACAAGCCGCTTAGGCTCTATACCTCTTAGTCTTCTCTAGAAAAAGCACCTACTAATATAGAAGTAGATAACTTAGTTAATAAGATACTTAACCTAAAGATTAATTATGCTAGCCTAGAGATAGAACTATAGAAGATCTAGTAGATCTACTACAAAACTAAACTTATAAACAACTCTAATATACGCAGCAAAGTAGACTATTAAGCTAATAAACGCGTAAACTACCTAAGAGCGTACTTACTCTAAGGCTAGAGGCAATTCTAGCTAAATAACTAGTATTAACCTTAGTAGTAGTAGTAATATAGTAGTTACTAATAGAACACTAGTTAGACTTTCTGTAATAACTTCTAAAGCTTTTAGAATCTAGAAACTAGATATAATTAAGACACTATAAACAGATAGGCTCTTAGAGTAACTATAAATTATTAGGTATATAATAAGAGCAACTATTATAAGTAGAACTATCTAACTCTTTAAGTATATATAGATAAGAGCTAGCTTTACATAGATAAACAGAATATGCTTTAGTAGAGCACGCTAGAAAACCTCTAGAGTTATATTAATAACCTAGGCTAGAGACTATAGACTAAAAGCATTTTAGCTAAGATTAAGCAACAATTTCTAAAGAAGAACATTAACTCTCTTATAGTTAACGCCTAGTTTAGTAACCTAAAGGCTCTAATTAGTATAGAAAATAACGCTATTTTAGTTTAGCTTATACTAGACTCTACTAGAAGCCTCTAAGTAGATAATATAGAATAATTCTAGAAGCTTTTAAGCATCTTTACTAAAGATAAATTAGACTACTACCTACGTTTAGCGAACCTAAATTAATATAACAACACTATTATAGCTATAACTATTTCTAGAGCATTCTTAGAACCTAAGAAGGTAGTATCTTATAATTCTTCTAAGGTTTAGAAGAAGATAATACTATAAAAACCTAGTAATAATTATATCTCTTATCTCTAAGGTTATAAGAATAGAATAGAACACTCTTTAAGCTATTAGACGCTAAATAAGAAGAGAGTTATCTAATTTAGTAAAGAAGACAATTTTATACAACTAGATAATAGAGTATCTAGAACACTATAAGAATAATTAGAACTAAAGCCTAAGATAACTAATAAGTAACTAAGAAAGCGTAAGATTATTAACAAGCTTAAGCCTAATGCACAGGCTATAATCTATAGTATTCTAAGCACTTTAATCTCTCTTTAGATTAGTACTCTTCTTAGTAATATACCTAAAGTTTGTAAGACACTATTTAACTCTAACTATATAAATAAGAAGCTAGATAAGTTTAAAGTTAATATTATTAAGACGTTAAAGTAATAGGCTAAATAAGAAGAGCTATAAAGAGAAGAAGAAGAATAGAAGTTTAATAAGCTTTTAGGCGCTATAGTTAATATAATTACTCTTAGTACTCTTTCTAACTATGTACTAGTAGAAGTAGAAGCTAGTAGAGTAGTTAACTACTATAGCCTAAAGGCAGAACACTAGACTAACTAGAAGATTAGCTATATATAATAGTATATTATTATAGATTAAGGCTAAGAGTACAACTCTAAAGACATAGATTATAACTACCTAAGAGATAATTAAGCGTATAACTAACTAATAGGTATTAAGTACTTACGCTAAGACTACCTAAAAGTCTCTATTAATATTAAAGAGAACTCTTTTCTCTGCCTCTTAGACTTAGGCGCTAAGCTAAATACTATTAAGAGAGAAGTAGCTAAGAAGGCTATATTGCTAGTTATATTACTACTAGGTAGTATAAAGGCTGCTTAGATAGTTACTACAAATAGAAGTATAGTAAGCTTTATAGGTATTATCTAGAGTATCTCTATTATTATAGAGTAGATTAAAGTCTAAATAAACTTCTTTATTATAGAATTCTGCACTAATCTAATTATTCTAGATAACTCTTTTCTAATAGACGCTTAGGCACGTATTAAGTATATAACTAATAGATTAACATACTATTATATCTTTAGCGTAGATAGCTAAGCTAATATAAGATTTATATATACTAGAAGTAATAAGCTTATAGCTTCTAGTTTTTATACTAGACCTACGTTAGAAAAAGGCATAGAAGTATAGTAGCTAGTGCTATACTCTAGCACGTAACTAAAGAGCTAGTAGGCAGCGTAGTGTACGCGCATGTAGAGATAGTAAGTATAATAATAGAGAAGATTAGAGATAGTAGACTAAATAGTAGTTAGATACTTATATAATCTATTAGTAAATAGGTTCTATAGAAGAAGCGCAAAGCTTCTAGAAAAGATTTAATAGCGTACTTATTAAGATTAAATAGTAAGTTAATAGGCCTTAGACCTAATAGAAGCCTACTAATAAGAGATAATAAAGGCCTATATATTTTTAAGATAGAAGACGTTAAAAGGCTATTAGCCTAACTTCTAAGTAATATTATAGAGAGTATTAGTAACAAAGACACTATAAAATAGAGTAAGGTGTTCTTCTAGGCAAAGAACCTAGCTAAGGTAGATAAAGGCCTTATACTAAAGGTTAATGTAGTTATAGTATTACGTAAACCTACGCGCCTACTTGCTAAGTATATAGTAAGTTAGCTAAATAATACTTAGATTAATAGAGCTTATAAGCGTAAAGGCGTTAAGATTAAACCTATTAATAACTCTAGCTAACTAACGCAACCTATTAAGAAGTAGTTAGACTAGAAGAAGAGAGTAGTAGCAAAGTAAGTACCTAATACTAATAGCTAATTAGCTCTATTTACTAAGTATTTTAAGCTATAATACGCTGTATTTCTCTAAAGTACTTAAATAATACCTAAACGTATTTTAAAGATAAAAATCTTATTAGAGTTATTACTAGTAGAGAAAGATATACTCTTAGAGGTTCTCTACTAATAAGAAGTAGCACTAGCCTAGAACTTTAGAGAATCTAGAAGAGTTAGCAAAGACGTTATTTCTCTAGTTATTATTAATATAGTACTATATTAAGCCTAGAGAGCTAACTAGTTCTCTATTCTAAGAAAGCTTTAGTAGGTTATAATTAATATAATTTAGAACTATATTAATAGAGGTATCTTAGAGTTATGTAAGAGCTAGTATTGCAACCTATAGTTCTTAGTTACTAAGAAAGACAAGAGGTATTACCTAATTAATAACGCTTAAAAACTTAATAAAGTTACAATTTACAACGCTAACCTACTACCTAATTCTAATAAGTTTTTAAAGAAATTTATAGAATGCGTTATTATAAGCCTATTAGACTTCTTCTTAAAGTATAACTAAGTAGAACTATACAAGAACTTAAGAGATATAACAGCCTTTTTAACACTATTAGAACTTATATAATAGTATACACTTTTAATAGATATAATAAACTTCTTAGTAGAGTTTATACGTATTATAACAAAGATTTACAGAGACTATATCTCTAATAGGTATATACTATACCTTAATAACGTATATATTAAGAGGCTAAAGAAGCGCTATAATAACTATAAGATAGAACTAGATATAAGGTAGTTTATCGCTAAACATCTTTTAAATATTAATAAAGTACTTACAGACATTAAGCGCGTAGACATAATAATATTAAGCTATAAGTCTAACTTCTACTACCCCTCTATAATTGTTATTAGCTATTAAATTAATAAATATAGCTACTACTCTAATAAGAAGAAGGTTAACAAGATTACGCGTTAGCTAGATTATTACAACACTAAGAAAGTCTAAATATTTCTTAGAATCTGCGTTTACTATAGAGTATAAGTACTAGGTTTTACTATTATTACAGCCTTTTTATTTAAGCTCTTCTATAAGAATGCACTATTTAAATAGAGCCTAGAGCAGAAATAGGTAATAGAACATCTTAAGGTAGCTCTAACAACTACTCTAGCGCTAGTTTCTATTAATTACACTAAGTCTATCTAAAAGATTATTCTTATAGTTAATAGTAGTAAGAAGAGTTAGAGTGTAGTTATTATATAGCTTAACTTAAACAGCTATTATTACTCTATACGCTTTAAGAGTAGAGTTTAGTCTACTACTAAGAGAAATTAGAATTTAAGTAAGTATAAATACAAAGCTCTTCTACTTTCTCTAAAGAAGTTTTAGTTCTATATCTATAGAGTAAACTTCTAAGTTAAAACAGACGCAAAGACGCTTATTACGCAACTCTAATAAAGTGTAATAGATCTCTTTAGAGCTCTAATTACTTAGTAGCTTATACTTCTTAATATATAAAAGTTTAATATTATCTATATAGCTAGTAAGAAGAACGTTATAGCTAATGTCTTTTTAAGAATACCTAAGCTAGATAGCTAGAAGCTTTCTAACAAACCTAAGAAAGATATAGAAGACTTTATTAATACACACCTAAATATAGTTTAGCTTATCTTTAGCGAAGCTCTAGCGCACGCGTACAGAATGTACTAGGTAGATCTTTTTTTTAATAATTAACTACTAGTAGACAGCTATAGTAATAAGTTATAAGTAATTACAGGCTAGCTTCTATTCTATAGAAGGCCTAAGTATATATCTACTACTAAGTTTTATAAGTTTAAGAAGAAGACGCTCTAAATAACTATTAGAGAACAACATCTCTTTATAATTCTCTTAGAAGGCTAGCCTCTACAAAGAGTAGTTAACTTAATAGATAAGTAGTATAAGATTATTAGATCTCTCTATAATAAGTCTAGCTACTAAGGTAAGAAAGGTACCTAGCGTAAGGTGTAGGCGCGCTACTATTAGAAAGAATAGTATAATTAAGTTAAACGCTATATATAGTTCTACTCTAAGTGCTAATTATATATATTAGTAATAGTTTAAGAAAAGCTTTAGCCTATAGAGCTACTAATAATACTATTTATATAGATTACTATTAACATTATTTATATACTGCCTAGCTGTAATAGTAAGAAGTTTCTTATTATTACCTAAGACTACTTTTCGTAATAGGTAGAAGCTAAAGCTTTAGCTAAGAATAACTTAAAGAGCGTTTAGAAGTTTCTACTATATAATATCTTTTATTAATAGAGTATTCTACTTAAGATATTAGCTAATAGAGGCTCTAAGAACAAGAGCCTTATTAAAGAACTTTAGAAGTAATAGAGAATTAATAAAGTTATTTTAAGTACCTACTACTCTTAGAAGTAAGAACTTATTAAGTAAGAGTACGCGCCTATTATAGCTGCTCTAAAGAAGCTTTCTAGTAACTAGGTAGATAACTTACCTAACATTCTATAGGCTAACTACACTACTATTAAGTAATCTATAAACAAGACACTAGCGTACTTAGTCTTAGGCTAGCAGCATATCTTATCTATTAAGCTATCTATTCTAACTTAGTAGACGCTTCTATAGAATAATATTTAGAATATACCTACTCTTCTTGCAATATAAGCCTACTAGTTTAACTATAGAGATAAATAATTTAAGAAGTCTATTAACTATACTATACGTCTTAGGCATAAGAATAAAGACTATTTTAACTAGTTAAGAGTTCTATAGCTAAGTAAGCTTTCTCTAGATAATCTTATTCTATTAAGAGACTCTTTCTATAAAAATAACTAATCTACACTTACTAAGTTTCTACCTAAGTAGAAGAGGCTATTTCGCATTAGCAGCGTTAATAAGAAAGGTTAGTATTAGTTAGAAGAGCTTAACAGCACCTCTTTCTAAAGTTATATACTAGAAAGCTACCTAAAGGCCTTTTACTAGCGCATAGTAGTAGATCTTACTAAGATTAATAGGCTAGACTACGCTGCAACTATATTCTCTACTAATAAAACTAATAATATAGATTAAGAAGTAAGTAGTAATAATAATAATAAGACGCCTAAATAGCCTACGTATAGCTAAGACATTCTAGATACTCTAGAGTTAACTAAAGTTTAAAGAAGCCTATAGCTAAGAGCTTAACTAGATAATCTATTAGTTAATATAGAAGAGAAACAAGATATAGAATAGGTATTATCTAGACCTTAGTAATTATTAGTAGTTATTCTAATAAAGAAGCTAGATTTTAACTAGAATAAGTATTAGACATATGCATTATAGGTATAGTTTTAAGTAGTTTTAGATATATATATATTAAACACTATAACTAAGCTCTAAACTATGTCTATAAATATATACAAAGAATAGCTACTACTATTTTAGCCTATAACTAAGTAATATACCTACTTCTTACCTTTCTTCTTCTTCTTACTAGAGGTCTTCTAGACTAATAAGTCTTTAGACTTAAATAAAGTAAGAAATTTATTACTCTTATTATTATTAATATCTATAGCCTTAGTAGAAGGCGTAGTAGGCTTATAAGTGCAAAGAGTACGTATAGAGGTAGGTAGTAGTACTAGTTTCTTTATCTTCTTAGTAGAGGTAGACTTTATAGTACTCTTAAAAGAAACGCGCTTACGCTTAGAAAATAGTAGAGCTAGAAGACTCTTTAGAGTAGCTATAGCCTTCTCTAGCTAAGTAAGCCTTAGCTTATAATTTTTCTTAGAGATACTCTTACTATAGTTACTAATATCTAAGTCTTAGAACTTCTTAGTAGAATTATAGTTACTATTACTAACTAGCTTCTTAGAAGTACGCAGAGTCTAAACTATAGAACTCTTCTTATATAACTAAAGTACGCTTAGACTATTAGAGCTATTAAGAGAGAAGAAAGGCTAGAATAATTAATAAGAGAGGCAGAATGCTATAGAAGGCTTATTAAGATCTACTAGCTTAGTAAATATAACTTTCTTACTAGAAGAGTTAGGCTAACCTAAGAATAAGTTAGCTATTATACTAATACTAAGAAAGTAGATATCTAAGAAGTAGTTAGAAACTTATAAGTAAAAGAGCACTAGAGTTCTACGCTTTTTACGTAGTAATTAGTGTAAGTTCTCTATAGTATTAGAAAGCTATTTAATATAACTAAGTAATATAACTTAAATAAAAGCTTTAAACTACGTTTGCAACAGCTACATATTTTGTTATATCTACTAAGCTCTTTATTCTTACTTAAAGCTAACTTATACTTAATTACGCTAATAAGATAATAGTATATAAGTATAGTAATAAGAGGCTTAAAGACAATTTGCTTATAGTTTATACTAAGAGAGAAGAACTTATAGAAGAATAAATAGTTCTTAGATATGTTTAGAGGCGCTAAATTAATTTTATACTTAATCTAAGGTTCTTTACTCTAAGTTAGAAAGTAGGCTACTATAAGAACTAGTCTAGCTAAAGTCTCTAAAGTGTTAAGGTTAATAATATATCTATAGAGGTCTTTAATCTAGTTAATAGTAAAGTCTACGCGTAATATATGCATTACTACAAAGAAATATAATATTAGTAGAATATCTTTTAGAAAGTAAGAAAGAAAGATAGTAGACTTACTCTAGCTAATAATAGTATTAGAGGTAGAAATACGCTTTAGTAGCTTATGTAACTCTACTATCTAATTACTAAGAGCTCTAGGTACTAGACGCTTTTTTGCAGGTAACTTAGAAAGAACTTTAGACTTAGATAGGCTAGAGCTCTTAATAAAGAGGCTAAATTTCTTAATATTAAATAGAGTTTTATAGTAGTTAGGTAGCATAGTAGAGCGTAAAGTGTTCTTATCTATAATATCTTAAAGCGCCTAAGAGGCGCTTAGCACGTAATTAAGGTTAAAATCTATTTATATAATACCTAAGAACGTCTTAATATTAATTTACTCTTAAAGGCTAAGAAGAGATTTCTTATTATCTAAGGTAGAGAAGTTAAAGTTATTAAAAGGCTATGTATCTAGCTTATTAAACTTATTAGCACTTGCAGGTATAGGCTAAGTAGTAATAGTAGCTAAATAGTTCTTAGCCTTAGACGCAGTAGTTATCTTATTAGTAGAAGTTAGCTTAGTAGTAGTAGCTTCTAGCGCAGTAATAGTAGACGCTTACTTAAGCGTAGCGCGCAGAAGAGCTTATAAAGTAGTAGAGCAGGCGTTATTAAAGTTAGAGAAGATAATAGACGCGCTCTTAATAAGAAGCTACTTAATAGTCTTACCTTTAGGCGTAGTATTAATAGAGCTAAAAGCTATAGTAAGAATGCGCGTAGAATAATAGTAGTAGTAGTAAAGTAAAAAGTAAGAAGAGATAGAAGAGCGCGTAGAAGAGTATAAGGCGGTTAAAGTATAGAAAAAGTAGAAAGTAGTAATAGAGATATTATAGAAGAATTTACTTAATATATTTACTACCTAAAGAGCTATTAAGCCTATAGTAATAGACCTACTTTTCTTACAAGAACTACTACGCAACACTAGATTACAATACTAGAATTTTAAAGCTAGCTAGTATATAATAATACTCTTAGAATACATTAGCAATATAAGAAAGATATTATAATACTATAATATAGAATACAATGCATTTAGAGTAGTTAGAAATATAACTAAAGGCTACTTAGCTAGAGCTATAGCAAAATTCTAACTAGACATCTTAAGTAGGCGCTTAGATTAGTATCTACTAATAAGAAAAGGCTCTTAGATAGGCTAGAGAATAGCTTTAAGAACTTTAGAAATAGATCTTAACTTTATAGAAGAATTATTTTAATTTAGAAAGATATTAAAAGATCTTCTATATAATTATAAAGGCTGCTAAAGCTATTACTATTAGTACTTCTTAATTATAGCTTAGAATCTAGTATTATTATAATAACTACTAGAAACCTAAGAATATTATAATAAGAAGATTATGTCTAAATAACATTTAGAACCTAAGGCTAAAGAAGAAAAAACCTTCTTTCTTTTAAGTGTAGAAGAGAAGTAATATAGATTTAGCTATTATAATATTATAGGCGTAAGAGTGTAAGGTAATAAAAGAAGACTTAGAAGTATATTATAATTTTATTTACTATAACTATAGAGTAGAATAGATAGACCTAAAAGTTAATTAAAGAGAAAAGAAACTAAAGAACTACCTACGTATAGAAGAGCTAGCAGAGCTAGAAGTTATAAAATTAGTAGAAGTTAAAGAAGAAATAGGCTTAGTAGTTCTAGTAGAAGTAGTAATAGAAGTAGTAATAGTAAAAGCCTTAGACTTAACAATATTATTACTAATAGTATCTACCTTATTAGTAATAGTCTTCTTAGGCTTAGGCTGCTTGCAAGGTTAACTATAACTACTACCTAGAACCTAGATAGAAGAAGAAACAGCACAGAGAGTATAATAACAAGGTTTTCTAGTTAGCGTAATAGGCTTAAGAACACTAGTAGCTAAATAGCTATTAGGTTTAATAGAAAGCGCAGCGTCTAGAGCAGGCTAGCTAGTAGATAGATTAGACTTTATAGGTTAGCTCTAACGCTTAGTAATAGTTAACCTAGACTTATTATTACTCTTACTAAGAATCTTTAAGCGTAGTAATAATAACTAAATATAAGTTACGCTAGTAGAAGCAGAAGTAGCCTTAGTATTAGAAGCCTTTTTAGGCAAATTATAGCTAAGATTCTTTAGGCTTAGTTAGAAAGCTAAGTTGTAACTAGCGTTAATATTACTTAAATAGTATCTATACTAAGTAGCTATACTATCGCTAGCCTAGGTAAATAAGGCCTTATTACTCTCTTTAGATATAGTAGTTAGCTTCTTACTAGCCTTAAGATAAGTAAGAACGCTCTTAAAGAAACTAGCAATTATATTAGAGGTAACTATAAACTTAGCAGCTATAGTAGACTTAAGGCTACGCCTTACTACTTAGGTCTCTAGAAGAATATATTAGTAAAGATACTAGAAATAAGAAAGCAAGTGTCTAAAGAATAGTTAGTAACTTACTACAAAAAGAGTAGACCTAATAATTACTATACTTTAAGTAATTAGTGTAAACTCTACTCTTTATTAGCTAGCTATTAATATAGACCTAGATATACTAGCTAAACATCTTTCTATAATTTAATAACGTATACTAACTATAGATAATAATCTTAATAGAAGAATTCTTAACTAAAGAATTAATTATACTAACTAACTTAGCGCTAAAGTAATAAGACAGTATAAGCGCCTTTATATTAGAGTTAAATAGCTAGCGCGCAGACCTATTGTCTAACTAAAAGAATTTACTAATAGTTATCTCTAGATTAGCTAAGTAGAAGTTGCTATAAGCGTTAACCTATATATTAGACTAATAGCTTTTCTAATTAGTAGCTAGAATAGATAGAGAAAGTCTAAGTATATATTCTACGCTTTATAAGGTATATAAGTAATTCTGTATATCTATAGTAAAGCTAAGAGTAATAATATAAGCTCTCTAGTTAGTTACTAATAAGGTAGAAGATATTAGAATAATATTTAGTTAAAAGGCTCTAAGAAAGAGAAAAGACTTACGCTAGGTAATATACTAATTATAACTAGAGTTAGAAGTTTTATACTTATATAACTTTACTATACGTATACTACGCCTACTTTCTTTAATAGCCTTAGTTAGAGTAAAGATAAAAAGGCGCAGAGACTTACTCTAGTTCTTCTACTTCTTAGAAAGGCAAGATATAGGCGTCTAAGAGGCTTTTATTAAGGCTAAGTTAGGCTAAGAATAGCTAGTAGAGTTAACGTTGCAGATAGAGGAGAGTAGTAGAGTAGTATTAGACACGTTAGTTATAATAGTATTAGTTTAGCTAACACTAGCGCTAGTCTTAGCTTTAATTAAAAGCGTAGTCTTAGGTAGAGTAGATAAAGTAGATTTAGCTAATAGCTGTTTAGGCGTACGCAAAGGTTAGAATAATAGCGCAGTATTATTACTAGCACTCTTAGTTATAGGCTAAGTAGTAATAGTAGTAGAATTATTTATAGTCTTAGGCTTAATAGTTATCTTATTAGTAGAAGTTAGCTTAGAAAGCGCAAGCGCGTACGTAGTAATAGCAGTAGCTTACTTAGCTATAGCAGGCTTAAGAGTAAGTATAGTAGTAGAGATAGTAGAGCTATTATTAGCTTTAGACATAATAGCTAGCTTAGCAGTAAGCTTCTAAGTATAGAAAGTAGATATAGTAATTAGTAGAGTATCTATAGTAGCTAACTTACCTTTAGAGCGCGTAGGTAAAGCTATAGTAGAGAAAGAAAGTTAAGGTAAAGTAGAGTAGAAGAAGAGAAGAAGATAGAGAGAGAATAGTAGAAGACTATATACGCAAAAGTAGAGTTAAGAGTAGTAATTACTATATATAAGAAGAAAAGTTGTAATATTATTATTTTAATAGCCTAGTTGCTAAGCGCTAAAGAGCTCTTAGGTAAAAAAGTAAAGTAACTAGCGCATAGGTTCTAATAGTAGTGTAGTACGTATAAACTTTCTAGAATATCTTTATAGATATACTAGCAATACACTAGAGATAATAAAATATCTATTAAAGAAAAGACTAATATTATAGAGAGTTAAGCGCTAGACAGGTAGGCGCTATAGAAAAGTAAAAATTAAACCTAAGAAAGACATAGATCTAAGCCTAAGAGATTATTAGCTACTAATATTAAAAGTAATTAAGATAAAATTTAGAATATACTAGAGAAATAGAGGAAGAGGCTATAAGCTAGTAGAAGAGATTAAATTAAAATAAGAAGAGTAATAGAGAGAGATATACTAGAATAGAAATAGTCTAAAGAGATTTTGTATTTAGATTTCTAGGCAGAAGTTTAGCGTATAGTATATTTAGATTAAGTAGATAGAATCTAGTAATATAATAGGTAGAAGAGGATATCTAAGAGCTATTCTCTCTCTTATACTTAAGAAGAAAAGAAAGCCTTCTTCTTAAGTATAGAAGAAATGTAGTAGTAAAACTAGTAATATAATAATAGGCTAAATAGCTATTAGGCTTAAGAGTTAGTGCGCTAGGAAAAGCTAGATCTAAATAGCGTTTAGATAAGAATAAGAACTATATACACATAGATAATACAATTAACTATATTAAGTACCTATTCTAATAGAGATACTTCTACTCTCTCTACTACACTACTTAGATACCTTAATAGTAGTTTATCTTATACTAGCACTAGTATTTATTCTAGTTTAGTAGTAACTCTAGAAAGAGTAATAGTAGTACACTATTCTACGTAATAAATTTAAGACTCTACTACTACTATAAATAATAATAGCGCTCTCTAACTATAGAATACTATTATTACTACTCTCTTTAATATCTTGCTAATAACGCTTAAGTTATTTATTAGTCTAACTATTAATATAGTAGTAAGTAGGTACTAGAAACTAAAGATAGAGAATAGCGCTAGTAATATTCTACTAGTAACGCCTCTAACTTATCTATAAATAAAGCCTTACTATCTACGCCTAACTATAAGCTCTAGACTATTACTAATAAGTACTCTTACGCCTCTATAAGATAAGCTAGCGCTAACTTAAAAACTAGTAAAGATAAACTTACTCTATTAGCTTACTTAAACTATAAGATAAGCACTAGCCTACCTTTCTTAATGTCTTACTAGCAACGCTTAAGTTATTTATTAGTCTAACTATCTATATAGTAGTAGGTAGATACTAGAAACTAAAGATAGAAAGAAGAATAGCGCTTTTAAGCTCTAAGATAGTAGTCTATTACACTTCTATCTATTACTCTAATAGCCTTACAGAGCCTCTTAGAAGAGCTTCTAGAGAAGCCTAGCTAGTAAGCTAATATCTCTTTTTAATATATAAGCAAATTCTACTCTTATTAAAGAAGTAATCTCTAATAATTATAATAATAGAAGCACTAAGTTAAATACTATAATTATTATTTTAATTACTATCTCTATTATCTACTATAGTCTCTTTTTACAATAATACCTATAATAATATAAAAGAAAATAACCTATATAGTATAGAAGAACGTAGTTATCTACGTAGTAGTAAGATAAGTTAGTAAAACTAGTACGCCTCTAGCTATAAGCTAGTATAGTATAGAGCCTAATTATTTTATAATAAAGGTTTCTCTACATAGCTACTTAAGACTTTATAGTAACTCTATATATCTAACCTTATAACTATCTATACCTTCTCTACTATACTAGTATCTCTACTATACTACCTCTCTACTTTCTAAAGTTATCTTAATATTAGTGTTACAATAGATGTTTAAGTACCTATTAGGTTAATTACGTACTTTCTCTCTTTTATACTAGTATTTTACGCGCTTACCTATATATATTACGCTGCTCTTATCTAATCTTATAAGAGTAGTAATTACAATTCTAATTACCTAAATCTATTATTTCTAGCTTAATTTTCTCTATAGTTATAAGCCTAGCGCTTTAAAGTATAGGTATTATTCTCTCTATATAATAATAACGCTGCAAACAATATATTTAGACGCTTCTCTAATCTTTATTTAAACTCTTTTCTTATAATAAGTAAGATAACTAGCTATTACTAGCTCTCTGCGCATTAACTACATACGCCTACTATAGTACTTCTATATTAACTACCTACGCCTATAGCAGCGCTTCTCTCTAATAACTCTAAGTACGTTAGTAATACGCGCGCTACTTACTACCTTCTCTATAAGTAGCTATAAGTAACTACAGCCTCTTAGCAAGCTTAATACTTATTCTAATAAGCAGCGTAATTCTTAAGAGACGCTTTACTTAGCCTAAGTAGTTTACGTAGCTTAAATTTAATACGCGCTCTCTAGAAGTATAGAAGAAGATTAACCTAGTAATACTCTTCTCTAGAAATAGCTTTTTTAAAGCTTCTAATTGTTCTATCTACCTAGAAGAGAAAACTAGCAAGCGCAACAAGAAAGCGCTCTAGAATAAGAAACTAGTAGTATAGAAGCTTAAATCTACTCTTCTAGTAAGTATCTAAAGCAGGCTTAGAAAGCTTAAAGAGTAGGTTAACGCAACTATTAACCTACTTCTACTACTTCTAGTATAGATTAAGCTAGCTAAGAGCTAAGACTAGTCTCTCTACGCAATTATAAAGTCTCTTAAGACGTAACTATAGCCTTATAATAATATAACTAAGAAGTAGGTTAGAAAGAACTACTATACTTACTTAAGTAAGGCTAAGCTAGTAAAGACTAACCTAGAGTAGTAGTACTATAAGTAGAATACGCTCTATATACGCGCAAAGGCGTATAAGCTTTCTAAAGTAGATAGTACGCTTACTACTTATAACTTTCTTAACGCGCTAATACCTAGAATAGTAATAGACTAGGTAGTTTAGACAAAGCGTAATATAATTACTACTTAGACGCTTAGTGTAAAGATCTTTACGCTCTCTTAGCTTAGAATCTTCTTTTTAGCGCTTATATAGTATTAGGTAGCCTACTCTAAGTTATATAGAATCTTTGCCTCTATTAGAGAAGCTCTGTCTACTAACAAGGCTAGCGCTAAGTCTAAGTTACTAAACTAGACTAAGTCTACTGCCTACTCTTACGCTACTCTAGAATCTTAGACCTACTACTAGTCTATTAAAAAGTGCTACAACGTGCTTACTACTATTAGAGCTAAGTAGAAGCGCCTCTAATAGCTCTTGCAAGAGAATAAAAACACTATTATTAAATACTTAAGTATAAAGCACTTTAAGAAGGCGCGTACAAAGCTTATTAGTAAGAGATACTCTATTCTAAGCCTCTTAGAAAGCTTGTATAATAATAAAAGGTACTCTATAAGCGTAGTTACTGCGCTTCTTAACCTAGGTATGCTTTAGCTAACGCTAGGTATCTACTCTACTATAGACTACAACACTTACTCTCTCTTAGCTAGCACTATTCTTAATAATAGAGTAGTAATCTACTTAGTTAACTACTTCTCTCTATTATTAGACTTTAAACTAGCTAGAAGCCTTAAGATAGTTAAGGTAGGTATATAAGCTTTTTCTATTCTTAGTTATAGTACACGCGTTCTAAAGAGCTTTATTAAGCTTATAAGTAGTAAATACGTTAATCTTACACTTACTAGCGTTATAGTTATAAAGCGCTTCTATATTAATATAGTCTTAGAAGCTTACCTTAATTAATCTAGAATCTAGTACCTAAGTCTTAACAACACTCTTTATACTAGCTTACTAGCAAGAAGTACTATAGTAGCTACTTTATAGCGCAAGCTAAACCTTACGTTTATAGAATATAAGTCTATTACTATTTACAACGCTCTTGTTATAAATATAATATCTAGAACTAGGCCTAGCTTTGTCTCTTAGCTGCGCAGTAACTTAGAAGACCTTTAGTATACTTACACTAGGCACTTAGGCTCTAAGGCGCTTAAGGCTCTTATACGTAACGCTTAGAGAGTAAGAATTAAAGAGTCTACGCGTGTATAGTGTAAGTTCTACGCTCTAACTTATATAAAGTAAGTTATCTCTTATTAGCTAAAGAAGCAAGCTTTCTAACTCTTCTAGAGAATTATATAAAACCTTTTTAATATACCTAAAGAGCGCTTAGAAGAAGAGTAGATTCTACTTATTAAGAATAAGTATAGTAGTAAAGTCTACCTTTACCTACTCTTCTCTAAGAAGATAGAGAAGATAATAAGAGCTCTTAAGAAGTTTTAAGCGCTTATCTAGACCTATTATTATCTACTTATTATAAGAATTAGCTCTAATAACAACTCTTTAACTAATTTATAGTATAGTAACTTACGCTATAAGGCATAGGCAAGAGAGTATAGTATTACGCTAGAGCCTGCTTCTTCTTATACTTATAAGCCTAATAGAGTAGCTAAAAGAGCTAGATAAGAGATTATTACTAAATAGATTAAGATAAGAGAGAGAGCTAATCTACCTAAGTACCTCTAGACAGAGGTAGCGCTTACTACTACTTAGCTCTATAATATAAGCCTCTTGTATACTTATACTCTGCGCTCTTCTAATAAGAAGTTAAAGTAGTAGTTTATAGAATACTTTAGATAGTATTAGCCTAAGCTTATAAGAAGAGCTTCTACTAATCTATAACCTAATTAGAGTAGCGTATACGCCTATAGGTATTACGCCTATTTCTTAAATAAGAATAGAGTAGCTAGACATAAGCTAAAGAGCTTTAAAACACTACCTAGAGAATATATTAGTTATTTAGTAGGCTATTAAGCTTCTAATATATACTATATATAGATTCTATTACTAAGAAAAGTGTTTACTACGCGTAATATAACGTTTAATAAGCAGCTCTTCTATAATAGTAGAGAGTAGAAGCTTTCTAAGAAGAACGCTTATATTATAGTTAATATTCTCTATAAGAATAAGTAGAAGAACGTAGTAGAGGCTTATAATAAGCTTCTATTACTCTCTTAGTAAGGTAACGTAGATAATAGTAAGCTACTACCTAACTAAATAGATAAGCTACTTAACAGCCTATTAAAAGCTTATCTAGAAGAGTTAGGTCTTATATAAGTAGATCTCTAGGCTAGAGAGATGTAGAGAGTATATATAAGGCTTACTAAACGCGCTATAGAACTACTATCGCTAGAAGCTATACTAGAGCCTTCTAATATAGTAAGTATTACTAAGTAGCTTAGTAATAGACGCGTTAATTCTAGCAAGTACTAGTCTATAGTAACTAGATTAGTAAGCTTATTAGGTGCGTAGAGAGATAACTTCTAAGATAATAGACTTCTATTGCCTATAGCAATAAATAACTCTTAAGATAGAGAAGTACCTAATAGCTCTCTATCTAATCTATAAAATCTACCTACTAAGCGTAAGTACGTAAAAAAAGTCTATAGACCTTCTATACGTAGAAGCAAGCGTTACCTAAGTAGTTATAATAATTGTAATAATCTTAGAGGTGTAGGCGTCTACGCCTTACTATTTAACTCTAAGTAGCCTAATAACTTAGAGACCTACTATAGCGCTTCTAATTAGTTATTAGACTACGCGCACGTAATACTATATTATATTATTACTACTATAATTATAGATAAGCCTAATAAAGGCTAAGTCTATTAGAATAACTTTCTAGCGCTTCTAACGCTTTAGAAGTACCTCTATAACTATCTCTATAGAGATAAGTTTAAGGTAGTAGTACATTAAGAGATTAATACACTACTTATAGCTAATACCTAGAAGAAAGTAGAGTATATAAGTAGTAAAGAACACTCTCTACTACTTAAGTAGGTCTTTACGTATAAAGTAGATAAGAATAGCTACCTTATAAAGTATAAGGCACGCCTTATAGTACGTAGAGATATATAAGCTAAGAATATACTCTACTTAACTTATACTACTACACTTACTACGCAATTCTTCTACCTAGTAATAGCTATTACTACTAAATTTAACATAGAGATCTAGTAGCTTAACGTTATAGTAGCCTTCTTAAACACTAAGATTAGTAGTAATAGGCTAGTATACTATAAGCTTCTAGATAGCTTTTAGAGAAAGAGCTACTACACTAAGCTTAAGAAAGCCCTTTATAGTATACGTAAGAGCTCTCTTCTCTAGCATAATAACTTCTTAAATACTCTTTTAAAGCTTAGCTTATAAGCTAGTAAGAAGAAGCTCTATTTATACTATAATGCTGCTTAACGCGTCTTTATACTCTTCTACGTAGATAATATTCTACTTATATTTACTAAGTTATACTACCTAGAAGCAACTAAGCTACTTAGTAAAATTAAGAAGACCTATAAAATTAATAATAGAGAAGTAGTAAACTAGTTCTTAGAAGTACGCGTTGTACGTAATTACTCTATAGACACTATTTTACTACTCTATAATATCTACCTTAATAAGGTTATAAAGAAGTTTAGTCTTAAAGATAGTAGCTACTTTCTAGAGATACCTCTACTAGCTAGCAAGCTTCTAAAGTACTAAGAGAACGCTTTAAAGTAGAAGATTAAGGCCTATTAAGAGTGTATTAGCTTAGTATTATACTCTACTATTATAATACGCTCTAATATTGTATATATAGTTTTCTAGCTCTCTTAGTTTCTAACTAATTCTTCTCTAGCTTACCTTAAGGTAGTAGAGTATCTTATTATATACCTATACTACTTATAATATAAGAGTATTACGTATAGTAGAGAGGTAAAGTTAGATAAAGAGCTCTAGATCTATAAAGACGTAAGCTTTGTAGATAACACTAAGACACGCTACTTCTCTTATAGATTTATTATAACGCTATTTAGAGGTCTAATTATATAGTAGGCTACTTGCTAGTTAATAGTTATAACCTTAACTACTAAGGTAGAGCTTCTTACTCTTAAGGCTATTACTAAAGAGACTATAGCCTTAAAGCGCTTATTTACTAAGCTTTAGCTACTTATTACTAGTGCCTAGTAGATCTTCTACAATAATTAATAAACTATTAGACTTATAGTAGAGAGTAGTAAAAGAATCTCTACTAAGCTTTGCTATGTTAATATCTAGAATATATAGCTTTACTAGAAGTATAGCAAGAGCTCTTTTAAAGTACTCTATAAGCCTACTATTAATATATTAGTAGATAGACTTACTAAGTACTTGCCTAAGTAGAAGTTTAAGGCCTTTAAGAAGTAGCTAAATCTTAGATAAGTAGCTTATAAGAATACTAATTAAGGCTTATAGGTAAGTAACAAGTATAAGAAAAGTTAGTAAGTCTAATTATATATTTATAGAGTAGTACTAGGCTCTACTCTAAGCGCTCTATAACTAGATAAAGAGATCTTACCTTCTCTCTAGACGCTTACTACCTCTCTGCATAGCTAGCGTAAAGAAGCTTCTATTAAGCTACTATATACTCTAACTACTTAGCTTTACTAGTTAAAACTAAGAGTATAGATAGAGAAGATACTTACTTAGAGCTCTTAACTTTACTAGAAGCTATTAAAGCTACGTTGTCTACCTTAGCCTTAGCCTCTATACAACTATAAGCTACTCTACGCTACTTAGTCTATATTAGTAGAGCGCTAATTCTATAGACCTTCTCTTTATTTAGAAGAAACTTAATAGCCGCGTATAGTCTATTCTATTTCTACTTACTTCTAAACTAAAGAAAGTAGATAAACTTAAAAGCTATTAGCTCTATAATCTTAGGCCTATAAATAGTTAGCGTAAGTAAATAGTAGTCTAGAAGCTTAAAGACTTACATAGAGTTATATAAGTACTTATAACTATACTACTTACACTAGACGTTCTCTTTACTTACCTAGTTAAAGTAAAGTTCTTTACTATAACTAGTAAGCGTGCTTTAGACGTATCTAACGTAAGATATTACTCTTAGTAGACGTAATAGAGAAAGAGCACTAATAGAAGGCCTAGGCTACTTCTTCTTCTTCTCCTCTTATTCTTTGCGCACTACTGCGCCTAAAGCTTACTTCTTCTTATTCTAAGAAGTAGAGACCTCTCTAGCAGCAGCAGTAGTAGCAGCGTTATAGTAGATATAGGTAGCTTAGCTAGTAGCTATAGCTACTAGGCGCTGTTAAACTTATTTTTGCTACTTATTAGCTAAAGAATCTATACAAATAGCTATAGCAAGCGTCTACTAATAGGTTAGACAGCTTGCAGACTAATAGGCTATTAGCTTATAGTTAGACTACTTACTAGAAGTAGTAACTAGTACTATAAGTATCTAGAGCACCTTAAAGATAATCTTATAAGCTACTAGAGCTTTGTATAGCAACTAGTAGGCGCTTTAGAGTAAGATAGAAGCTTCTAGAGAGTACTTATAGTTAGTATTTTAGTAATTATTAAAGCTAAAAATATTAGTAGACGCTAGCCTTATTATTATTACACGCGTCTAGGCGCGTATAGCTCTACTTAATTACGTAACGCTTACGTAAGCAGCGTATAGCTAAAAATAGATAACCTACGCGTAACGTAGTTTACCTAGAGAGTATATTACAATAGGTGTTTAAGCACCTATTAGGTTAATTACATACTTTCTCTCTTTTGTACTAGTGTTTTACGCGCTTACCTATATATATTACACTACTCTTATCTAATCTTACAAGAGTAGTAATTACAATTCTAATTATCTAAATCTATTGTTTCTAGCTTAATTTCCTCTATAATTAGTCTTAAGCTTCTAGTGCTACTTCTCTCTAGATAAAGAAGCTACTTAGTACTCTAGTAGAGTATAGATTATTTATAGAGTATTTAAAGAAGAAAGATCTTATAAGAAAAAAAGTATAAGATTAGAGATTTTAGATAAGAGACTATTATCTAGCTTAGTCTAGTAGTATTATTAGCTTCTAGTACTCTAATAAAGCCTACTTCTACACTAGTTAAGATCTTTAAATTTCTTAATACTAGTCTATAGAACTAGTCTAGTAGTATTATTAGCTTCTAGCACTCTAATAAAGCCTACTTCTACGCTAGTTAAGACCTTTAAATCTCTTAACACTAGTCTATAGAACTAGAAAACTTTTAAATTTCTTAATACTAGTTTATAGAACTAAGAGACTTTTAAATTTCTTAACACTAGTCTATAGAACTAAAAGACTTTTAAATTTCTTAACACTAGTCTATAGAACTAGAAGACCTTTAAAACTAAGATTATTAGTAGTAACTAGAAGAAGAAGGCTATAAAGACTTATACCTATAAGAATCTTTAAGTTAAGATTTCTAGCCTTAAGATCTCTACTATTACCTTACTTTTCTCTAGCTAGCTAGATATAAGTTCTATACGTCTATATCTCTATTATTATATACTAATAGTATTTAGACTATAATAATAATATATAGTACCTAAAGCTTAGATTCTATATCTAGGTTAATAGTCTTATATAGAAGAAGAAGGTCTAACTAGCTATACTTATATTCTTAATTATTTTACTTCTATCTATAACTAGCGTTAGTAAAGTTATTAAAGATTGCGTTATTAAGTTTACTACGCTTTCTACTTTATAGGCTTTTAGACAGCCTTAACTCTAGCTTACCTCTAAGACTACTACTACTAAGATACCTTCTATCTCTATATCTCTACACTAAGAATATAACTTCTAGATAATTATTATTATTAATAACACTAGCTATAAGCCTCTAGGTTTTTTAAGTCTATACGCTACGCTACTAAAGCTATTATTAACTACCTTCTTTTTATTACTAACTCTCTTATAATTATTATTATTAATAATACTAGCTATAAGCTTCTAGGCCTTTTAAGCCTATATACTACGCTACTAAAGCTATTATTAACTACCTTCTCTTTATTACTAACTCTCTTATAATTATTAACCTTACTATATATATCTACTATAACTAGTATTCTATAAATAACTATAGACTATATAAGGCTATTATTAAGCACGCTAGCTATAAGCCTCTAGGCCTTTTTTAAGCCTATACTACCTAACTTTAATATACGTACTTCTATAGAGACTATATATTCTATAATTAACTACTCTCTAGTTAAGATTACTAATACTAAATACTACGTTCTTAGTAAGAGAGCTATAAGAAATATAGTATACTAAGGCACTACTACTAAATTAGGTAAGTACTCTATTATTGCTACCTTCTCTAGTAAGAGTATTATTAGTACTATTATTAACCTATAAGATAATTACTAATAATAGTATTAAAGCCTTTAAGAAGCTAGTAATAAGTTAACTTAGGCTTACCTCTAGAACTACTATAGAGGTACCTTACGCTTCTATAAGATAATTACTAATAATAGTATTAAAGTCTTTAAGAAGCTAGTAATAAGTTAACTTAGGCTTACCTTTAGAACTACTACTACTCTAGCTACTACTACTCTAGCTACTATAGAGTATCTTATACTTCTATAACTCTATACTAATACTAATAGTCTTAACTTAGGCTTACCTCTAGAACTACTACTACTCTAGCTACTATAGAGGTGCTTTATACTTCTATAAACCTACACTAAGAATATAACTTCTAGATAGTAGTCTTTAAGTACTATATATTTATAAAGACATACTACTTTAAATATATTACTAGCTTTCTTATTAGCTATAATAGCTTTTAGCACTTAAAGGTTACTACTAGTAACGTCTACTACGCACTAAAGTAGCTAGACGTCTAGACTAGTAGTTTTTATACTATTATACTCTAGTTAGCTTATAGCCTCTATTAAAGTTAAAGCTATATTTAATACTTTATTAAAAGCTAGCCTAAAGAGCCTAGCTTATCTAATTCTTCTCTATTAGTAAGAAGTAGAGAAGCCTAATACTATGCCTCTCTTATCTAACTCTTCTACTAAAAACTCTAAGTTAGTTATCTAGCTTCTCTAATTCTTTACTATTAGTAAGAAGTAAAAGACTACTAGCTCTATATTTCTCTTTCTAGAATATAGCTAGTAGCTTATCTATTAATAATTACTAGTAGAAGTTTAGAGAGTAGTAAGAGCATAGAATAGTATATATAAAAAGAAGTATATAGTAAGAACTTTAATTCTAACTAACTAAACTCTACTTTCTTACTATAGTTAGTATTTAAACTCTAACCTATAACGCTACTCTAATCTAATACCTAGATTATTTCTCTAAGTAGTACTCTAAATAGCTAGAATAGAATATAGAAGCTAAACGCTCTAAAGCTAGTAAATATCTATACGTTATAGTAGCAGCACTATATAGGTACTACTTACTTATACCTTATAGAGAAGAGAAGAGAGCAAGCTATTCTATATCTATTATTATCTACCTATCTATCTAACCTCTACTACTATACTCTTACTACTACTGCGTAAGGTTATCTATAAAAGTAAGTAGAATTACTACCTAGCTTAGCGTAACCTCTATCTTCTTATTATTATTATTATTATTATTATTATACGCTAAAAGCGTAGAAGAAGTAGAAGTAGAAATAATAGGCGTAGGTATAGACGTAGGCGTAAGCGCAGGCGTAATTATTAATAGTAGTATAGCTACTATACGCTAAGTGCGCTAAGTAAAGTTCTAAGGTAGACTATATTACTATTAGTATATAGTTACTAACTCTAATAATAGTAGTGCTATACTTACCTGCGCTTCTAAACTATACTAGACCTTAACTTACTCTAGTAGAGCTTATTCTATTACTATTACTACTATTACTACTACGTAATAAATTATAGTAGTAGTACTAAGATTATAGCGCGTAAAGCGCTAAACAGAAGACTAAATAGAAGAGAGTTAGAAGTAGATATTTTAAGGTAGTTACTACTATTATTATTATTAATATAGAGAGTATTATATAATAAAGAATTACTATAGACTAAAGTTTTAATAGCTATAAGTAAGATTATAGTCTTAAAAAAAGTATATTTATTACTTATTACTTATTACTTATTACTTCTTACTTTCTATTAATTACCTACCTTCTATATCTATATACTATATTACTATACTAGTAAAGCTAGCGTTGTAGCTACTAATATAGAGTCTTTACTTATTATAACTTTATATTTCTACTAGCTCTCTTATACTTACGTACTATATAAAGCCTTAAATCTAATTATTCTCTATTAATAATAGCCTAATATAGTACTACTATTTAGTATATTAGTTCTTTACTAGTCTAGTAACCTCTAGCTCTTAACTAAGATACCTACTTAACTACTAGGTAGGTAATTTCTTATATATAAAGTTACTATTTTTTTTATATTTAAGTTTAAGTCTTACTTATTACTATCTTTTTTTTTACTTATAATAAGTCTATAGTAGTATAATATATAAAGGCCTTAAGAGCTTATAAGTAGTAGTAGAATACTTATAAACTTAGAATAGGTAAGTAGTAGTAGAATATAAGAAGGCCTAGACTTATAAGTAGTAGTAGAATACTTATAAACTTAGAATAGGTAAGTAGTAGTAGAATACTTATAAACTTAGAGTAGGTAAGTAGTAGTAGAATACTTATAAACTTAGAATAGGTAAGTAGTAGTAAAATATAAAAAGGCCTAAGCTTATAAGTAGTAGTAAGATACTTATAAACTTAGAGTAGGTAAGTAGTAGTAGAATACTTATAAACTTAGAATAGGTAAGTAGTAGTAGAATATAAGAAGGCCTAGGCTTATAAGTAGTAGTAGAATACTTTTATTATACTATAGTAGTAGAATACTTATAAACTTAGAGTAGATAAGTAGTAGTAGAATACTTATAAACTTAGAATAGGTAAGTAGTAGTAAAATGCTCTTATTATACTATAGTAGTAGAATACTTATAAACTTAGAATAAGTAAGTAGTAGTAAAATACTTTTATTATACTATAGTAGTAGAATACTTATAAACTTAGAATAGATAAGTAGTAGTAGAATACTTTTATTATACTATAGTAGTAGAATGCTTTGCGTATACTATAAATACTATAGTAGTAGAATATACTAGATATTCTATTATACTATAGTAGTAGAATGCACTAGATATTTTATTATACTATAGTAGTAGAATGCTTTGCGTATACTATAAATATTGCAGTAGTAGAATATACTAAATATTCTATTATACTATAGTAGTAGAATGCGCTAAATATTCTATTAAGCTATAGTAGTAGAATATTTATTCTATAAACCTATTTCTTAATTATTATATAAAGAGATATAAAAGTAGTAGAATGCTAATAAATTACGTTTTTAGGTCTAATTATATTTTCTTTATATTAAAATTTGTACAACAATCACTAAATAGGCCTCTAAGCGACCGTTGCGGGTAAACTTTCCCGGACACCCTCCCGGTTCGCCAGCGGCCGAGCGACCCACGAATCTCCGCACTTGCAACCCACCCAACTACCGCCAAACATGGTAGTTGAAACGACCCTGGCGCAGGCGCGTACCTAGGTACTACAAATATACCAGCTTCGACATACGTCCAGAACCTACGAATCCAAAAAGTGCAACATAAAACCGCCAAAATGCGCGTCATCGTCTTTGGTGCATCGGGCGTCCAGGGGCGTCATCAAGTCCACGCCCTCGCCCGAGCAGGCCACTCTGTCGTCGCCGTGAGCCGCAACCCGAATCCCGTTTTGGTAGACGGAAAGGACGTGGAGACGTTTGCCGCAGACTTTACCGACCATGATGCCATCGCAAGAGTGCTCCAAGGCGCGGACAGGGTCTTTCTCAACCTCCCGAGTACCTCGTTCAACCAATCCGAGCCCATCATCGCGGCGGCCAAGTACATCGGGGAAGCCGCAAAGAAGGCCAACGTTCCGTTGATTCTGTTCAACACGAGTATGCCGGTACCGAAGTTATCTCAAGACATCGTAGCCCAGGAAGATCGGAGGGAGATGAGGAGGTTATTGAGGGAGTCTGTACCGACCATCAGTATTGAGCCCGTGGTTTATCTCGACAATCTCCTCGAAGGCTGGGCTCTACCTCCGATCCGCGACCGCAACACCGTTGTCTACTGCCACAAGCCCGACCTGCGCGTGTCGTGGATCTGTCACCACGATGTCGCGCAGATCATGATGGCCGCTATGGAGCATCCTGAGCTTGCTGGCCGCGACATCCCTATTGGCGGTGCTGAAACCGTTGTTCTTTCTCAACTAACCGAGAAGCTATCGAGAGCTTGGGACAAGCAGCTGGGTTATGAGAATCAGACTGTTGCGGACTTTTGCGATAAGATTGGCAAGGCGATGCAGGGGCGTGGTCTGGATACGGACACGATTGTTAGTCAGATGTTCAAGGCGTATACGTATTACAACGAGGCGGAAGATGAGCCGTTCAATGTTGATATGAAGCCTGTGGTGGACGAACTAGGAGTCAAGCTGACGCCAATTGAGGAGTGGGCTAAGAGGAGGAACCCATGGGATGACAAAGGCTACTATTAGACGTAGAAACATGGCAAATTCTAACATTTGTTGGCGAAGTCGCTATCGACACGGTATCAAATAACAGACTCCAAAGTCCACCCAATTCGCCCATTCCCATCTTACGACCTGGACTCAGAACACCCATCTCCCCCCTCACATACCCCCCGGCAGCGAAACCCCCATCATAGCCCCCTCCGGACCATCCTGCGGCATCCCAAACTTGCCAATCCCCTTCCCCCTCCTTCTCTGCACCTCCAGCGCAACCTCATTCGCCTGCTTAAGCATATCCTCACTACTCCCCTTCCCGGGCACAAAAACCAATCCCAGATCCGGCGCTGGAGTTCCCGTGCCCACGAAATTCCCCTCCGCGTCCTTGGCATAATGTGCATTGTAGTAGGAGCGCTTCATTTGCCGGATTATTATCGATTGACGCACTTCGCCTTGTTTGCGCGAGAAGGGGTTGTAGTTGTGGAGGGAGAAGGCGAGGGTGCGTGTGATCATGGGGACGGGGATTGTTTCGTCCGGGTCGCCTTCCGAGAGGGTGGTTAGGGCGCGGGCGACGGTTGTGTAGGTTGGTGGGGAGGATGTGGTGGAGGGGTAGGTTGGGGGTGTGTCGGGAGTGGAGGAGGGTGGGGCGTAGTAGTCGTTTGATTTAGGGGTTGCTTCTGTCATGGTGTTGGTTGTAGTGGAGTAATCGTGGTATTGTGTATTGCGTATTGTGTATTTACTTGGAGAGTTTGTGGCTTATGAATGTAGGTAAGACGTGTCTGACAGCTATGATAACACCCCCACCAAGCAATAGCGTCCTCGCTTGGTTATATACCCGACCATCAATAGTAGAACTACCTTATTCCCACGATCTTCCTCACTGCCTCCAACTAACCACCTCACATGGCTGAGCAAACGAATACGAGCTGTGCCACAGCCCCCCGCCAGGGCCAGCTGTGGCTAGCTTCCAGCTCCTGCCGAGCTTGACACCACACGATTAGGACTCCAACCCAGTCGCATAACCCGGATAAGTGACCGAGACATGTAAGCAGAATCACCAAACAGGTAAACCATCCTGCGACTCAGCCTATCGCAGTGCCTCGGTGGCGAGTGCGCAAAGGCGGGGGGTGGCTGAGAGGGGATTAGCGTTAGGACCCTTTTTGCAGATCGGATGATGTCATTGTAGGAAAACTTTCCAGAGCGATTGTGGCTTTGGTTGCTTGTATCGTGTAGTATTATGCTTATCCTGTGTTCAAGAAGGCTGAGGCGACTTAGTTCAACGTGTAGTTTGTAGTTGCCATTTGATCATCCCCGGAATATAAAGATAGAATTAAGATGTCGATCTCAAAATCCGGGGTTATCGCGGCGATGATCAGACAACGCGGACCGAACGAAGAGTCATTCAGTAGTTTGGAATATCGTGTGACCGGTGAGAGGAGGTCGCAGAGCTGCGCGTCTGTGATGTTCGTCCTTTACCACAATCGAGAATACAGGCACAGTTGACACGATGATACACAACCGTTATGTAGATGATGTCTTTAGTTTGATCGTAATTCATTTCATTTATTCATAGCATCGCTAGTATTCTGCGATGACATAGGCTCTCCAAACGCATAAATCAGTATGCCTTTCTATCTTCAACGTGCTCAGTGCACATACTCCTCCTCATCAACATCCTTCCCACCCTTCTCAAGCATGTGCTCAGGAAGAGGACTAGTGAACGGCTTGCGGCTCTCCCTAACAATAGCCGGGATGCTCGTACCCTCTGTGAACATCATCTCCAGCTCCTCCAGACTGCGGCCCATGGTCTCAGGGTAACCGAAGTAAACGACGGGCAGAATGATAGCGGAAATGATAAGGAAGACGAGGTAGTACTGCCACCCAATAGTCTCAATAGCAACAGGCGTGACCATATTGACGACAAAGTTCCAGAGCCAGTGGTTGGCAGTGGAAATACCCGCCATAGGCACCCTTAGCCTCGTCGGCGCAACTTCCGTGCAGTACAAAAAGTTCGCTCCGAGGAACCCAATCGGGATGAAGAAGTTGAAGAGGAAGACAAAGAGCGCGCTGGCGATCTGGGCCGATTGGTTTGTCTTGGGGAAGCTGGATGCGACGGCGAGAGCCAACATGCAGGAAGCCATGCCCGCGCCGCTGAACATGAAGAGCTTGCGGCGCCCGAAGCGGTCGATGGTGAAGAAGGCGACGAAGCAGGAGAGGAACTTCCAGGTTAGCGCGCCGCCGGAGAGGATGCGCGAGGTTTCGCTGTCGAGGCCGAGACCTTGTTGGAAGATGATCTGTTGATCTGTGTTAGAACTGGGTTTTATAGCCAGGGGGGCGTGGACTTACGGTTGAGTAGGTGGAAATGAGGTTGCTACCGCACATTTGCTGCAGGAATTGGAGGAAGATGCAGAGTGAGAAGCGGTAGAACAGCTTGTCCTTGCCCATAGTGAAGATGTCGCTCATCTTCGCTGCGCTGCGGCCAGTCTCCTCGAGCGCGAGTTCGATGCCGCTGATCTCAGCTGTGATCTCGGGGTCGTGCAGATCCAATCCCTTGAAGCTGGACAGACTGAGACGAGCCTCCTCCACGCGTCCCTTGTTGACTAGCCAGCGAGGTGATTCAGGGATGCTGAATACAGCGGCCATGGGAACAAGGGAAATGACGGTGGGAATGGCGAGCGGGATACGCCATTGCAGAGGCAGGTTATCCTGTTCGAAGAATCCAAGGTTGATCCATGCTTCGAGCAGGTAGCCGAGGGAGATAAAGCAACCGTCGAGCACAACGTGCTTACCACGGTTGGCAGACGATGAGCATTCGGATTGCCAGACTGGGACAGTAGCGCTGAGAGCTCCGACTCCCCATCCTAGAATGAAGCGGCCGACGACGAATTGCGCGAGCTGGAAGCTAGTGCATTGTAGGATCTCGCCGACGAGAGTCAAGAATGCGGCACCGAAGATGAGTTTTCGTCGTCCGAGGATGTCGCCAATCCAGGAGCAAGACAGAGCACCGAAGAGAGCGCCAATGGTGAAGGTGGCGACAACGGCACCTTGCTTGGTCGAATTGCTGCTCTTCTCAGCGCCGGTAGCATCGATGGTGTTGATCTCCGGGAAGTGGTCGTTCCAGTCACGGAGAGACAACAGACCGCCCACACCAGACTGGTTGTATCCGAACAGCACAAAAGCTGGCAGAACGACGAGCAGCAGCTGTGCCGTCTGCAGAGTCTTTCCGGTGAGTCCCATGGTGAAGATTGACGAAGGGAGGAAGATTCAGAGGGGAGAGGAGGGGACTACAGAAGTAGACGAGATGGACAGCAGCTCAGTACTTGTACTCCAGAAGCGCACCCCACAATATCCTGCAATGTGGGCACACTACTCTGGAGACAAACTCCAGTCAATGCATTATTGACGGCCTTAGTGCTCCGCCTTTTGGGGGTAAACACCCTGACCCGGAGATACAGGTATAGCCAGCCAGCGAGCTGCACCGGATGCCTCGATTTAGCACCGACCCCATACACCGCAACACTAGCAGGTAACCCTCCACAAACGGCCTCGACTTTGTTGACCGGTCTGCAGTCCGTGCTTGCGGGAATTGACTCGCAGCATGACCACAAAGCAGGGCGCGTCTGCGTCCGCGGCCATAGTTCGGCGTCGCTCGCCTCAAAGCGAGCGGCTGGGGAGGAAAAATCCTTACGCCCTTGTCGCAGCGCTATCATGACGGTTGAGGCTTCATGTGGGCCGAATTTGTACTGAGGCTCTGCGGCAGGATTTAAGCTTTTCCAAGAAGACGTTAGGTGCTTAAAAACCTTGATACGCGTGCGGCGCGATTGGTTCGCATTACGGCCTCGGTACTTGTTCTATCCCCACCATCGCCGTGCGCGCTCCGTAACGTCGGAAGATGGCAGCAGGCAGCTCGGGCGAGAGACGCAATTTGCTCAACGCGCGTGAGTAGTGCGCCGGCCCAGATTTGATGATGAAACGACAGCTGGATAACCAGGGAATCTGCCTGATTGCTCCACACCCGTGGGGTCGGCTAGAAGACAGCAAGAAACCGCCGGTAAGTTTGAAAGTATGTACCTGCGCATGCGGCGAGATAAGACTTTGCGCGAGACGATAGTGTAGCTTGTTATTGCTTGGCCAGACCTCAGTCGATGTCTGACCTGCTGATGGCTTTGCATGAATGCTCAAACTCTAGTACTGCTTGGTGCTCTTGCTAACTCTCATAAGCTGTGAAAGCCCGTCAACGGATTCGGCTCTCTGTGTCCCCGTCTCGGTGTTCACACTCGAGCTCGTTCCTTCAGGCTCCGCCCCACTTCGTCCCTCCGACAGTTCCGAGTCAGCGTCTGGGGTTTGACCAGCCTCCGGCCTGCCATGTCGGTCTTTGACAGCGTCGGCTGTCTGTTCGGCTGTCGCTCGTCCGATCTCCGCTAGATTGGTCGGTATGATGCCATACTCGAAGCGATCGATGACAGCTCGCTCCACTGCGATTCGCGGTTCCTCCACACTAGCTTTGTAATCCTTCAACAGCGCAACAGCCCTCTCGTCGCCCTTCAATACACACCTGTGGATCAAAGTCTCCCACGTCTTCCTTCTAGGCTTCAAGGGACCCTTTTTGCCAGCTGTCGCACCCGTTGACCGCATCTCCTCATAGTAAAGCAGAGCATCTTCCAGGTCACCCGATTCTAGGCACACCAGGATCAGGCGATCATACGTAATGCGGTCCGGTTTGAGACCCAACTTGACCATCTCGTTTGCGAAGAACATGGCAAGCTCCTTGCGAGCGGATCTATGGCAGCCTTGAAACATGATGTTGAACGTTTCTGTGTTCGGGCCAGCATGAGATACCGTGTGTAGGGCTTTATAAATCTCGATGCCCTCTTCCAGGCGCTTGTTTGCGATGCCAGCTTTGATGCATGCATTGACGGCAGCGGTGGGAACTTTGCGGCCAGAAGTCTCAAAGTCTTGCAGATATCCGAAGGCTTGCATGGGTCTGCTGTCATCGTTGTGACTTTTCGCGGACAGATACCAATAGAGAGGATCACAGGTCCCAGCGTTGACCTTCAAGTTCGAATCAACCATGATGAGGATGACAGACAGAGCTGCGTGGAGGTCGTTGGCGTTTAGGTACGTGGATATGAGCAGTTCATAGTGTTGCGAGGTGAACGTTGTACCCCGTTCGGTCAGGACGCGAAAGACATCAGTAGCGAGCTGGATGTCTCCCTGTCGTGAGGCGAGAGTGAGTACGTGCAGGCAGGCGCTGGTGCCAGGCTTCAGGTAGCCCGGCTGAACTTGCGCAATCCATACAAGGCTCGTCTCTGCGTACTTCATGATGTTAGCAGTTTCCCTTAATGCATACAACACAGGCTCCGCTTACAAGCTGCTTGTGCGCCGCGGCATCTAGCAGCGCTCCCCAGAGAGCGATACTGAGCTGGACGGTACCGGTTCCGCTACTCTTGCTGTGCACGCCCTCCTTGAGACTCAGCACGTAGAATGCTTCCTCGACTTCGCCAAACTCCAGCAGCATCCATATAGCCTTGTCAAACAGCCAGCTCTCCACGCGTGCTTTGTTCCTGACCATCTCCTCCAGCAACTCGAGTGCGTGTTCGAAATGTCGCTCGCGCAGCATGCCGGCTATGATGAAGTTGCGCGCACGGTCGGATGGCATGAACCATCGCGACTTCATGTATTCGAGTATGTCGGTGCGGAGGAGGTAATCCGGGTGTACTGCAAGCACCTCAAGCACGCATTCACAGCCCCGCGCATCCAGCAAGATTCTTGGCTTTCCGGTCAGAGATCCATCGGCCTCGTCCCAGAAGCCCATCTCCTCCAGCACTTTGCGGACCTTCCCCGCGGTGCCATTGACGGAGTCGACGAAGCTGTGTAATACGGCCGTGTACATCTCCCGGTTCGGGAATTCCCCTCTGTCTTTGATCAAGACCCTGCAGATATTCATGACTTCGTCGAAGTTTCCCTTGGCACCCTCGGCCCGCACATGTTCGTATAGGATGTAGGTCGGGAGCTGGGCGAGCGGAGGTCTATCTCGTGATGTGTGCGACGGGAGAGTGCGAGGCTTTTCTGCAAAGGACCGGAAGCCGTTCAGAGCGGCCCCAGGCTGCGAGAAGAAAGTGTCGTTCGCTGCCGAGGGTGCGCTGGAGCGGTTGTAGGTACGCAGTTGGCGGCCGCAGTGGGCTATGGCATCTTTTCGCGATGCATTGCGCTGTAGCAGTCTAGCTCCTCCTCTTGCAACAGGTGGTGTCGTTCCAGCGTTCGACGGAAACCCCGGACACAGGCATCGCCACAGGCCGTCGTTCACGAAAGGGCGGGGTGGCATTGGCGTGGGTGATGTGCCTTGCCAAAGTTTCAATGCGCGCAGCGTAACATGTCGCGTCCGTGCGCGCCTCGGTTCGACATGTCTACCTGCGACTTGTGCATCACCATGAGCGAAATATGGGTAAGAGCTTAGTTTGTAATTATATTCACATATGCACTTTCCAGATGCTTTTCCTATCCCGTGTCAAGCCGCAAAAAGGGTATATGCGCCCAAATACCAACACGTCTCATGCAAAGCCCATGCCCGTCCGTACCATATTATATCGAAACAGCGTCAGGCGTAGCGTTCCTTCCCATCCCTAAATACCTATAGTTCGTCGTAATCCGCACTAACACGTGCTCACCTCCTCACCACTTGCTCTGAAAGAAGTTCTAGTACCTGTAGAAGTTAGTCTGTGCTCACGACAAAAGAAATGTACGACATACCTTTGGTGATATCACTTCCTGGTTTACCAAGTGCTTGCTCATGATCTTGACAACCTCCATTTGCTCCTCGTAGGTGAGTCCGGTGATGGCTGCTTCAATCACCCCACCGACTGTGGTGTGGTGCACGGCGATGAAGCTTGAGTAGTAGAAGAAAGCAATGGAGCCCATGATGAACTGGCAGTCCATGCGGTCAGTCATGCCGCCGTGACCGGGAATAGAGTCGCCAAAGTCCTTGATCTTGAAGGTGCGCTTCAGGCCAGAAGCGAAGAAGCCGCCGAAGGGCGCGATAAGAGACGCAAAGGTTCCGAGCATGATGACGTGGAACTGTACTGGCATGATGTTGAAAGTTCGCGGAATGGGGAGACCCTCTGGAAGGAATGGAACGGTGTAGTCGCGCGCGATGAAGACCGGGTTTGGCCTGCATTCGAGGCCGGACCAGATGTTTGCGCCCAGATCGTTGACAGGGCAGATGAAGTACTTGTAGTCGCCGAGGAAGTGGACAACGAGCATACCCCAGATAACAGTGAAGAACCAGGCGCCGAGGAAGCCCTCCCATGTCTTCTTGGGTGAGATCTGAATGAGGGGTGTCCGTCCAAACGTAATACCGCAAAGGTAAGCGAAGATGTCGTTGGTAATGACCATGGAGACGGGGAGAATGAACCAGATAAATCCCTCGAAGATGTTGTTGATGACGAAGTGCGCCTGTCCAACGATGAGGAAGAGGGCCATATGCGTCCAAGCAAACTGGGTGAACTGGAACTTGTAGTGGCCCTTCTGGAGCGAGAAGACGAAGAAGACGAAGCCTGGAGAAATTAGCACAGCTATGAACCATGGGATTGGTGGACATACCAATAATGTACAGCATGAAGGAGATGAACCGGTGGTGGGTAGCCAGGGGCAGCAGCAGACGGTCCACCATCAGGACGTGCTTGAAGTAGTAGATGACACTCTCGCCGTAGAGAAAGTACATGGCGGTGCCGAGGAAGTACCAGTTCAGCGACTTGGTGAAGCGCAGGCTGCGGGCCTTGCTGGGCACGTTTGCTATTGCGATGACCTCCTTAAAGGATATGACCTGGACTGCCGTGACAATGATGATTATGAAGAGATGACCCGCGCCGAGGGCCCAGAAGAAGCCGGCAATCATGACGAGGGTCCATGTTGTGCGCGTTATGAAGTTGGCCTTCTTCTTCTCGTACTCGGTCTGGGGGGGCTGTTCGGTGGCCTGGCGCTGTCAGCTGGGGAGACGTGGGCAGAGGGCTGCCAACGTACGGGAGGGGCCGTCTCTTCTTTGATAGTCGGACTGCCCGGGTCGCTGTACTCGGACATGCTCTGCGAGGGTCTCCGCGCCCTGCCGTTGCTGGCGCTGCGGACCTGGTGGTTGAACTTGACGTCCTTTCTCGGGCGCGCCATGGTGAAGGAGGAGAGGGCGGTTGCGCCTGGTATCCTTGGGGGGTATAGGGGCAGCCGGGGCGAGGCCGGAGGGGAAGGCGCGATGGGTGAGGGCGGGGTGGGTGAAGGAGGTGGTGTTGGCGGCAGGCTCGACTGGGCCAAGTAGTGAAATTGGCGGACAAGTAACCACGGGCAGCTTGCGTCATGGCACCGCCGCTTAGCTTAGCGACCCTGCAGCCTGCATGTGAATTTCCCTAGCACCCAAACACGCCTGCGCCAACACGCCAACAACGCGTCCATGCGCCCCGCATCGCGACCGCTTTGGGACATGCTCACGCGCAGGCCCGCTGGCAGATGGACCGACAATGGCTGACGACGACTTCGACGACTTTTCCGACGATGACCTCGACGACCTCCCCGCCGACGCCCTGCAGCATCTCGAGGCGAGCGCCATCCGCGCGACACAGCACCAGCCCGACACGGAGCCAGAGTCCGACTACGGCCCCGACGATGGCGACGAGGTAGTCAATCTGGACGATGCGCACAGTCCGCCGCCTCTATATGCGCTGGACGAGGAGGGCTACGATAGTCACATCGATGACAACATCAACGATATTATCGAACATTGCCACTATGACCAGATGGAAGTGGAAGAGCAGCCACGCAGGTCTCAGGCTGACCCCAATGCGCTGCTCCAACGCATCAAGAAGGTGCGACACGTCCACCTCAGTCTGTAGACGCCCCGCTGATCATCGCAGTTAGAGCAAGACAAGGCGCGCGAGAAGCGAGAAGCCGAGGAGCTGAAGGGGAAGCTGCAGACCAAGGCGGGCGAGGCCGATACCCTTCGAAGGCGCTACGATGCCGAAAACCGCAAACACGAGCGCCAGCTGGCGGACCAGCAGCAGTCGCACAGCACCGAACTGGCCAAGCTGCGTGCCGAGATGGACAAGCTGCGGCGCGAGAAGGAGTCGGTGCAGACGGACAACATGTTCAACCAGCACGAGGCGCGAGAGTCTGTCATGGCCCGACGGCCTGGCAGGACCATGCCCTCACGACCCAAGTCAGGTGCGCAGGCAATCAGTCCAGCCGGTACACCTAAGAGGGGGCAGAAGACGAGAGGTGCACTGGGCGATGGTTTTGATGACGACGACGTTGTCATGGCATCACCGTCAAAGTACCGCGAGAGGCAGAAGACGGCGACGCCAAAGCAAGCCGGCAAGCGGAAGCGGCAGGCTATCGACCAGAGCCCCATACAACTGCCTGCGCTGCAGCTGAGCGAACCGCGAACTCGGCCAAGAGAGACAGAGCCAGCACCAGCCGTGGGTCCTATCATAGACGCCGCACTGCTCGAGCACTTTCGACGCGACGACCGCCGATTTACCCTCCTGCACCGCCTGCTGTCACATCCATCGTCAAACGGCACAGATCGGGTCCTCGAAGCACTCACGTCGCATGCATTTCCGTCCAAGCCATCCAAGAAACTATCTTCGATCGTGTATGATGCTCTGGCGAAGATAAATACGTCTGATGTGCACGAGCTAGCACTGCAGATATGTCACATCTTCCTGGACCTGTGGAAGCGGTGTCAGTCCGAGAAGTACTACGCTCCGACATCTCTAATACTCGATGCACTGCACTTCGTCCTCGCATGTGAGCCCATCGAGACCGCCGTCAAGATCACCGAGCGCGCAGTACCGCTTATAATCGCTTTTGTTGATCTCGTGGCGGACCCCATTTCTAAAGCAGCTAAAGGGGGTGAGAAGGCCGTTGCCGATCTCTACTCCCCGAAGCAGCAAGAGATTGCATCTCACATCGATGTTGAAGACTGTCTCGAGTTGCTGTACCTGATCGCGAGCAGCTGCGTGTCCTCAGTAGATTCCACTGCAATAGCTCGTCTATGGCAAGCGATTCCTTCAAGCTTCGCCATCATGCTCCTCGTCAAAGAGCAGCCACATGCCCAAATTACGCTCATGTTGCGCATACTTGGCACCTCTGCACTGTCCACCTCAATAGGACCCATCACATTCGCAGATTCCGCCCAAGACAACCAAGCGAGTAACGAAGACGCCCTGGTCCATCGTCTCACCAACCTCTTCACCGAGCTGCCAAAGCCAGTCCCAGATCCTTTGGCGTCTTCCGATGAAGATTTAGCTATCTCCGAAGCAGATCTCTGGGACCTTCGCCTGCTTGTCATCTCGGTCCTGACGCAGTTCTCCATCCCAGAATACGGCTCTAGTCGTCTAGCTCAGAACGGCCTCTGCATTGGTCGACTGATCAAGTACCTTGACCATTGTGTCACAAGCCTGTATCGACATCCCATCTCACCGACTCAAGAGCGAAAGGTCGATTCCATCAATGCGACTATGAAGCTGATTTATCACGTCGCGACGACGAATGCCGATTTTGACATCAAGAGCAAGTTGGTGAATACGCTAGGTGGTCATCATGCCTATCTCGTTGCACTGACGCGGTTGGCATTCAGTGAGGGCTTAGTGCTAGAAGCGGGGATCGAAGATGAAGTCGTCAACATGGCGCATGACATTCTAGACGAGGGACTGAGTATGGAAGAGGGAGATGCTTTCGGCAAGGTGTTCAGCAGTGGAAGCACTGTCTAGACACATGTTCAGTATTTTCTCAAGAAGGAGATCATCAGCGCAAGCGACTTGGGCGATGGCTCTGATTTCAACTTGCACATTTTTCCGCAAGATGACCCCAATTCTCAGCTCAAGGACGATACCACTTTAATTCCGCGCTCATCCACAATCATGTAGAACGAGACACGGATATCGGCATCTTGTATAATCACTAGTTCGGCCTGCATTGCTATGCATTGCTATAGCCTAGGATGATATTGCATTGGGTGGCGTTTATAGCACATCAATCGCACACTCTTAAGCATTCAACAACCATCCATCTCTACACCCTTCCCTTAATCCACCCCAAAACCATCTCCAAAACCTCCTCCCCACACTCATCATTCAACAACTCATGCCTCCCCCCCTCAACCACCCCAAACACCTTCTCCTTACTTCCTATCCCATCCACAAACCTCTCACTCCCCCTCCAATCACAATACGCATCCTCGTCCCCATGCACCACCAACGTCGCCACTGTCCACTCCCCCATCTTCGCTCTAACGCTGTCTGCAACATCCACGGCCGTCGCAGCCGTTAGGAAACATATCGATTTCTTAGAGTATAGAGGATCGGACAGGTATTTCTCGATCTCGATCTGACGGCGTGTGAGGCCGGAAATGGGTACTGCGCGGCCGGGGATGGAAGTTGTGGGTATTGTGCGTGCGAAGACGCCGACGGCTACGCGAGCGAAGTAGGGGAAGGGGCCTGGGAATGCGGGACTGGTTAGGATCACTCCATCCATCCCCTCTGGATCTTCCACTACACTACCCGCGGTTATCAACCCGCCCAGTGAATGCCCGAATAACACGACCGGTCTCCCGTTCCCTTGTTCAACAGCATAATGTCGTAGTGCGAAATGGTCGGCTACGGCTTTTCCTACGTGGACGACGGCGCGGGTGTGACCGGGGGAGGTGCCGTGGCCGTGCAGGTCGAGGGCGTAGACGGTGTAGTGCGCGGCGAGGAGGTGCCGGATGAGGGAGGAGTGGGAGGTTAGGTAGCGGGCCGAGTACTCTGCGTAGCCGTGTTGGAGGATGATTGTTGCGATGGGGGGTTGGGAGGGTGTCCAGATGTGGAAGGTTGTGCCGGAGGGGAGGGTGTGGGTTTTGTGGTTTAGGTTGAGGTTTGGGTCGAGTGGAGTTGTGGAAATTTCGGAGGAAGGTGCTGAAGGAGTGGGTGGTTGTGACGTTTGTCTGCGGTAGAGGGATGGTACGTTCAACATCTTCAGATTTGCGAAATTGGCGACCTTAGCATATCATGCATTTCTAGAGAAGCTCTTTTGCTAGGGATCCAGTTCCAGAAGATGGTGAGAGCCTAGCATTGGTGTTTAGTGAGACAACGAGGCGAACGAGTGTAGGTGTGGTCTGTGAAAGGAGCTGCCATCACCGTCCAGATCTAGAAGTCGCGATCATCGTGTTACGAACAATTCACAATATGAGGGACTTTGTTCCTCTTAGATTGTAGAAAGAATGCCATGTTGAGGTAGAACAGTTTCCGACACGTCCAGGGTTACCTACCTCGGGTGCTAGGCACCTCACATATGGCCCACGTGGGGTGGGGCACGATGACAGCTTTGGGCTTGGTCTGCGGGGCGCGCCTGGCGCCTGCTGCATCTCTACTTCATCCTCGAATATTCAATACACCATCAATACAGCAAATCATCCAAGTTGTATGTTTAACCACACCAGCGCGTTATGAGAATGCATGCCGGTGCCGTACTTCGGCCTGCCGCGCACTCGCCTTATCACTGTCGGCGATGCAATGCGGTGCGCGGCAGGGCAAGCTGTGATAGGTGTATGCGCGACTTTCGCGCATGACTGCGCAAGACCCAATGGATAGACGTATATAAGACGCTGCCTTCAGCCTTCAGCCTTTCGCACTTCTCGTTGCCTACTCACCTCAATCTCGCATCCCCATCCCTCATGAACTACACACGAACAGACCCAAGTCGTACACCAAAAACTCCGCCAGTCCTTTCCAAAAATAAGGTGCATTACAGCATATCCTACAGCCAATCCTTGGTTGAAGCGCCGCACAATGTCGTCCGATCAGCCTCATGCTATCGAGATGTCCGATTCAGTGGACACTTCCGATTTGGTCCACCCTGATGTCCAGCGTCACATACACAAAGCGCTGCAGACTCCAGATACAATTCGCGTTCTTGAGCTTCTACCAGGGTCGTCCGAATCAACCTTGTCGTGTCGAATACTTGAGATACACCGAACAAATTCCGATGTTGAGTTCGAAGCTATCTCATACGTTTGGGGCAGCCCTAACCCCGCATGCTATCTACACGATGTGGAAAGCAACGGTCTGTTGCGCATCACAGAGAGCTTGTATCTTGCGCTGAGGGCGATGCGCTACCCGGACCGAAGCCGGATCCTCTGGGCAGATGCAGTCTGCATTAACCAGTCGGATAACGATGAGAAAAGCCACCAAGTTAAGAATATGGGCTCCATCTACGCGACAGCGAGAAGGGTCATGGTGTGGCTGGGTAACGAAAATTTCAGCGAAGCTTTCAAAGCATTGGAAGGGCTTGAAAAAGCAGCATATACTGTCGATTCAACTGCCAACCTCGAGTTTATCTGCCCTGTCTACAACGTTATGATGAGTGTTCTCAGAATTATTGGAAGACCATGGTTCACTAGACTATGGACCATACAAGAGTTCATTCTCGCTAAAGATGTGCGTTTCTGCGCTGGCAACCAACATATCAGTGACCTTGTACTGGAAAGGGCCATCAAATATACCTCTCCCAGAATCACGGAGGTGGACTCCGCATCATCACTTGCGCTTGAATTCCGCCACAGCGTCAACATGTTCAACATGGTGAAAAATCTCTTCTATTTTCGTGTCGTGTGGGAAGACGGCTGTTCATACTCTGGCTCACCAGGAGTATCACTTTACGAATGTTGTCAATGGGTACACAGTATCCCTCCTAAGTGTACTGATGAACGGGATCAGATATATGCTCTCCTTGGACTGGTCCAAGGACCGACTAGGATAGTTCCCAACTACAGTCTCACTGTTACAAACGTCTTTCTCGAGTTCACCTGGTCGGAAATTACCGCAGGAAATATAGACATATTACGCGACGCGGATTTCCGAGGACAAGACGACTTATATCCATCATTTCTCTATCGACCACATTATACCTCTGACAAGATAAGAAGTGATACCGAAGCAAGCAGAACGGGTATGAGCCGAGTTACCTGTGCGGAATTGATTCGGCCTGCCTCCATCAAGATTCGAGGTGTAATCGTTGACCGCATCAGCGGCTGTTGGAAGCCACAGATTATGTCACCATCTGAGAGAGAAGCTCAGATACGACTTAAGACAGACATACATCAGACTTTAGAAGATTTTCTTCGATCTGCTGAAGTCGTATCGTCGTCCAATATATGGCTCAAAGATTCAACGGGCCTTCTCCATACTCTTGGGACTAACAACCCAACCGGCACTGCGATTACAAATCTGCTGGAGGTGTTCTGTAAGATTCAAGCCTGTGCGGATCGAATCACGGACCAGAATCCGACGAGGAAGAATATGACACCAGAAAGAATTCAGAAGCAATTTTGGCGAGTTGTCACCTGGCCCAAGCACCCCCCATCACCAGCCATGCCAGAGGACTTCCGCCATCTGCCTTCAGATTACGCTTGGGATAATGTCTACTCCTACATATTCACTACTGTCAAAGGGTACATGGGCAGAGCACCCAAGCAAGTCATGGTTGACGACCTTGTGGTCATTTTCGACGGGGGCAGCGTACCATTTGTGCTAAGACAGGCGCACGATAGTATTGATGTGCGTTGGAAGTTAATCGGGGAATGTTATGTGGATGGTTGGATGGATGGTAGCTACTACGGTCATGAAGTGGTGGACGATGTCGACCAATACCTTGCGGCAGCGGACGCGGAAACCGACACTGACTTCTCCTATAGGAAGAAAACATTGCTTAGCGAGTATTTCGTACTTTGCTGAGGCCGAAGAAAATTGTGACCCGACATAGTTCCAAATGAGATTTATCCACACATTCAACAGCACTTGGCTGTCAGTCAAGAACGCATATATTGTCAAGTATGAGCAAGGTTGCCAGTGATGTCGCTCTCGAAGCGAGCCAATACATTCCTTTCGCACAGTGTCTGTTGCAACTTGCCTTCAATCTGTCCAATCAAACACTCTATCACATTGCAGCTTGTACTTCCGCGGACCATCCTGTACCTCGCTAAGGATCACGGTCCGCGGCGAAGCCCTGCATTTCCCCACCATCGGTCCCGCATAGCCTTTTCCTTCACCATCACATCCCACCACCCATTGACTGTACTCGTTTAACATGCATTGCACGGCGTCGTGCATGTGCATGTGGCTCGATTGTTTGTCATCAAGCTTGTTTTGTATGGCCTTTACCCCACGCAGTTATAAACAAACATGCCCACTCTCACTTGTCCTTTGCAATTCACACCACAACCACGTCCCCGACATCGATACCAGATGATTCCATCCAAAAACGATAACATAGTCGCTACCAGCTCGCCTGACGGCTCTGCGGTAGATGAGCGCTACGAAGCGTTCGATGGAGCACAAGATCGCGAGCGCTTATCGTGGAAGAAGCAGGCGATCGTCGATCTAAAGCCTTCACTGCATCGCGATACGTATGGATACACTGCGCAGATGTTCTGAAAAATGTACTGATTTTAAACAGATACATAGGAGCGCTTTTGTTCAACATCTGCGCCTTCATCCTGCCAGCTCTCTATAGCACCTTGTCGAAGCTATGGATTGCGAACATCGACTCCTCCATGGTAGTCACCACAGACACGTACACCTACATCGGCGTTGTCGCAGAAGTCTTAAACGAAGGTCTTCCGCGCGCTTCCTACCTCGTCATCGGCGACAAGTCCAGTCGTGGTTTCCGTGAGCGCTTGCAGCTCACTCACACTCTGATCCTCTTCCAATCACTCCTCGGCCTTATCATGAGCATCGGCTTCGTCGCAGGCGCTTCTACTTTCGCGCAAGGCTTTGTTCCTGTCGAAGTGAGAGACGTGAGTGTCACGTATATTCGCATCTCTGCGTTCTCTGCATTTAGTTCGGCAGTGGAGTATGCGATTTCAACGTCAACTCGCGCGCTGGATAAGCCTGATGTCCCACTCATCATCAGTTCCGTCAAGTTCGCTGTCAATATCATTCTGGACTTGATCATCATCTCTAAATTCCATGTCGGGAGCATCACGCCCACGGTGAACATGCAGGCTGGTATCTCACTGGCTTGCAACCTCAGTTCAGCCTTCGCAGGACTGGCGTACTTTCTCTACACGACGAGTGTCAGCTCCAAGTCGCCGGTTCATAGCGACACATCCAGCCGCGGTACAGCTCCTTCACTACCAGCCCTTGTCACACTCGCCAGGCCAGGTACGATCTTCTTCTCGGAATCTGCCATCCGGAACGCACTATACCTGTGGTTAGTCCACGGTATTGTCGGACTGGGCAGCGACTACGCAGCTGCTTGGGGTGTCTTCTCAACCATCCGATGGGGACTGATAATGGTACCCGTAATGGCACTGGAGGCGACCACACTGACCTTCGTGGGACACTCATGGGGAGCATTGCGCTCGACCATTGTGAGCATCTCACAGGCTGCGAAGCTCCAAATTACACACCGACAGTTGTGGAGCGTTGTACGCTGGTCACTTTACTCTGTCATCATAGTCTTGATGGTGGAGATTCCACTCTGTCTCATCATGTCCTTCGCCGGTGCTGAGCCTTTCGCACGATACCTCTCAGGCTCTGAGGAGGTCTCACATATAGCTGCGCGCATGTGGCGCACCATCGACTGGTGCTACATCATGTATGGTGTGTCGACACAACTAGCTGCGATTCTGGTATCGACGCGCCCAGCTTGGTATCTCTACCAGTCTCTCGCATCGAATGTCCTTTATGTCTTGCCATGGGCAATTGCGTGTCAAGTGGTTGATCTGAATGCAGGAGATGCTTGGACTTATCACAGCTTGGTATTTGGTGGAAGTCTGGTATTCTCGTTCTTCACTATCATTGCAGTTGACGGAGTGTGGGCGCTCAGGCTGATGAAGGGAAAGATGGATGTAAACAGGGCGTAGTCGCGGAAAGAACACATGACACCGACTTCGGGTCCAGGGTAGATCATGAACCATTGTGATTCTGCATGTATTCACATGTGGCAATGTATCTCTCTCATTATAGCTGGAGCGCCATCAGTCTCTTGCATTTTGTCCCCATAGACCATTGTTCAGCCCTTCCACACTGCCGGCTTCGGCTCTTTGTACAAGCTCAGATCGTTCGGCGTAGGAAACCAGATACTTGGGTCATCTTCAGCGTACGCATTTGGGAACCTGACCATCGGGCCTGGACTCCCATCGCCGCCTCCCACAATCTCCACATGCGCACAGTTCACGAACCATTGACTCTGTCCAAGAGTCATGGACGGCATGAAGTGCTCGATGCGCAAGAGGTATTGGCCCGAGGGCGTGGCAGCGGGAATCGTGAAGTTGATAGCGAGTGTATCCATAGTCGACCACGTCGTCTTGTCCGCCGGCCCTGCGTATGCGATCTTGAAGAAATCTCCCTTCCCGTCATATTCCATCAAACTCTTTGTTCCATCCGGCAGTTTAGAAAGAAACACTTGCCCAGGCCCTTCGTGGAAGATGTATCCTTGGACATCACCTTCGTAGTAGGGCCCAGACACCATGAGTCCAACATCGCTCCCAGCAACAATGGTCGCTGTCTCTATAGTATCGGCGTTGTGGACGGGGAAGGAGCCGCGGCCGCATGTGACGTTCGCGTTTTCGGGCCCATAGATGGGAAAGGTCTTGAGCCAGAGGTCATTGTAGGTACCGGCGTTGCCAGAGACGTCGCGGACGTATTGGAACTCTCGAGAGATGGTGTTGTTTACTATGAGGCGGTTGAATACATCTAAAAGGCTCGTTAGCAACTAGTTCTGAGGACAAAGATGGAAGTACGAACAATGTGCGCTAGCCTGCTGCGCAAGGGCCGTTGCTAGCCATGGAAGGACGACGGACTTCATGACTGCTGCTGCTTTCCGATTAATAACTTTGCTGAAACTTAGCCATCTCAGCCTGTCTTATACCACCGCTCAGTCTGAGCCCGGCCATCACCGATCCTACTTTGACGAAGGCTCTGCTGGAAGCACGGCGCTCAAGATGAGAGTCCTCATGACCATGCTAATACATGCGCAAATCCTTCTTGCTGATGGTGCAGCTGCCTGGTGCCAATGGTATCGGTTCGGTTGCTGCCGATAGTACGTGGTCCCGATGTGGTAGTTTTTAGATGAACTCCAGATTGCCGGATGGGCTATGTCGACCCAAGCCCAAGCGGGGTAGGCGGCATCTCTAGAGTGCTCATATAGTGGCTATGGGTGGTACCATTCGTACTGGACATGTTTCAGTCCGGGTAACGAGGTGTAGCGTGCCGGGTAGAATGAGATCGGACGTGCTGTTCTGGGTACCTGGGCTTAGGTGAAAGCGTTGGCGGCAGCCACGCCGTTGCGCGCAAAGCTTATTTGTACTGCGAGTGAGTTCCTTCGTAGCGGTATGATGACTTGATACTTTGCTTTGTAAATTTTGTCGAGGTTGTAGTCAGACGCTGCAGGCGGGGAAAGCAGTCTAGAAGGGACGCGTCGCGTACGCGTGAAGCCGATGCTCAAGAGCGTGTCGCATCGTTCCCACTCGCGTCAAGCATATGCATTAGTAGCCTTCGAAACACTGGACCTAACAAACAAATTGGCGCTTGCATGTCAAAGGAATCGTCGTCACAACTCGAGTGCGATGAGCACCTGCATGCGCAGGAACGATGACAACATCAAGATCAAACTTGGACCCCTGACTAAGCTTCGGAATGAGCCCCACACAGCATGACACGCGTTCCGCAGCAGCGGCGATGAACAACAAACTCATCATATTCGCCATCACAGAAAGCAATAGCGCGCAATCTTGTACGCGTATATTCATATACACGGCGATCCAGATGTCTTACCTCAATGACAATGGCACAGCAATCCCCGCTCCTCCTGCTACCGGGTGAATTGAAGAACCAAATAATAGATTACATCTTCACCCGCGACCCAGGCACCGCACCACCGCCACTACAGCATTCCCCATTATCACTATCATCAGCATGCCGCCAACTACATGAAGAATACCACACCCTCGCCTGGACCGCAACGATCTTCACTCTTCCATGGTCGTCATCAGACGACCTAATCCGAAGAACCAGTCTACTCCCCCCAACATCCATGTCCAGCATCACGAAACTCCAGATAAAACTCCCATCAGATCTCACCTCACTCTACACCCCAGACATAAACCGGCGCCGCGTAAAACCCTTCAACTTCGCCCGCGCCAGCCTCACCTCCCTAGAAGAACTCTACATCCGGTACCGCCCCGAGCACACAGAAAAAGGCATCGGCGGACCCGGTCGCGAACTTATCGTGCAGATACTCTGGCGCATCATGTGGGAAAGAGATATCAAGCGACTACGTAAAATCTGCATTGTGCATGATGGCGCGCAGCCGTTCCTTTCCCTGTCCCTATTGTACAATATGTTGCAGAACTTTACACCGCTGCAGGTGTCGAAAAGGTGGAAGGTGCGATCGGATCTTGAGCATGGAAGACTGAGGTTTGAGGAGTGGGGTGGTGGAGAGAAGGGGAGGGGCGTGGATGTTGTGGTTGGGTTTAGCTTTTGGGAAGCGGAGGCTTATGTGGAGGTTTGTGAGATTGTTCTTGAGGTATGTTCGATTAGTTACTTGCATCTGAGGGGAGGGGGTGCTGTCAGGAGTAGCTTGCGGTTCTAGCCACTGTTCAGGGCAAGCAGATGCTGACTTCAGGACAGGAAAATCATGCTGAGGTCATTGTGGCTCGGCGCGCAGAGTGTTTGTACGTCACTCCGTTGCGAGATATGACTGACGACGCTTTGAGGCGAGAGGTCGATAATCTCAACACCTTGTTTCCTGTGCTAGGAGACGAGGAACATGTGCTTCAGCCACACGTGGAGCGTATACGTGCCACGTGTGCGGTAAGTAACCGAGTATGAGAAGAGACGACGCAAAGTTACTTTGATTCGCACGCGAAGGCCGTCGTGGCTAACGGCTATACGGATTGGAGATATGATGTTCACCGAAGACGTCCCAGTCACCTGACTACGTTCCCGTAGCTCGATCAGAAGGAGCACTACTCCGCCATCTTCCGAGGAGAAAAGGCTTTACGCGCACGCCGACGGCTGGGTTGAACACTAGGGACCGCTATGCATTGCCGATTGCACCCAGACCCTCAGACACCTTTCTTCGTTCCGAGATCGGCTGGCACATCCACGCGTCGCTTCCAGGCCATGGCGGAAATCCGTCTCGCCACCACTTCCAGAGCCGGGTGGTGATAACAACGTGGTATCTTAACCATCCCTCGGAACCTTCTCGACCGGCTGAATACCGTATTCGCTTTTCGACGCGAAGCAATGTGGAGTAGGTCCCAGAACCAAGCCGACGGCGTCAGCATGCCAGGTGGGATACGCGTCCATGGTGGACCGGGTGGCCTCCGTTCACACCAACGTCGCTTTTCAATAGTGGAAGTATGCCGGTCACCTTGTTCGAGCTAGTGCTGAGTGGAAAGACTGTACTCGGGGAGCGCTTGCGGCGGGAAGGAAGGGTCGGGACGACACGGGAAGGATTGAGATCTTCGAGACGGGTTGGTGTTGAGAAGACAAGTGGCACCTTGCGATGTGTGTCCTAGCAGGGAAAGACGGCCGGGAAGGAGCTGACCAACCTTCGTCTGCTATCCATCCTCACTACTCGGGTGAAGCTTTACCCTTGCCATGTTCGCAGGAGGAGTCTTTGGTAAGGTCAGCCTTACCGGTCAACGCGGTCATGTCATCCAGGCCCTTGTTTTGCCGCTGGAAGTTATCGATATCCGCCATCAGAGCATCCTTCACGGGTCACTCGATCGAAGAGTACATTTTGCGTGCCATTTGATAGGCTCGGTACCTTTCCTGTTATCGTGGCTCGATCACGATGAAGTACGAGGCGTGCACGGGAAGAGCGTCCACACTGTCCAGTCTGGATACTCGTTACCGTATTCCATGGCTCGGCCCGATTGCGCTTGGGGATAGACTGAACTCTTGCCAGACTCATGTCTCACATGATACACCCACCCTCATCATACTCGCTGCAAGTGGGGTCCGTTCCATGGCGGTGGATTCTCGGCCTGGGTATATCATCCCAGTCTCCCATGTGGCTGGTCCACTGGCTCTGGCTGGATGGATGCGAGGTTCTATTGGCTGACGAAATGGTGGAGACGATAACTTGGCTTTCGATAGAGTGACACGCTCAGAGCTGATATGGACAAAGAATGGCCATGCACTTCGACTGGAGGTTTCCCAGCTGCGAACTCAGTGTCCGTGTCGTAACCGAGAAGGCCCGCGAGACTAGGCAACGGCAGGAGTGCATTTGGGTATAGCATCAGCCAATAAAATAGACAAACAAGTATCGGAACGGTAAGAAACTGTAGACATTGTCGGGATAATCATGACCAGGGAAGCACGCCACAGGACGGATGTAGGTGGTGTTGGTCATCCGAGACCTGTAAATCGATAAAAAGCAAGGGTGTTCGGCGTGTAATCTAACCTTCATGCGCTCCGGTAGTGCTTGCGCCGTAGATTCTGCGGTACATGGTCATCGGAGGAACGGGTGTGTGTCCCGGAAGGCCTCGAATACGACCAACCACTACCGGGCTGGTGGTTGCAGAACCCAGTACTCCGGTAGCATATGCTATACGCCAGGTTTTGGATCAGGAAGACACCATGGGAAACCTGAGTCCCATTTTGCCAAGCCTTTGAGTGATCATCGTTCCTGCATCCAGGCAACACGCCTGATCCCACACGATGATGACACGAACGATGAAGGATCACGGTACCTACGATTGGACTTGACGCTATCGATAAGCAGCAAGCTACCAGGTGGGCGCGGCGCCTTTTTCTTGAATCATTCAAAAGGCTGACTGTAGGTCAATTTGGTGGTGTGAGAATCGTAGAATTGACGTTCGAAGAAGACCTAGATACGATGCCGCAGGCCCCTACGTTCGCGTCGGTACAGCCCGCTAGAGGTGGGCTTCGGCCGCAGGATCTGCCGAGCTAACCACATGCGCCCTCCATGGGTGAGCCGTGCATGCGTCTGACAAGCGCTGTGGCGCCATGGTCGCTGTTTTCTCGCAAAGGGCGTGCCGTCACGCGCGAGTGATGGGACGGTCCGTCGATGTGTAGAGACCATGTTTCCGCAGCGGGCCGACACTGTTCTGAGATTAGGAAGAAAATCAGCTGTATGAGATGCGCATCCAATCCACCATCTCACAGCTCTTTATAGATGTTACAATTTTTCGAGAATTACCAAACGACCCATCCGCTCCAAGAGCAAGGTTCGCAGTGTAGGTGTTCGAAGTAGCCGATAAGCCACTGCTGAAAGCGCGCGAAATCCTGAATCGCTGCTCCAGACCTGTCCCCTGCGTCGTCCAATGGATGCAGGGCCCACTCACTCATACAGTATCTTTCTGGATGCAACGCAGCATCATGTACCTTGTTCTCCCTAACGCTGGCCTTCTTCACACGTGCAAATCGAACGCCAGGTCCAGGCACAATGCATGATGGCCATGAGGTGCGTATGCTTGAAGACGCATGCGCGCTGTGGTACCTTGCCTTGAGGGTTTTGACGGAACATCTGCCACCTATCGGTGAGTTATGCGAGTAAGCAATGGAAGGATGACAGTGGGGTGTTCTCGCCACGAATGCAGGGTGGCAAGAAGGCTGTGAACTCCGACGAAAACGAACACCATGACTACAACACTCGGTCGTTGTCATATGATCAACGCTCGTGTGACCTCGGCTGCAAGGTTGAAGATCATACTAGACATGCCTTGATTCTGATAAGACCAGGGTGGCGTAGGCAGTATGATCTTCACGTGGGAACAGTGGGCAGTAGCGTTGTCATAGTAGGCTTGCTATAAGACACAAGTTTGCTTTGGCTCACTGAGGCGGTAGTGAGCGAAGGTGTAAGAACCAATACTATGCAAGGGATGATTTTAGCCGTTTGAGCCGCTCAAACGGCAGGAGTAGGCGACTACACGTCGGAGCGCGGCGGATTGGCTATCTTGCTTCGAGGAGTGCATATGCAGGAACCCCGAGGAGACTGCAGCAGCACGCCTTTTGACGGATGCAAAATTTTCGAACAGAGTTCCAATGTACCGTCTCTGCATCTCATAGCCGTATTATCAATAGAGACGTTGGTCAGACGTGGGATAGGCGGACTTTAGTATGGAAACCTTCTTCGTAGGCTTCGGGAGTCATCCAACGCTTGGAGTGCAAAGATCTTTGAGAGCCGCATAGCACAAAGAGAAAGATTTGGTTGGAAATGTCGATTCTTGTTAATGGGAGCGCCATGCATTTCGTAGTCTACATAACAGTTGCCAATTTACCTTAGATGCGCGTTGTCAAACGGGCTCAGCCAAGAACCGCCAGTACCGCTACGATGTCAAAGAAGCTTCCCAGATTGGCGGACGACTTATTGCAAAATTGAAGTCATGGATGGACGTTGCCGAAGTGGCAACGTTCAGGTCGGGGATAGTATGTTCGTAGAAAGTCCAGTCAGGATGATATGGACTTGATGTATCTCTGAACTGGTACTGGAATGGGGAAGCGATTCCGGTAGCGTGTGATACTGGCTCGTTTGGGGTTTGTTGGGACGCGCCTAAGAAATCAGACAAACACCAGGGTGTCTGCGCGATTGGAATGTCGGCTGTGACGTGTGGCGTAGCCCAAGTTTGTGGTAGAACATCGTTGACATTGAAGTCGAGCCCACATTCGATGGGCATCAATACTTCATCGGACCATAATCGTGGATACAAGCAGAGATCTGTCTCGTGCACGACGGATACGGGCTGATAAGGATGTATCGGGCTTGGTGTCTGCGGTGACATGGTGCCCAGGTTAAAATAGCTGTTCGCACCCACAGACTGAGTGAAGAAATCTGGATCCTGTTCGGAAGTATTTATATAAGCGTAACTGCCGTTGAGGGTTTGCGAATCTCTTGGTGAAAGCGGAGTGAGCATTGGATAGCCAGAGAGCCCTGGGTTTTGACAGCTGGCTTTCGCGGTGGCTTCGGTATCAATGTATGTTGCTGCGTATGAGCCTCGAGATTCTTGAGAATGCAAGCTCGTCGAGGGAATATATGAATCGAGGCGTGATATGACACCGGCCGAGAAATGCCTTTTCGGTGGTCTAGATGGTTTCTTTACGCTTGATCGGTGGTTGCTATCCGAAGTACGGCGAGTGGATCTTGGTTCGCATACGATACCCTTGGTGATGCACCGAGAGCATGAAGGTAGCTATGTAGTATCAGCGCAGGAACTTGGACTATACAAGATGTGCCTAGGTACATACAGCTTTGTTACACTTGGTTTTCGCCTTAGCGCATGTCACGCACGCTATCGCTCTTTTCGATGGCATTCTAGCATATGGGTTGTGTTGAACTGCTTGCGTAGTAAAGTGATCCGACAGGTCTCGTGGAGTATGGATGGTCGTCTCATCCATTGCGATCGGATGTTTGGCTTAACAAGTGATGTGAATCAATGCGTGTTGTGTCAAGCTGGCTGTAGAACCACCGTTTCTTGAGAGTCAACCGCAGTCAGGCAATGACCGTTGCATCAGATAATGTCGAGCTTCTCTGGACAAAAGCATGTGCTTGCACGGAGTGTTAGGGATTGAGCTGTGATATACTCGTCTATTCTGAGCAGACTTGAGCTTGACCAGAACTGACAGTTCCGTCCAACGGCTGATCATATACGGCATCAAGCTTGCATGATGCTAAGTTTAGGGCCGAGATACATGTCTTCCGTGTAGGGTCCTACATAGCAAGGTATTGTCCTAGCACCGATGAGGCGCCTTCGCAGGGCTGGAAGCCAAGTCAAGGCATCGTGTATGAGCTGACGAAATGCCGCTGCTGAGGATAGTTAGCATGGTACGCCACCACGCCCGTATGCTGAATGCACGTTCATGGTAGAAGGCGCCTGAGCGCGTGGATGCTGACAAGGGGTGTCCTGCGCGCTGACAGGACCCGCGCTGGTGGAATTCGGTATGTCCATGATGACAGGTCGCACACGAATCGTGGTGTGGCTGAAGCCTCACCAGTGCCATTGCTTGGCTGATTGCGTACCTCAGTTCGAGCGTCATGTAAGTGCGACTTGACGTCTTGAGGCTCCAAGTAGATTTGGTTTGCCGAGACGAGTTCTAGGTGTCAACAGAAGAAGTTTCTGTATACCATTGGATAATTTCGGTAGGGTATCAAGGATTTCGTCAATGACATGCTCATCCAGATGCCACGCGGTCTTGATGTGGTCTGCACCCAGAGGGTGGTTCCAGACCGGGGCCGGGTCACCGGTGATGAGGCGCTGTAGTGCCTGGCACAAGGCTATTGTTGTAGATTCATGCTGATGATGTGGACGGACTCTGGGGAGTGGCGTCTGGTGGTGAAGTTAGACAGTGGAACCCCTGTTCCGCAGCTGCCCAGGTGGAAGAGCGGGGCCATGGCGGGCTGACGATGCTTAGTGTCGAAAGCTTCCGCAAGCTACGCTCTTGGGTGGAAGTGCGATATCGGCGACGATGTATGTGTTATACGGGACGTGGGTGCTTCATCCCACCGATGATGGCGGTGGCCGAGAGGTTGGTGGGCATTGCGCCAGACGTCATTTCCGAGCGGCGCACGGTCCGCCGCCATCTATGGCCTTAATCTTGAAAGCCTCCCTCGCCAGGCAGGCAAGAACCATCGGGCAACAACTTATCCATACATTCTCTCAATTGTTAGACTCACGATCGTATCAGATTGATTTCTACATCGTTATGAGAGCTCGTAAAGGCTCATGAAGTCAATTCGCGTGGTGCCTGCTGGAGGTCACGAGCTCAAGCGCACGTCCGACTGCCCAGGTGACTTGTACTTAGGTATAGACCCTTCCTTGAAACAAAGCATTCCCAGAATCGCACATCGACCCCTTCGCATCCGCGGCTTTGGTGGCCAGTGCCTCTCCCTCGCCCCATCTTTAGCAAGGCATCGTCAGCGTTGCTATGCGTAAAGATAGATAGATACGGAACGATCGACATCCGACAATTCAACCAAGGCCAGTATACGACCATGAAGTATAGTTACGGATATAGATGTGTTGATAGTAACAACCATCACGAACGACAATTTCACGCAGGTCCGAAACATAGGCCGAGGTTTACTAACGTGGGGCCATTGTGCGTAAGCAGAGCTTGTGTTTGAGATCTGCTTCGCTAGGGCCATCGACCTCAAATGGGGTCTTAATGAAACGACCTCAGGATGAAGCTTGGAATGCGTGCGTCGTGCTAAGGTCTTCTGTTTGGAAGCCTCAGCCAACCATCCAATCTTCGTGGGCCGTAGTTGCTATCACGTATCAATTGATAACCCCGAAAGGGAGCATCGAGGAGCCGAGAGGGGAACCTCATACATCATCAGGAAAGAACTGTACATGCGAAGTGTTATAAATAAAGGTCGAAACCGTGGTAGGCACGCATTTCTGCGTATCAGTGATCCGTGGGGAAAGAGACGCGGGAGCCATGAGCTAGTCCTTCTATGGCTTAGTGCGTTCGCCATATCTGCATCGCACTTGCCGCTTCATCGCGCACGTCATCCGGGATTCTCGATCTGAACCATTTTCGACAGTCGCATTGACTGCATCATTATCTATATCACCACACTCATTTTTGGATACCCTAGAGAAAGTTAGAAATATGGCGCAACGTGAAGACAGCGAACTGTACCCTGCGAAGTTTCTTGCGGAAAGCGCCCATCCGGAGAAGACACCAAATCCTCCCGATCTTCTCATTTTGAATCAACCGATAGCCCACTTCACTGCCTTTTCACGCCTTTGGAAGCACACGGGGTACCGGATATGTGCCGATGGAGGGGCGAATAGACTTTACGACATGCTGAAAGGTGACTTGATAGCGCAACGCGAACAATACGTGAGTAAGTATGTGATATATAGCGTCAACACAGGTCGCTGACAGGCGTAGCTACCCGATATGATCCATGGAGACTTGGACTCGTTACGCGATGATGTGCGTGACTACTACGAAGCACGAGGTGTTCCTGTGCTACGAGATGGTGACCAATACAGCACAGACTTTGGGAAATGCATGAAGAAAATCTCGTCGCGTCTTACTTCCTCAATGGTTCGGGATGTGATCGTCCTTGGTACCCTCGGTGGGAGGGTTGATCAGGGCCTTGGGCTCCTGAACGAGATATACAGAGAAGAAAATCGACATGCCGACCTTCGCCTATGGCTGTTCTCCGAGTGCAGCCTGAGCTTCATACTTCGGAGTAAAGAGACTCTGCTGAGAGGGCTACAGGAAGATGGTATCTTTACCGAGAACGTAGGGTTTCTTCCTATATACGGACCGGCGATCATCTCTACCGAAGGTCTGGAATGGGACGTCAAGGAGTGGCCTACGCAGATGAACGGCGGTCAGCTCAGTACGAGCAACCACGTCAAAGCCAACGATGTGAGGGTTGGAACGGACGTGCCGATATTGTTCACGATAGAAAGAGCGCCTTTGTGAGAGGTCAGGGAAGTGTCGTGCTAGATATGGACTTGACGTACTCGCGACTTATGGGAATTGACACGTAAAGGTATCCTCGTGCTACATGTTCCAGCACGCTGTTGTTGTGTAACGTCGATTGGTCTCGCCGATGCTGTCTGCATGGGAGACAGTGGATCAGGGCCATCATGAGGTAAGCGCGTGCGTCGTTGAGCCAATCGTGCTATCCACGGTTCGAGCAATCGGAAGAAGGTGCGGCCTGCGAGGCGACAACATCGCATACATCATGAAGACGGGAGACGACTCCGGCCACGGTGGTGAGCGTACCTGTCGAGTCGTGTTGTGCCAGTAACCGTTCGGCTGTGGTGAAAGCATGAGGAGAGTCCGAAGCGCGACGCAGCACAGGCGCAGGTGCAGGCAACCGCTCCTGCCCATCTTCGGAACCGCTCCTGTTGTTTGGTGAGCCCCAATTGGGAAGCTGTGATTGGCCGCGTCGTGGGCAACTCGCCTTCACCATCAATGCTACTATCAGACCAGTTCTCCCGCTCAAACAATCACCGCGCTTGCCAGGCCAACATCGCTACTCACTGTCGCTACTACGCGCCTTTTGGAAGTTTATTCACTCGCATACACAGCTCTGGTCTTCTGCGAGCCTCCCCGCTTTCTGTGTTGCTCACATACAGGTGCCATATCCACCCCGACCCTCCCACGTCCCACCGCGTCAAAGCTCTCCGACCAGCACCTTGCCTCGCGACGTCAGGCACAACACGTTCGCAGACCCTCGTCTCCAGCTCCTTCCCACGGTCACTTTTCAAACTCAAGATATATCTGAGCATTCTGTCGACAAAGCTACTACACGCAGCATCACAATTGGCGTGAGCTGCACGACATAGAGCGCGCTGTGGGGCAAAACGCCGGCGCGAAAGCCACTCGGTCGCTAATCGCCATGGCGTCCATACGAAGAGTCGCCTCGTCCACGTCGTCCGAGTACTCGGAATCACCTCAAAAGCGAGACGAGCAGCTCAGGCGATCGTCGTCGTCGAGTTCAACTGTCGAGAGGGAAGCTGCGTCTCCCCGCGACACCAGCACAGAAGGAGCATCCGAGCCAGCAGGGGCAGCCGAAGAGCCGCTGATTGGCCAGCCGAGCGGCAGTCAGAGCCCAGCTTCTGATCATGGCTTCGACTTCGGCATCCCGCCAACGGCAGAGCGCGAATCCTCGCCGTTGCCCTTTGCGCCCATCGTCCCTTCGCCGCTCGCAAACTCAAGATCAGCGAGCGATGGAAGCTCAGACGGGCACGAGCCGCAGTCAAGCGATGATACTCGGTCGACGAAGCATCGGCCGCGCACCACGGCAGGCCGTCTTCACTTGCGCATCCCGCCCCGGCCTCACTTGAGGACACCAAAAGCGAGGAGTACAACAGACTTGACAGGTCATGGAGCCCGCTCTCCGGGCACCCCGCTCACATTACAAGACTTGGGAACCGACTATACTCGCTACTTCAACCCTTTCTCAGATTCCGCGAGTAGCCATAGCCGCAGTCGGAGGACCTCCTTATCAGAACGGCAGTCTTATGCCAGACTGAACGCCCGCTCGCGCACAACCACTCCGCCGCCTGGCATACCACCAATCAACCCGTTCCTTACCCCCAATGCGTCTGTGACGGGCCTCAACGATAGCGTCATTGAGCTGTACGATGACAAGAAGAATGTGTCTTTTATCGACGACAGATTAACGGCGCCGTACGAGGAGAAAGGAATACTGTCCTGGCCACTGGTTTGCGACTTGGAGGAAGCGGACGATGAAATGCACATGCCTCGCGACGACGATGACATCAAGTTCAAACCGAGGATACGCGATCACTTTACAAGAGACAGCATCGTTTCCACTATTGGCCTAGCCTTCATGATATCAGGACTGTTATTCATTTTCATCGGCCTTCCAGTACTCTCTGCGGTAGGCGTCATCGATTATAACTCAGCCTACGGTATGCCACTGAGCATGTTTCCCAATCCATGGAGGCCTCAGATCTGGGCTATAGTCAACAACAAAAAGTATCCACTCCTGGAGAACATACGGACAGGCCTGATCGACCCCGACACACCCGACTCTGTCAAGACAAGGGCTGGAGAGTTTGGCGATGAGTACGTGCTCGTCTTCAGCGATGAATTCAACGACAATGGCCGCACGTTCTATGAAGGAGACGATCCTTACTTCTTTGCACCCAACGTCTGGTACGGCGCGACTCAGGACGTTGAATGGTATGATCCAGATGCTGTCACTACCAAAGACGGCACGCTTCAGCTGCGCCTGGAAGAATTCTTCAACCATGGTCTCAAGTTCCGATCCGGTATGCTGAACAGTTGGAACCAGCTGTGCTTCAAGGGCGGTATCTTCGAAGTTTCAGTGTCGCTACCAGGACCAGCCGGTGTACAGGGACTCTGGCCTGGCGCCTGGACAATGGGCAATCTCGGCCGGCCAGGCTATCTCAGTACAACCGACGGGCTGTGGCCTTACACCTACCAAGCTTGCGATGCTGGTATCACGCCCAATCAGTCTAGTCCTGACGGCTTGTCTCACCTACCTGGACAACGACTCAACTCATGCACCTGCCCAGGTGAAGACCACCCATCGCCTGGCAAAGGAAGGGGAGCACCAGAAATTGACGTCATCGAGGTGGGTGCCACATCAGGATACCCAGGTCCAGCAGGTCTGCCAATAGCAACACAGAGCTTCCAGGTTGCCCCCTTCGACATCTGGTACCATCCGAATTACAACTTCACGGCGTTCCCAGACCTTCGTTACAGTGGGCTCAACACCTACGCCGGCGGTGCCTTCCAAGAGGCCATCTCTGCCAGCACAATACTAAACAGGGACTGGTTCGACAACAAGCAGTATCAGCGGTACTCTTTCGAATATGTTCCCGGAGAAGGCAAGGACGCATACATCTCCTGGAAGGTTGGTGACCAGACCATGTTCATCATGGACGGCCGTTCTGTAGGACCCAACGGCAACATCCAAGCTCGACAAATCGCAGAAGAGCCCCTGTCACTCATTCTCAACCTTGGCATCAGTAACTCCTGGACCTGGATCGACTGGAAGAACCTAGTCTTTCCTGCCACCATGCGATTCGACTACGTGCGGTGGTATCAGAAGAAAGGCGAGGAGATGGTTACGTGCGATCCCCCGGGCTTCGAGACTACAGAATATATCAAGAAGCATCCGAAGGCTTACCAGAACCCTAACTTTACAGTACATATCCCTGCCTTGCTTATCATACAAGCAAACAACTAACGCAAAGCAGTTATGGGATCAAACCGGTTATGACTGGCCGAAGCACAAGCTCAACAGCGATTGTTGACCCGAGACGCCCTCTCACGACAGCGAGCACGATCACGATCACGATCACGATCACGATTGACGAGTCACCACGAGCGCGAACGTCCCTAAAAGATCGCTTCGAGCCTCTTCCTCTACGTACATTTGCAGCTATACGACAGACTACGATCGTTTACGGAACATGGCACTCGAGCTGTACATTTACATTTCAGGAAACAAACATGTCGCTATTGTACAGATACACACATGAAGGGAAGCGTTTCGGTGAAGGCACACACAAACACACATAGGAAGGAAAGCATTTCGGGCAAGGGCATGAGAGCGGAGGATGGGTCTTGGCCATGTTTAAGCTACATGTGTCGTCTCCTTGCATATGGGGAAGGTTATATCGATTTTCGAGCGGCATCATGGCATTTTTGCATTTGTTGGTGTATATGTATAAGTAGCATAGCGTAGCCATAACTTTGGACAAGAACTCGCATAGTTTTAGCTTATGTGAGATTGTTCATGTGATGCGTTGAAGATGCAGTAAAATCTGATGTGTACTTCGAGAAGTATATGTACAACTACAAAACACTCCACCTCACCACTACCCTCCTACTCCTCTCCCTCCATGCAACTAGCATCCTCACAATCCTTCACATCACAAACCTTATGAAAGTCCTTATGCGCCTTCGCCCCCTTCCCAATAAGTTTCTTGAACGACTCAAACTCGCAACTCGCACCCGGCCCATCCTGGCAATCCGGAATGGGTCTCGGCGCCGAATTCGCAATGAACCTAACATACGTGCCCGGCTCATCGCCATGCACACCACCCCTCTCACAAACCATCTTCTCCATACCGACATGCCCCAGGAAAGGAATGAGATCGCTCATCTTCCACGCGCGCGTCCAGTTAATGTGGTCAGTAGGGAACTGCTCCGCGGCGTCGGAAGACGAGTTGAAAAGACCGAGTGCGGTAGCGATAAAAGGCGGGACTTCTCTGTGCGTGAAACCAAGGAAGAAACGCTGTTTATCCGGCCAGCCGTCACCGGGCGTATCATGCTTCTCGATATGCGCAAAGAGTTCCGATTGGGCCTGCAACCACGGGAAACCGAGATAAGGACTCAGCGGGTTCAGCGGACCGACCATGTACGCGTACTTTAGGTCCCACGCGTATTCATACGCCATCCACTCCGAGTCTGTGAAGAGCGCGCAGATGGGGCTGCGCTCGCCCTTGATGGCGGATTCGTAGCCGCACAGCATCTGGAAGCCAACAACATCACTAGGAGTCAGTTTGAAGGGTGTGTAAGGGGAGAGGCGGTGGGCGACGGACGCGCCGTAGAGGTCGATGACTTTCTTTTGTTGGCTTGAACCGGGTTTCTTGCTGAAGTTCTTGCAGGATTTGTGCGGGATGAGGGACTCCATGCTGCCGTTTGTGTTTTCGGTTATGCGGACTATTTCGATGTCGGAGGCTTGGGGGAAGGCCTTGACGAAGTTGGCGGCGGTGTCGTAGGTCCTGCTCTTTTTGTCCGCGAGGATGCGCGTTGTGTCGGGGACGAGGTGGTGGTAGCGTTGCAGGAGGTGCTTGCCTACTGCTTCCGCGTCGACGGCGCCGGAGGGAGTCAGTTCCTCCAATCTATCTTCCAGGATTGGGGATTGCCACTTCTCCATGAAGGATAGTGGGCCCGCCCATCCATTGCGGTGTGTCTCGAGCTTCCACAGGAAAGGCTTGATGTATTCTTCGTATTCGTCGTCGTTGGAGTAGATGGCGCCGTGGCGGATGATGTACGATGCGGCCGTGACATTGCAGCCGACGGGAGGTTTGTGCTCGAGACCAAAGCCTGGATGGAGTTAGTATGTGCTATTCCCGTGATGACATGGAGAGGATGGTACGGACCGACTGCGTCAAAGTATGGCGAGATACCAGGGAGATGCAGCAGAGGATCAAACTTGTAGTTCTGCGAGTGGTCCAGAGGCTGGAGTGGTGACTGAGCTTGACCTGAGCTTTGGAGGAATGTCGGCAAGGTCAGAGCCGAGGCTGAGCCTGCCAGCGCGAGCGCGAGAGACAGCATATTAGACATTAGTCTTGCTATAAAAGCCGTTCTAAGGTATTGTCGCGTCGGGAATATGATTCAGGTCGAATGACCTGGGATGGGGATTTAATTGGGGCATGCGCGCGGTTTTGACTTTCTGTTTTCTCGTGACGTACATGTTTCTGCAAGGTACGCGCTTCACTAGCGCGAGCGCGCCGCCCTGGTAGCGCGTGCCTAGGCCTTGGACCTCGTCACTTGTTCACTGTTATCTCTCTATCTGGCTGCATGCACGCGGCAATTCGGCACACGGGGGAGTCAATGCATACAAGCGGAGATGGATGTGCAGATGAAATGCCAGGCCGAAAACCTGAAGAGAGCAAGCACAGATTGAAGGTAACGACAGTTTCAATTTCTAAAGACGAACGTTGTTTTGGGAAGCAATACACTGCCAGTAATACGCTCACGTCTGCTGCCCAGAGCCATCGCGTTCCTTCCCCTTCATATGGCGTCCGTAAGACGGCGCATGTCATTTGATAACGCGTTGGTAGACGCAAATCCGTCTTCGCTCATCCTCCGGCTCAAGCGTCGCTTGTCGCAAACGCCATATCGCAATATCCATACGTCTGCGTAGCATACTCACCTGCCTCGGGGACGCTCTTGCGCAAAGTAGGATGTTTCTCACAGGCGAAAGCCTTCTCTTCGCTTGGAGCACGGGGTCTCGATACCGGAACGGTTGCTTATCCTTAGGTGATACATACCGCGAATGGCATGCTCTGCAGGAATGGCAATGGTAAGCATAGGGAGCTTTTGCGGCGTTCATAGTGGATGCTAGCTGCAGCATCGTAGACAGAAATCATGTCCTAAACAATCAGTCGCCCACACAGGGCCTCGCGGTTAGCCTCGTGATGGTGAAAAGCGCTTCGAAAGTAACGCCAAAGATCAATGTCGACTGCAAGCATTTGAAAGCTTATGAGAAGCCTGGACTCGCACTTCGTCTCAACGCTTCGATGCGAACACCGGAAGCGGCCTAGGCGTTGAAGCAGACGTTGCACCAGTCCCAGGGCGACTCTGCCGAAGAGAGGATTGGGAGTCATACCAATTGACATCTGACAGCTGTAGCTTCCTTGCACGCTGATTGCTGCGATTCGCACCAGCTTTGTCGAGGCGCGGCTGCGCATACGGATTCGGAGTCTTGTCCAGACCTTGAGGGGAGTCAATACGTGTTCTGTTGGTATTAGGTTGAAGGGTGTAATGAAAAGGCGCATCACCAGTCGTGTCGTCAGCATCGTCGCGAGCTTCGTTGTAGTTCAAGACGAGGCTCTTGATTCGCTGTCGTTCTTCCGTGTCTGCTTGCTGTTTGTTACGCATGGCGACAGCAAATGTCGAATCTGAGGGGAGGTCAATAGATCGAGTCTGCGTTCTGTTGCCACGCTTGCTGAGCAGGGAGAATTTCATCGTCTGCGAAGGAACAGGAGCCTCCGGAATGGGCACTTCGTTTCCGACGTCTTCAGCATTAACCGGAGCCTCTCGAGCACGGCGCATGGGTAGCGGTACGTCGAACACAGGCTTTCGGTCATGCTTACGCGATTCTGCACTCTCCGACATGAGCTTAGCAAGCTCGCGATCGAACTCAGCATCGGCTTCTGGGTCGCGTTCGTCTTCTTGCCGTGTTACCACAATCTGTTCTTCCTCTTCATCCGACGAGGTCTGCTTCACAGGCTCATCATCCTCGGAGTCATCGTCTTCTTCGCCAGATGACTTGTCTCCTTCTCCATCAGGTAAGACGACGTCCTCGTCTTCGGGGCCATCCATCTCGTCGTCTGATGCAGAGAGGTCGTCTTCGTCGGGCTCAACAGGCTTGTCGGCTGATGATGTTTGGTAGTTCTGTTTGACGGCCTCTGCAAAGGCACGTGAAGCTTCCTCTGGGTTGGTGATGATCTTCCACTGCGGTCTGACGAGATTGAATGCGTCTTGCACGATGAACTCCACGTCCATCGGCAGTGCTTCCTTGATGCAGACATAATACTGCAGATACGTGAGGAAGAAGTCAAGCTTCTTCTTCGCTGCACCCTTGTCGTAGTACATGCCGCAGGTTTCGAGTAGGTTGCAGACGAGACGAATGCGGAAGTAGTCGTCCGGCTGATCCAGCGGATTGTATCCCCCAGGTCGTGCATAGCCGCCCTCCCACCCGTAGTTCAGGAGCTTGTATAGAGTGTCGAAAACAAGAGGCGAGTCAACCAATCGGTAGATGTAAAGTTCACCGAGATACTTGACTTCAGAGATCCGGCGTTGGTTGAACTTGAAATCGTTCAACTCTAGCCCGAATGTGATGGACTCGAGCAGGTCGTCAATGACGGAGATGGCGAAGTCTTGGTGAAATCGGTGGATTGTTCCGAGCATGACGGCTAGCAAGTGGATGTTGCTGTACTTGATCTTCCCTGGCTTTGCAAAGACCTTGTGGAGAAGATTGACTACTTCCTCTTCCTCCCAGTGCATCTTGCGTACCTGCTTGATGGTTTTGTCTAGCGTGCGACGAGTCAGGTCCTGGTACATGATCTTGCGTAGGAAGAGCTCAATTGGCGTCCGCTCTTTCTGTTCGATTGCAGCGCGTTCTGGTGGGTTCACATAGTAAACAGCGTTCTCGATCAACATGCGCTCTTGTTGGCCAATGACCTGAGCGCCCTTCTTTCGCTGAAGAGTTTCGAGGAAGGAATGCATACGAGGAGACGTCTCGGGATTGCGAAGCAGATAGCGTCCGCAGTTTTCCAAGAGGTTGCAGATAATCTCAATGTTCATCCGTGAGAAGTCGTCTAAACTGACTTTGAGGCAGTGGAAGATGACGTGCTCAGGGACGACACCGAACTTGGTCAACTCTGCAAGGTAGCGTACGTTCTGCGTTCGCACCTGTCCGAGGAAGTCTTTGGACTTTCGACGCTGCAAGCTTCTGAACTCTTCATCGAGGTAGGATACCAGTCCCTGGGCCACATCCGGCATGTACTTGCCGAGGGTTGCGATGAGTCTAGAGTACAGGGGAAGCAGATCGGATCGGCCCTTGGGAATCTCCTGCACAGCCTTGATCAAACGGTTGCGCGAGGCCTTGGAGTTCAGGAAGCAAAAGTCCATGGCAGTCTGATCGACGGCGTCCTTGGTTGCGAGTTCCGGCAGGCGCGCCAATAGGGCATCGACCTGTGCTCCGACGGACTTGTTCGCGATAGCAGTCGATTGGTCGTCTCCATCAGTCGGTTTTGCGTCATTGGCAGTCTCTGCTGTTTCCTTTTCGATGGGTTCGGCCTTGGCCTCGATTTTCTTCCCCACCTGGTCATCGCCATCTGCCTTCTTCTTCTTGACTTCCTCTAGCAGAATACCCGGAACGCGGTCCTTCAGGTCGATCAAGTTCTCGTAGAAACGGCGCTCATCCTCGTCTTCCCAGATGCCAGCGCCGTCGCTTTGGCCGCGCAGATATTCGCCCGCCTTGATCAGGCCAATAGCACCATCACCTGTGTTTGCGGAGCTGTCTTTCTCTTTCAAGTCTGGCATTTCCACGCCCAACGCGTCGGCCAGCACCTGTGCATTTGTCACCAAGCGCTCTTGGGACTTCATCTGCTTCTCGTAGTTGTTCTGACGGTCCTCGAAGACCTCACCCGACTTGACGTATGCTTCGGCATTCTTCCGGCCCTGACTGAGGATGTGTTTCTGGTCGCGGAGGAGGTGCGTCTTGACGTCTTCGAAGTAGCGGGTGAGGATGTTCCTGAACCGCTGTTGCAAGTCGGGGGAGATGATGGGCGGGTCGTGGTCCTCGTCTTCTGCGCCAGAAGTCTCTCCATTCTTTTCAGCTGTTGTAGTGCCGTCCTCATTGACTGTTTTACGACCCTCTGCCGAAGAAGGCTTGGACCCCAGTATATCCCAGGCGAAGGCCTTGACGAAGATGACGACGAGGGGCAGGTTGACATGTTCGCGGTCGTGACCCAGCATGTCCTTCAGCACCTCGAGAGGAAAGGGCTCGGCGTCGGCGCTCTCCGCGCGGGACTTTGCCTTTGCGGCGCCCTCGACGAGCTTGCCATTGTCCTTGGTCTTGCTCGCCTCTTCAGGTCGAGCTACGTCATCCAGGCTGCGCAGAACACCCACAAGCCAAAGTTCGGTAGCGACTCGCAGCAGTACGCGCTGACGTGCCAGGCGCTCCTTCTCTTCGCGCTCGCGCACCTCGGGGGCCAGCGTCTTGAGGTGTGACTTGTCCGGCGTCGCTAAGCCCCTCCCAATGTACCAGGCAATATATCCCGTGAACTCGGTCGGGCCGAAGCGTTGATGTAGAGCGCTGACAATTTCCACACCGGCAGCAATCTCGCCGGGCGTCTTGAGCCTGCACAGGCCCTCGTAGCAGGCTGAGATAATCTCGGAAAGGTATTTGTGGAGAGATAGGGCGCGGATTTCCTGGAGGAACTGCGCTTGGGCGGCGGCGTTTACGGCGGTTCGCAGGCGCTTGATAAAGGCCGTGTTCTTTTTCATAGACGAGTCGAGGGAGCCTTGCACGGCGAAGACGTCTGGACATATCGTCAGCACGCGGGCTGCAGGTGCAACTATTCTAAGACCAAGTACCTTGTTCGCCATCCCAGGCGCGGAGGTTCAGTTCGCGCAATTCGCCTGTACATAATTAGTACGACTCTGTCAACTACATGGCGAGCACGTACGCTTCCGAGGCCTGTCCATGGTGGAGGAGGCGATTGCCGCAGTGGTGGAGGGGCGGCGGTAGATAGCACGGATCGGTTATACGCGCACATGGAAGGTGGGAAATATATCAGGCGCGGGCGCGGCTTGCATTGGTTCGGGCTCGGTGACAAGCTCGGGTGAGAGCGAGGCTGTTTGCGACTGTAGCAATGTCGCGATCGCGGGGCCTTGGGTCGACGTTGCGGGTGAATTTGTGAGCGGTACCTGCAGCGAGTTCGCTCACGTATCCAGGTATCCGTGCGTCACCAAATGTCCCGCGGTTCACATGAGAGAGCCATGACTAAGCAGTCCTGGGTACTCAATCCAGGGTGCTGAGAATGAACACCACTACCTAATTCATACGCGAGCGATGACTGGAATGAATATCCAATACTACATCAAACTGGAACAGTCACAATACATCTTTTCAAAATGCGCTTGAAACAGCTCGACGATGGAGATCAGTCATCACTCAGCGTTCAAGCGAGCAGACTTCCTAATGTAGTCAGGTCCAACACTAAGTACGGCAGGAATGACTCTCATGCACATTATCGAATCCCATATCACATTCAATGTCACACACACTTAGGCCTTAGGCGAAGACGTCCCATTCAGACCTTTACCCGACGTTCAGCCCTGTGGCGCATTTGCAGTGCGGGACTGGAAGCTGGGAGCGAAAACGGTTACCTAGCCTCAAACTCTAACAATTCACCCCTGAGGGCCGCCACATGGCGCATTCTTCCACCCTTGACTGGCTGTGATATAGACTAGAGAGTCGAATATTGTAGAGTTCAGAGTGTAGCTCAGGGGTCCATGACCAAATTCGTAGAGACCATATGCCGCGGCGCTATTGCGGTTGACGGCAAGCGCACTCATCTCAACAGCAGCGATTCATGAGTGACACGGACGTGTAAGATGTATACTATACGAGGGCGAGATCCTGGCCATTCCAGAAGGAAGGCCGAACACGCTGCACGTTGGAGTCGGTGTAAACAAGTCAACAATGCTGTGCATGCAGGTTGAGTGCACTGGCGATCCGTCACCGTTGGGCCGGCAGCAAACAAGATTGATGAGCATCGTAGCGAGTGCGATCAGCGCCTTGTCATCGCTCGGGGCAGGAAAAGCAGGATCCGAAACTACGGGTCGCCGGTGCGCGCGACTTTATCGATTGCGAGCCGCCCTCAGCCTCTGCCAATGTGGGTAGGCGAGATCTATTCGGGAATCAGGGCAAAGACAGGTCCCCGTGCTGCAACGTCGATGTTGCTATATGCGTTATGACGAGCGGGCGGTCCACCACGCTGTGGAACATGGAAAAATTCATCATTACCGGTACGAGCGGAAGCGGCACAGGTTTCCTCCTGTCAAGTCTCCATGCATGTTGGGGCCGCCGTCGCCGTTTCGTGCTTTTTGCAGCGGGTCGGCCTGGCATATCCACAGCCCTCGTATTTTTCATCAGGTATTTCCCTAGCGCTCGCGACTCAACGAGATGCGGGAGGAGAGGGTGCAGCGACTCGGCGTAGCGTCGGATAGGGCATGGGAATAGGGATACGGCGACATGGCTTTCTTTTACGACAGCTACCAGCCATAGCACAGTGTGACAGACAGCCTCTACCGCGAGGCTCTGGGGCCGCCGCTGGGGATTACGAGACGGCATGAGGCGCGTGGTGCCATAATTGGTCGGACATGGCTTTAGAACAGCGAGCGATGCCGACCCCTGAACGCCCGGAATCCACGCGAAGCTGGAGGATCTCTTGGCAATAGAAGGCGACCAGCAGCGGTGCATTACAGGCGAATTTCCAAGAGCGACGATGCCACCTCATGCGACGATGGTCACGTCCGGCGGAACGAGGTAGAAGCTACCATGACTACAAAATTACTACACCACTGCATGCCCAGCGTGCAGACCACGGCTCTCGAGGGCCCCAAACACACGGCCCCAAACAGGTAGGATGTGCCTCTGTGTGTGATGAGGATGCGAAACAGAGAGGAACACTTTGCCTGCAAGCTTCAGACAGCTAACGGTAGACGGCGCATGGGGGCGCCCAAAATAACTGCGAGGCTGCAGGCATAGGGCCGCCGGCGCGTGGTTTGGCACGGGTCGGGGCCACTGAGACCAGGCGTAGGCCTGCACGCAACTCGTTTTCGAGCTCCAAGCGCGGGCAGCTTGCCAAATCTAGTTGGAGTGCCCCTGTGACGATCGTGCATCTCGACTGCTGCCCAGAGGATCCAGCACTCTTCGGGTGAAGGCCATGTGGACCGAGCGCGCCCGCTTTTCGTGCTTGTAAACCAGCTCGATCCCCTCGTAGAGACTTCCTTCCTCCTCAAGGCGCTCCTCCCATACCACTCCGGACTGCCCTTGCGAGCGGTATCTTGTTAATGACCTTGGTCTAAGCCCTTCTTGTCCTTCCCACCCTTACACTCGTTTATTGGGCCGCGAAGACTTACCATCCGCTTACACCACTACAACTACTACCGCCAAACACCAATACCTGTATCCTAGTAGTTTTCTCAGCTCTGCGACAGTTTTGGATCAGCAATTCGCCTCTACGTCAATTATCTAGCCCCGTGCCACTGTTGGGTTACGAGCCTTTGTTACTCAGGGCCCCTCCCATACCTCAGCGACGGGCCGTGCTTCTCCAACTCACCGCGTCTGCGTCACCCATTTGGTCGCCTTACATATAGGGTCGACGGCTGTCCCAAACCAAGACAGCATCGCTCGCTATCCGCTTAACGACAACGACGAATATACATACTTAATACTCCGCCATGGTTTGGCAAGACATGATGGGCCTCGCCGCCCGCGCGGTCTTTGCCCGCGAAATCGACCACTCGACCCCAGACATTGACGACCCTTGGCCAGCTAAGGATGTGAGTACAGCGATTGCCGAATGGGGCTACAGAAACTGACTGCAGTAGATTGCCTACGTTGCCATCATCGGTGGTCTCATGTTGGCTGCCCTGCTTGAGTGGTTCCTCTGGGTCGCTGCTTTCCTGTACTGCATTGTCAAGGTCTTCCAGAAGGCCGAGACGATCAGTGTCCGCATTCTGTCCATCTTCTTCGGTATCCTCTTCTTCGCTCTCCGGTAAGCATTTGAACTCCGCTCCATCACGCGAATCGAGTCTGACAGAAACAGTGCCATCTTCTTGCCTATCATGGTTGTTACCCTCCCCCTCCCGTCGCAAGTTACCAAGTACTTCCCCCAGGAAATGGTTGGCTTCCTCCAGTGGTTCGCCTTCTGGTCGTTTGCCGGTCTCTTGACCGTCCCGTGGTTGTTCTGTGTCTACCAGCTCGTCACCCACTCCGTTGGTCGCAGCCGCAGGATTAAATCCGTCCTCGACGAGGCATCCGCCCCCAAGGTCGTCATCATCATGCCCTGCTACAAGGAGATTCCCGAGATTCTTCTCCGAACTTGCGACTCCCTGGTCGACTGCGAATACCCGCCCTCTTGCCTGCACATCTTCCTCTCCTTTGACGGAGACCAGGAAGACGAGCTCTACTTGAACACCATCGAGAAACTCGGTGTCCCGCTCACGCTCGACACCTACCCCAAGTCCATCGATGTCATCTACCGTAGCTGCCGCATTACCATCTCCCGCTTCCCCCACGGTGGTAAGCGTCACTGCCAGAAGAGGACCTTTAAGCTCATCGACAAGATCTACTCCGAGTACCTCAAGCGCAACGACAACCTCTTCGTCCTCTTCATCGACTCCGACTGCATTCTCGACAAGACCTGCATTCAGAACTTCATGTACGAGATGGAACTCAAGCCCGGCAGCAAGAAGAACATGTTGGCCCAGACTGGTGTCATTACCTCGACAACCGAGAAGAACTCGCTCATCACCCTTCTTCAGGACATGGAATACGTTCACGGTCAACTCTTCGAGCGTTCAGTCGAGTCTGGCTGCGGTGCCGTCACTTGCTTGCCCGGTGCCCTTACTATGCTTCGATTCTCCGCTTTCCGCAGGATGGCCAAGTACTACTTCGCTGACAAGGCCGAGCAATGCGACGACCTCTTCGACTACGGCAAGTGCCATCTTGGTGAGGACCGTTGGCTCACTCACTTGTTCATGATTGGCGCCAAGGAACGTTACCAGATCCAGATGAACACCGGAGCATTCTGCAAGACCGAAGCTGTGCAAACCTACCAATCTCTGCTCAAGCAACGTCGCCGCTGGTTCTTGGGTTTTATCACCAACGAAGTTTGCATGTTGACTGATATCCGTCTCTGGAAGCGCTACCCGATCCTCCTCATCGTCCGCTTCATGCAGAACACCATCCGAACCACCGCCCTGCTCTTCTTCATCCTGTGTATCTCTTTGATCACTACCTCGCAAAAGGTTGCCAACCTTCCCGTTGGTTTCATCGCCATCTCTCTGGGGCTTAACTGGCTTCTCATGCTGTACTTTGGCGCCAAGCTCGGTCGCTACAAGATCATGCTGTACCCCCTCATGTTCATCGTCAACCCCTTCTTCAACTGGGTCTACATGGTCTACGGTATCTTCACTGCCGGTCAGCGTACATGGGGTGGACCTCGTGCCGATGCTGGTAGCGCCGACACCAAGACCACTCCCCAGGAGGCTATCGAGGCCGCCGAGGCTACTGGTGACGATCTGAACGTTGTTCCTGAGACCTTCAAGGCTGCCGCCGAGGCGCAGAAGCACCGCCCAGCCGCTATCCCCCTTCAGCCTGGCGACAACATCGACGGACGCTTCGCCGCCGCAGAACGCCTGCCCAACGGATGGTACCAACAAGGCAACGACTCTGGTCTCACGCTTCCCAACACAATGCCCCGCAACCCCAACGTCCCTCACGTGCCTCTCCACCCCCGTTCTTCCATGGACTCCTTCGCTTCGCAAGAGACCTCCGCCGCCAACTCCATCTACATGCCCCGTCGCGTCGAGAGTTTCATGGACCCCGAGGATGCGCGTATCTACCACAAGACTCAGCAAACACAAAAGCCTGCCGGAGGAGCCTTCTACGAAGAGCCACGAGGAGGACCCTACGAGGTCGGCCAGGGTGCCAGCAAGGGCATGTACAGCGAATCTGTTGACTCCATCGACGACGACTCGGTATACCAGTCCAAGGGCCCGCAACGACCTGCTCAGATGCGTACCAACAGCGACCTTGCCCACGCCCCAGCCCGCACATCGCCGCTGTCCAACGAGCAGAAGGGTCATGGTCTCGAGTCGCCCAAGCCGTCCTACAGCAGGACCAACAGCTCAGACCAGCGCCAGGGACGCAGTCCTCTTGCTCAGCAATACGTTCACACCGCACCTGGTGAGGATTACGAGCTACAGGCCCCACAGCAAAGCAGCCTGATGCGTGATGTATCACCTGCGCCGCTAGGCCAACCCACGATGCCCGCGTCCAACCACGGACGCAGCGACTCAAGCGACTCCAAGAAGCGGAAGCGCCTCAGCAAGCAGCCCCGCAAGTAAACGCCTCTTTCCGCATGATCTAGCATCTTGATCTTTCTTCCATCTTCCGCCTAGAAGGCTGCATCACATCAACGACATACCAGCATTAACCTTTTCTTTTATCATCAAACTCTTGTGTGCGCATTGGATGTCCCCGGCGTTTTCAGCGAGCACCGCAACAACACCGCGAGTGAACTCTTTTTTCTCTCTCGCAAAAAACTCATTTCCTTATTTGTACATATATTACATCATTACATGACGGCGGGGTGTGTGTGTGGCTTTTGGATATAAAAACTACGGGATCATGACTTGGTTCGCTTGGGGTATATATGTTGTAGGAGCTATGTGATGGATCATACAAACATCACACCTTTTTCTTGCTTAATGTCTAGAAGTAACGTCGCTGTCTGGGACGTTGAATGAAATGGTCTTTACTGCCACAACTTGATATTACTTGCAATGTGATGTTATTATCAATTTGCAATAGAAGGTTTCGGGTTGATATTGGCTTACACATCTGACTGTCTAGTGATAAACCAAATGTATTGCTGATATCGCGTACAAGGTCGGGATAACCCATGCGTTACTAGTCAAAAGCATACCAGTAATTGATCAATCTTCCTACATCATCTCCATGTCATACATGGCTAATGACATCTCACAACCACACTTCCCCACCCCTCCCCTCTACCGATACAACAACCCCTCCACCTCCTCTGCAACCGCCAAACTACTAGTCAACCCAGGACTCTCCATGGCCAACAAATTCACAAACCCCTCATACCCCTCCTCCTTCTGAATGACAAAATCCTGGAAGTCCTTCCCTGAAGTCGCCGCCAACTTCCCCAACTTGGGTCGTATACCCACGTAATCCGGTTGAATAGCGTTTCTATCCACGTCGGGAAGATACGTCTGGATATCGTCGATAGCTTGCTTCATGTTTCTGGTGTTGGGGGAGTAGTCAGTGGGGGAATCAGTCCACTCGACATCTGGTCCGAAACGGATTCGCCCCGCCATGTCGAGCGTGAGATGTGTGCCTAGGCCGCCGTGGCCTGGTACGGGAGCTGGGTAGACGAGCGTGGAGGGTTTAGGCCGCGAGACAGCGTAGCTGAAATAAGAGCCTTTTGCGTAGAAAGCTTTTCTGTGTCGTTCTTTCGGCAAAATCATATTCTGGATATCGACGGCGAAGAGGCCCGCGGAGTTTACCAACGTGTCAGCTGTTATACTGCTTTCCTCGCCGTCTGCTCCCGTCGTTGTGATTTCCCAGCCCGAGCGCCCGGAATCGAGGGGGCTGATGTGTGTAACTGTGGATTTGAAGGCGCAGATGCCGCCGCCGTTTTCGAAGGAGCCTTGCAGGTATTGCATCAAGCTGTGCGAATCTACGATGCCGGTGCTGGGGCTTTCCAAGACGCCGGCTTCAGCCCGCACATCTGGTTCGCGGCGGTGGGCTTCTTGTTTGCTGAGGAAATGGATGGGCACGTTTATGCTTTTGGCGAAGTCGTGGACTTTTTGGAGGGCGTCCATTTGTGCGGCGTCTTGGGCGACGATCCATTTTCCGGTGTTGCGGTGGGGGATGTCGTGCTGTTTACATAGCGAGTATAGCATGTCTTTTCCTCGGAGGCAGAGTTTGGTTTTCAGAGATGTGGGTCCGTAGTAAAGGCCTGCGTGTATGACTTCGCTGTTCCGTGAACTTGTTTCTGTGCCGACGTGGCCGTGCTTTTCTATTAGGACCGTGGAGGCCGAGTCGCGCTGTTGGAGTTTGCGGGCTATGGCTAGGCCGATTACTCCGCCGCCTATGACGGCGTGCGTGAAGTCGGCTTGTCTTGGTATACTTGAGGAGAAATGTCTTGGGTTTGATGTGATTGATTTGAATTGCGGAGTTGTTCGAGAGAGGATGCGCAATGAGGCCATGATGGAAATTGGAGAATCAACGTCTAAAATCAGCGCAACGTGCTACAGAACAGACATGGACGAGTAAACAAGACGGGGCAGAACCTGATCGCAGCGGAAGATAGACTCGGGTTTAACGACAGTCTTGACGAGTGATGCTTATCGGTGGCTTGGATCCATTTTGGATGACGTTACGTGAAATGCCGTGCCTGACGCTAGACAGAGTGGGGTCTCCCATTATTACTTGAACTGGCATCATAAGGCATAGCGAATTTCATACAGCATCTCAAACTATAAACTAAGTTACTTGACTCAAAAAGTACAATTCCTTGTGCGGTCGTGGTTTCTTCTCCAACAGACATCTCGTGGTACCTCTTTTCCTCCACATAGATAACGTCATCGGCACCCCAACCTCCAAACCCCCGACATCGCAACCAGGCCAATGTTCACAACCCTCACTCGACGAACAATATCACGTCCCCCAACCACCCTCATCCCCAAAAGAGCATTCCACAGCACCCCTTCCAACCACGCCTCACCGCTCGTCGACCGCGTAAACGCCGTCACAATGGCCTCCCCAACCGGCACCCCCAAAGTAACCTCCCTAGTCGACCTCCCCTCCTCCGACGCCAAATGGGTAAAGTTACAAAAAGCCACCTACATCGACGCCAAAGGCAAAGAACGCATCTGGGAGATCGCCTCGAGGAAAACAACCGGCACCGCCGGCGTCGACGCCGTCGCAATGGGCAACATAATCTACCACCCCACCAAGCCCCCCTCCACAATCGTCGTAATCCAATTCCGCCCCCCAGTCAGCGGCTTCACAGTAGAATGGCCCGCCGGTCTAATCGACGCCTCCGAAACCCCGGAGGAAGCCGCCGTACGCGAACTCTACGAGGAAACAGGCTACAAAGGAAAAGTCATCTCCACTTCACCCGCTGTAGCAGCGGATCCGGGGATGACGTCTGCGAATCTGTGTTTGTGCATGGTGGAGATTCATTTGAATGAGGGGGATCCGGAGCCGGAACAGCATCTTGATGAGGGGGAGGATATTCAGAGGGTGAATATACCGATTAGCGAGTTGTATGATAGGTTGGAGGAGTTTGCGAAGGAGGGGTATGTTATTGCGGCTAAGTTGTATCATTGGGCGGCGGGCGCGCAGTATGCGATTGATCATCCCGAGTTGTTTGCGAAGGCGCACAAGAAGGAGGAGTGAGATGGCACGTGGGGAGAGGGGAGGATGGGTATCGACTTTCATGTAGTTGATGTCAGAGGATTGTGTAGATGGTTGCGTGGCCCTTTTGTAAAAGTCAACATCATGGCATAACTGGTCTGTTGCATCTTGCGGAATAAGATAGTGCCGCATCATGTTGGCTCTCTACAGTATTTAAAGAGCCTCAACATCTTGTTCCAAAATCTCATTGCTGATTACCCAGCTCTAACAATACCCACAATATCTATATACACCCTCACCCTCCCCCTCTCTTCAACCCCTCTACCCCGCCTTCTCATCATCAATCTGCCTCCTCAAATCCTCCAACACCCCCTTCCTACTCTCCAAATGCCCCTGCAACCCCTCAACCTGTTCCCTCACCGTCTCAATCTCCTCTCTAATCCCGCCCAACCCCTTAACCGCACCCCCCTCATCATTATCCAACTCCTTGAGCACATTCCTCTTATAATCAAGCAGAAGCTCCAATTCGCGCTTCACAAGCGCCGGCTTACTATCCTTACTCCTTCCATGCCGCCGATTCTCCGCTTCCTTCTCCACATCCGCAATCTTCTGTTCCAGCTCGCGCAGCTGCTTTTTCAAGCGCACTTCCTCCCAGTCTTCTGTTGTGCGGCCCCCGAAATCAGTGCCTTTGCCGCCGCGCGCGCCGTAGTTGGCTGCGCGGTCGCCGACGCCCAGGCGCGTGAGGTATGCGTCGCCGAATTTGGCTTTCCGACCTGTAGCGGTGTTTTCGTCGCGTGTCGCGGCCCAGCGCGAGTTTGCGTTTGATTCAATGTCGTAGTCTATGTGCGCTTTTTCGAAACTGGCGCGCAGGCTTGGGGGTACGCTGCGGGGGACGCGGAAGCCTTCGCTGCGTTGGTTGAGGATGTGGAGGAAGGCGAGGGCGGCGTCTTTGCCGACGCTTTCTCGCGCTTTGGGGTTGACGAGGTTCCAGGCGAAGCGCACGTCTGAGTCGGGCACGTTGTCTAGGCTGTCGAAGAGGCCCGAGAGGCTGTCGAAGGTTATGTTGCCGTGGCCGTCGCGGTTGGCTGTGTAGATTTCTTCGTATTTCGCTTTGTCTGACGGCGACATGTACCAGTCGAAGCCGTCGCGCAGACCGGGCGTGTCGTCATCGTCTTCGACGGTTTCGTAGGCGGGTTGCGAGCCGGAGAGGGCGCGGCCGGCTTGGACGAGGTGGGCTTTCGATTCGGGGACGAGCCAGTCGGGCAGCGCTTTTGGTACATCCATGGATATCTATGGCATGCTGGTCAATCCTATATCTCCTTCATCGCCCATGCAGACAGACATACCCCGTTGATCAGGTCAAAGATCAGGCGCATGGCGACACAGAACTCCTCAAAGTCGAGCTTGCCGTCATTGTCCACGTCGGCCAGATCCCACACTCTCTCCAGCTGGTCATCGCGCAAATGTGAGTTCTTGAGCACAGGTGCGGCTTGCGCGCCGTCTAGGTGGGTGCCGCCGCCGCTGAGCGAGCTGAATATCTCCCAGTACTTTTCGATTTCGTCTTGCTCGATGCGGTTCGGCGCCATATTTGCGGTCGGAATTGGCTCGAGTCTATGGGTTCGGAGAGGCCAAGAAGGGGACAGTTGGGTACTTCGTGTGAGATTCGGGGGTGCTGGTTGGGGAATGTCGGGATGGCGGAGCTCTGGCCGCGCCTACTGGGCTGGGGTACGTAGCTACCTAACGCTAGCCGTGCATCCACCGCCTGCGACTCCCATGCCTCACATGAATGCATTGTTCGCTGAGCTCCATGTTAATAACCATATTCGTTTGACACCACTGCAGAGGCAAAAGAACAAGCTTTAAGTTATGATCTTCAATTCCACTAGATATATGCAACAACTCCGTATTACCACCACTTCAAAAGAGCGATGTAAGTACAACCCAGATTCCCAGACACCCGAGTTTTCCCATTTAATCGTGCGCCAGATGCAAAAAGATACATGTTTTCTTCCAAAGGAAAGACGAAAATGGCGTTACTGCCGTGCAGACATGTACAAACAACACCGCTAAATGCAATCAATTCTCAATCTTCTCCTCCTTCTTACATCATGTTGGCAAGCTCGTGGTCAATGGCTTGCGTGAGGAAGATCTTCCTCTCGCCAGTGAGCTGCATTTGTAGTCTTTGCTCAGCAAGTGCGATGATTTGCTTGCGCGTGACCTTGTCGAGGTCGGCGTCCTTGAGGCAGGCTTGAACCGTCTCGATGATTTGGCCATCCGTCGGGCCGTTCATCATGCTCTGGAAGTTGGTTGTGCTACCAGGCCGTGACATGCTGGCGCCATAGCTGAGAGGGCTGCGTCCACGGATCGGTGGTGTGGACGAGGCCATCAGGTTGTCTGAGCTCTGGAAGCCACCCATGCTCTGGCGTTGACCGTACGGTGAAGTGTTGTTGCCATTGTACATGTCGCTCATGTTGCTCATTGACATGACACGGCTTTGGTGTGGGTTGTCTTGGTACCGCGACATGTTCGAGTATGTCGATTGACGGGTTTGCATGCCTTGGTATGGCCCAGGCGATTGCGGTGGCATGTGCGAAATGTGCTGCATGTTGGACATGACGGTCGAGGCAGGCTTGACAGACGAGTAGACGGATTGCATGTCGTTCATCTCGTATGCTTCGTCTTCGTACGCATTGAAGCCACCCTTCTCAGTGGCCATGCCTGGGAGACCGCGACGACCGGGAAGCTCATTGCGCTCGGCGTACTCGTCCCAGCGCATCATAGGAATCGACTTGGGGTCAAAGCCCTCATCATCCGTGGTGAGAACCTGCTTCGTGCCTTGCTCGCCGATGACGACACGCGTGTTACCCCACGAGAAGTCGTCCATGTACCAGAAAGAATACATCGGAAGTGCAAGTGAGTAGATAGGGAAGGCCAGGAGGTAGATGATCATCCATCCCACATGCTGCCATTGTCGCTTGATGATGAAGATGAACGCCTGAAGACCGTACACTGCCGCCAACATGATGATGGAGAACATGGGGAATTGACCTTTGCCAGTCGAGACGGTGTAGACGAGGTATACCAGGTATGCGCAGATGGATGGCAGGACGAGAGTACCGAAGAGATCGATGAAGACGACGAATCGCATCGAGAAACAACAGAAACCACAGAGATCCTTCAGGAAGACGAGTTCGGCCAAGTTGTGGATGGTTGAGTTGATCCATCGACGTCTCTGGGAGAGCAGAATGCTCCACGTGTCGGGGGCGGCTGTGAGAGCGTACGCATCGGGAATGAACTTGTACGACATGGCGGGGAAATGCTTCGTCATCAGAGTCGTCAGGTAACGATCCTCACCGAGCGAGAGGAGATTCTTCTTGTGCAGAGTGTCAACAACACAGTCGGCGTAGTCCTTGATAATCTTGTCCGAGATGATGAGAGGCTTGCCCTTGTCGGCTGTGCGTAGGCGGTACATGGTGAAACTAGTACGAATTAGCACCATATAATGCAGGTAGGGTTGGGTACTTACCATCCGGGCAAACAGGTAACACTGCCGAACAAACTCTCAAAGGCCTTGGACAGATGATGTGAAATGTAGTACTCGTAGACCTGGATCATAGTCCACCATGACCTGTCTTCGTTTTCCAAGCTCGTCTCACCGCAGATACCGGCAATCTTCGAGTCGTGGGCACACGCTGCTACGAGACGGTTAAGAGCATCGGGCTTGACCATGGTGTCGGCGTCGATCATGAGCAAATACTCGTATAGTTCCGGGTCAACACCAATGATGTTGTTGACCTGGTGAAACATTTCCAGCTCCAAGGGGTTCATGGCCGAGCGGTGGTGGACGCGGTTGAGGAAGCTCATGAGCAGAATTTGGGAGTCACGCTTTCCTCGGTTACCTGGCTTGGACTTGTGCTGTTCCGACTCCTTACCCATCTTGACGACGACAAGGTATGGTACAACATTGCCTTCGAATTCGTACAGACCAGAATAGACCTTTCCGTAGTTGAGCTGCTGGCTTCCCTCGCCGACCGACCAGAACGGAAGGGCAGGAGGGTCGACCTTGGGGTCAACACCGAGGATGTCCAGTACAATCTTGGGCGTAGGACGATCGTTACCACCACCAACAATCATTCCGTCGCAAATGACACAGATGAGTTTTCGCTTGTTGTCGTATGAGAGGGCAGTCAAAGAGTCCAAACTCTTTCGGATCGAATCCTCACCCTCAGTATAGGCTGGCACCTGACAGATGACAAACTTATCCTGGTTTGCCGGGCGTTTACGAGAACCTAGTTGAAGCGCAGCCAAGAACTTGATGACAATGACCGAGCAGAGGATGATCGTGACAGCGAGTAGGATATAGTCGTTGACCTGGCACTTGGCTGTCTTACGGAAGTCGACTTCGCCAACGTAGAACAAATTGTCAAGACATTGCTTGTTGAATTGTTGCGCATTGTTGTTGAGGTTGTTGCTGAAGTCTTCCTTGAGGTTGGAACCGGCGTTGCTCTTTACCATGTCAATCAGCTTGGCATCGAGGAAGTTGTATTGGTCCTGGTCCCGCATGTAGTCGATCGTGGCGAAGTAGTCAGTCAAGTCGTAAACCCTGTTGTCAAGTCTGAACCACATGTGATTCAGATCTTCACCTTCATCTTTGATCGTCTTCTCTTCCCAGACGAGGGGTCCCTTTTTGAATTCCTTCATAGCGGGGAGAAAGACGTCAGGGTACCAGGTCTCGCTCTTCAGGGCGGCGCTGTCTGGCATGTTTGTCCTTGAGCCAGATCCGTGGACAGCGATTGCGTTGAGATTCTCAGCGGTGGATTGGTTGAGTGTGAGCTGCAACACCCGGTTTTGAGGCGTGTCTTTGATCAGATTGGGGCAAGCGATGTATAGCGGAGGAACGACGTATGGATCCATGTTGGCACCAGCCATTTCCATCATTCGATCCCGGGTAGCCTCGGTGTTAGAGTCACTGTGCTGCTTTTTCCAGAAGGAGGTTAAGTCGTATACGACACCACGATGGCTGACAAAGTAGTCGTCCTCGCCTTGATGCTGTGACACTTCTTTCTGGTTCCAGACCTTGTCCTTGTTTGGGCACAAGAGTTTACCGAAAGCGACAATGTAGAAGACGATGGCGGCGTTGAGCAACACGATGAGTAGGACCAGGACGAACTTCTCTCGCCATGCCATGCGGACATCAGGTCGCTTCATGCGCCCAATCCACTTGAGGAGCGGTGAAGGGATCCAGAAGGTGAGGGCCCAGACGAAGCCAACCCACATCCTACGAGTACCAGTGAGCGGGGTTTCCGTGACGACGGCGTTGCCACCAGACTCCATGTCGTAGTAACTAACACCTTTGTTCTCGTCGCCCTTGCCTCCTAGACCGTAATCGCCAGGTCCCGCTGTGGGGAGGGTGCGCGTGGTAGGGGCGATTGATTTTGCATCTGCTGCACCTGGCACGGCCAGACTGGTGGAACTCTGGAAAGGGTTCTGAGGGGCCGCAGACATTTCCGGAAGAGGCGGGAAGAATGCGCTTGCTGTAGGCGGGAGCGGGGTGGAGTATCCGTTATCCATGCCACCAGCTCCCATCATGCCACCCATCATGCTGGGAGAACCACCCATCTCATGCGTCTTCAGGTCGAGCTGCGACTCCGCCTCCCACCATGTGCCCTCCTTGACCCACACGCGTTCTTTGCCGACCATGACTTCGCCGTTACTCCAACCGCGCTGCAGGGTCCAGTTTTGGATGCCTTCTTGACCGTCCATGCAGCCCAACGGCGCGTATCGGTCGTAGAATTCATGGTGATCGAAATCGGCAGTGAAGTCGAGGTTGCGGTTACGACGGTTGGCCCACTCGGGCAGTCGCCACTCGCGAAGTTGTCGAGAGACTACGCCAGCCTGCCAGGTGGAATTGAGGTCCTGGTTCAGCGAGGTGGGGATGACATCGGTGGGGTGGATTGCCAGTTGGAACCACACTCTGCTACTGGCTACTGTCATGGGTAGGTCGAAACGGCCATATTTGCCCAGGACGATGCCGCTGCTGGGTACTGGGTTCAGGACCTTCTTCACAAAGTTGTCCTCATCGGGGATCTCAAGAGCGAGCTTTTCCAACACAGCCTCGCGCTTTTCTAAGTCAGCTTCCTTCTCGCGAAGAGCAGCCCCGTTGATGCCGAGGTCTGCTGCGCAGCTCTGCATGGCCTCGCGCATGCCCTCAAGGACAGAATTGCTGACAGGCGGCACCTGAACACCATCGTCGCGCATCTCGGCGTTGATGCCTTCGCTGTCGTCGAAGACAGTACGCAGCGCAATCGCTTTTCCGAGAGTACGGCTGGGGATTTCGACAACAGTAATGTTGACAATGTCTCCATCCTCTGATTCGTTGGGTGTCATCATGCCGCTGCCCTCACTGTCGTCCATGGCATAACCAGACTTGGCGCGCTGGATGTCCTCCTTGATTGCGTTGTTGGCGTGAGAGACGACAAAGTCGACGATGGCTTCGTAGATGCCACCAATGGCAACCTCGCGCTCATTTGAGCCGAGCTTCTGACGGAGAGTGTCTTCAGGCAGGTCCATGAGGTTCTCTACGTCTTCGCACACTGAAGCAAGAGATTCTTCGTCCATGAAGTAGTCGAGTGTGTTGCCGAGCTTCAACAGCCCAGTCAGACAACTGATAAGCCTGGTCAGCTTTTGGCCCTTGATGCCAATCGCCTTGAGGTTGGCGCGGAAGTCTTCGGCAGCGGCGGCATCGTCGGCATCGGGGAGGTAGCTGGGAGGATCGTATGTTCCGGATCTTCGGAGAAGGGCGTAGTGGTCGAGGGACTGAATGTCCAAGTACTCCCTCTCTTGCCGGGAAGCCGAGCTCGAGTTGAGGTAGTAAAAGACATCGAAAGCGCGTGTGCCACTCTTGCCAGGGACTTGGAGCAAGCCCTGCTGGACGTCCAGGCCGGAGGTGGACAACTTGATCTCAGCTCCGACGACACCGCCAGCAAGGTTGATGGTGAAGACGGCAGCCAAGGCCGAGTAGCGAGGGGTGGAGGGGTTCTCCGGAGTTACGCAGTGTGTAAAGGCCTTGAGGGCTTCGAGTGCGGTGTAGAAGTTGCCCGGGAGGGACAGAGGCAGGCTGGAGACGAAGGGCGAGAAAAGCGAGGGGCTCGAGTCGTGCAGCGAACTACGCGGGTCAGTGGATGATGGTGGACGCAGGGAAGTTGGATACATACGCAAGGACAATGCAGCCGTCCTCAGCTCTCCGGCGGGCATGTTCCCATGCCTTTCGCCCCAGCTCGAGGTCGACGGTGCCACCAATGCGGTCGTCGATGATGCTCTTGGCATTGACCCATGTGTTGACGACCAGACTGGTGCTGGCCTCGAGGTTGTACGAGCGGCCGTTCTTGTAGGCGGAATTGAGCGTGTTGAGCAGCGTCGTGGTGGATGTCTGCGAGGGCGAATTGCCTGGGCGCGATGCCGAGGCGGATGCCGTCGAGTAGACGGACATGCGGGAGTTGTTGACGAAACTCATGGTTGCGGGCTGAGGCGGGTCGCCCCTTCCGTGGATGCGAGTACCGTTACTATAGCGAGGGTAGGTGGAGGGTAACCGCGTGTTGACTGCAGCTGTCTTGTCTTCCCAGAGGTAAGTGTCTGGGCGAGAGCGGTACGGGTCGCGTGTAGATGCAACTATTACACGGCGACGGAGCAAAGGGCCAAGCGAGTGGACGGATTAAACGATTGTATGGAGAAGAACAAAATGCAGACAGCAAGAGAGGCCTCGTGGAACGCAGACCGAGCAGCAGTGATGTTTGTTGGCTCAGAGCGAGACGCATTCCCGGCCAGCTGCATGGGGCATGGCGGCGTATCGCTAGAGAGGGTTAGCAGCCTGACTAAGGCCGGGGCGAGGCAGCTCAATGCATCAACACCAGCCGGACATGGATGGCGAGTCTTGGTTTTCGTGGCCACTACCAGCTGCGGCACCGTCCCATGGGCCTGTGATACGAGCGGGTGGCGTGGATGCGATGCCAGCCCCTATTTTTAGCCCGATTTACTCATGTCGTCGATATTTCCACGCACCATATGGTGTGAACAAGCAATAGTCGGAGAATTTCTCTCACTCCATGACGGCCATCGCCATCTAATCGATAAGGGCAAACTCGACGGCGCATCTGGGTCTGCGGAGATGGCGCCCGACGTCTGAAGCTTGTAACATGGCGCGCACTGCAGGCACATCCCAATATCCACCTCACGCCCTTTCATCTAGCTCTCATTTGTCTTTGGCTCCATGGTTTCAACACGACCGAATCACGCCGGGACAATTTCAGATCTCGACCTGACGTCAAAGCGCGCCCCTCGTTGGGACCGACAAAATCAACCCTTGTCTCTCCATCGCGGGCGCTACCCAAGGGTCTACTTTATCGTGAAGTCACGTACACAGCCTCCCGCTGTCTAGAGCAGTGGGCCTCCACGCCGGCTGGCCCAACGTCTTCGGGCGAGCAAAAGAAACGTCGGCTGACTGCTGTCGAGCGACAAAAAAACATCGAGAGCAGTTGGCGGCATGGGCATGCTCCGTCGCCGCGCAATCGATACGGTTTCGACGGTTAGTGCATTGAAGCGTGCAGCGATGATCGTTCCCGGGGGGCGACCGCTAGCACGCATGTCTGGTAGTGGTTCTCTGCCATGCGTCTCCGGGTCCCAGATGCACGTCTTCGCCTGGAGAAACAGGTGCAACGTGAGGACAGTATCGTGCAGACGTGCTTCTCGGGGTCACGCCGTGTCGCGGTGCCATCCGACGTGCTGCGATGGTCGACATCTCTCACGACCTTTTCGTCGCATCAATAAGCAGGCGAGTGGAGCCGCAACGGGGATGCGAGGCAATAGGGCTGTTCAGCGTATTCTATTCTATTTTTGCGCCCCCTTTTCGTGATCGCTGGGTCTCCCAGTCAACACACGCCAAAAGGCGGCTGGTGCGGCGGCGGGCGAAGCTGAGCTAGAAGCATCGTAGCCCCATGCTCTCCAGCGCTCCGTCTGGTCCAGAGTAGAGTTAGACAGCATACCGTGCCGGCCCCTTTGCAACGCAACTCAACGGCTTTGGCTTTGGCATCCTTTACCTTCGTTTGTACACCCTTTCCCACATTCGCTGATTGTAATATTCCCGCCGCGTGTTTTTCTTGTTCCGCCTGTCTTGCCAGCAGCCCTGCGGACGCAACACCCACAACAGTGAAGAGTCTCCACGACGCGCAGTTGCCCTCCGACCGTCGACCGCGCCTGCCTGACCCCTCGGTCTCTCACTCGCTCCCACGGGGACGCGGCTGCCCACCATGGCTTCCAACCCGCTGCAGAACCCCTCGCTGCCTTCGCTGCCCCAGCACCAGCAGAACGACACGGGCTTGACTTCGGCCCTCGCCAGTCGGTACCACGCACACCTGCCCATTGCGGCACTCTCCTCCCAGGGCATTGTCGCCATCAACACATGCACAGACGCGAGTCTCGGTGTAGATGGCGGCAAAGAGGGAAGCGCCCACCAGGCCGCCGAGGACCTCTCGCACAGGGCCTACACGCGCCTGGGACACCGCTCCGAGGACCAAGCCATTGTCTTCCTGTGAGTACCCGAACTGCATCTCTCTGACATCTCTAACATGCTCCAGTGGCGAGTCTGGCTCTGGAAAGACGACCATCCGCGGACACATGCTGAGGTCCTTCATGTCTTTCTCCCAGACACCTCTCTCCAAGAAGATTGAACATGCCAACTTTGTCTTCGATGCCTTCACCACAACCAAGTCCCTCACGACCCCGCAAGCCTCCAAATCCGGTCTCTTATTAGAGCTCCAGTATAATACCACCACCGCGAACAACGCCACCCTGCTTGGCGCCCAATTCCTCGCCCACCGTCTCGAGCGCAGCCGCATCGCTTCCGTGCCGACAGGAGAGCGCACCTACCATGTCCTCTACTATCTCCTCGCTGGCACCAGTATCAACGAGAAGAAGCACCTGTTCCTCGATGCAGTAGGCGGAGAGGGTGCAGGCAACCGCACCTCGCTCGGCTCCAACAAGAGATGGCGCTATCTCGGACACCCTACACAGCTCAAGGTCGGCATCGATGACTCCAAGGGCTTCGCTGATTTCAAGGCCGCCCTCCGGAGGCTAGAATTTGGCAAAGAGAGCATTGCAGGCATCTGCGAGATCATGGCTACCATCATGCACATTGGTCAGCTCGAGTTCGAGATGGGCCAAAACACCACTCCTGCGCCTGACGAGAGCGGTGGCTACTCCCACGAAGGTGGAGAGTCCATTACGGTTGTCAAGAACCAGGAGTCTCTAGTACCCATTGCCCAGTTCCTAGGCGTCGCCATATCCGATCTGGAGCAAAGCTTACGGTACAAGTCCAAGACTCTATACCGCGAGCGCGTTACCGTCATGTTGGACCCCAAGGGTGCCCGAGCCAATGCAGATGAGCTCGCCCGTTCTCTGTACTCGCTCCTCGTCACTTGGGTCATGGAGCAGATGAACTCAAGGATCTCAGTGCCATCCGAGCAAATCTCAAACACGGTTTCCATGGTCGACTTCCCAGGATTCGCCAACTTCGCCGCCACTGGATCATCACTGGACCAGCTCCTCAACAACACTGCAAACGAGTCCCTCATCTCTTTCTGCCAAGAGAGCTTCTTCCAACGGCAAATCCAAGAGCTGGAAGCCGAGGAGATCTCTCTGCCGCCCATGGCCTTCTACGACAACACAGCTGTCAAGACCGGCCTCATGAAGCCCGGCAACGGTCTTCTGAGCATCCTAGACGACCAGATGCGCCGTGGCAAGACTGACATGCAGTTCCTCGAGGCCATTCGCAAGCGTTTCGACGGCAAGCACCAGGCCATTGTTCCCGGAAGCTTGACAGTCGTGCAACCCGGCAGCAACTTCCCCACCCCCAACACTTCGCCCACCTTCACCATTCGCCACTTCACTGGTGACATCGACTACAGTGTAGAGGGTCTTTTGGAGGAAAACGCTGAGCTCATCTCTGGCGACATGATGCACCTGCTCAAGTCCGCCCAGGCTCCCTTCGTTCAACAGCTCTTCGGACAGGAGGCTCTTCAGAAGATGACGCACCCTAAGGAGAAGTCAGCCATTGTCCAGGCTACTGTCAGCTCCAAACCTACACGGCAACCCAGCATGGCGAAGCGGAAGGCCGACAAGACTGGTCGATTCGGACGCCAACTGAACGTGTTCGACGAGGATGCCATTAGTGATGCAGAGAGTAACATCTCAGGCACGAAGAAGCCCGGTGAATCTCAAAAGCAGACTGGTGCCGCAGGCCAGTTCATCAGCTCATTGAGGACCATCGAATCGACAATGCGCAAAGCCAACGCCTACTTCGTCTTCTGCTTGAAACCAAATGATCGAAGGATCGCCAACCAGTTTGACAGCAAATGCGTCCGCCAACAAGTTCAGGCTCTCGGCATTGCCGAGATCAGCCAACGTCTTCGGGTGGCTGACTTCAGCATTTTCATGCCTTTCGCCGAGTTTCTTGGGCTTGCACAGACTGACCTTGCCATCGTTGGGAGCGACAAGGAGAAGGCTGAGATGGTTCTCGATCACAAGCCGTGGCGGGAGAATGAAGTTCGTGTGGGTGCCACTGGTGTCTTCTTGAGCGAGAAGTGCTGGCTCGAAATCGCCAACGTTTCAAACATCGCTCCTTACGCCCGTGGTCCCGCTGACTCCAACGATAATCTGCTTACTCCCGATGCTGGTCGATCATACGGGGATGTCCGCGCCGGTCTCCTCTCGCCCTCACCTGGCGCTTATTACGACGACAAGAGCGGCAACTACTTCGGCCAGAGGGATATCGATGCTCGCTCAGAGGCGCCATCTGGCATCACGAATGGCGATATGTTCCACGGCTTGGAACAGCCCAAGGCTATTGACGACGAGAAGGCTGCTGAAGCCAAGCTACAAGAGGTCGAGACAATTCCCACCTCAAGCAGTCGAAAGAGATGGGTGTTCATTGTCTACCTCTTGACATGGCTCATTCCCGACTTTGCTATTCGGTACATCGGACGTATCAAACGCAAAGACGTACGCATGGCGTGGCGAGAGAAGTTGGCTATCAACATGATTATTTGGTGGAGTTGTGCCTTCGTCATCTTCCTCATGATAGGCTTCCCCGCGGTCATCTGCCCGAAACAACACGTCTACTCTTCTGCTGAATTGACATCCTTCAACGGCAAGGATGGAAACGAGGCCTACGTTGCCATCCGCGGTATCGTCTACGACTTGGGAGAGTTTATCCCTCACCATTATCCGAGCATCGTTCCACAGAAGAACCTGGAGAAGTATGCTGGAAAGGATGCTACCAATCTGTTCCCCGTACAAGTCTCTTCCCTGTGCTTGGGCAAGGAAGGAAAGGGAATCAACCCAGCCGTTCAGCTGAACTACAAGAACTCCAACTACACCGACTCCGCCGTGAACAATCTCATCAGTACCACCGACATCAACGCGCAATACCACGACTTCCGATCCTTCACAAACGACAGTCGTGGGGATTGGTGGTTCGAGCAACAGATGTTCCTCAAGGCCAACTACATGAAGGGTCGTGTTGGATACAGCCCCGAATACCTGAAGACACTTGGAAACAAAGGCAACTCGATCGCCTACATGAATGGTCGTGTATACGATTTCACCGATTACATTCCTGGTGGTCGTGAGGTCAAGTTCAAGGTCGGCGAAGAGCCTGATGACAAGAACATTGATACCGATTTCATGGACCCAAGCGTTGTGGACATCTTCCGAGTTCAAGCCGGCAAAGACATCACCAAGTACTGGCAAAACCTCCAGTTGAATGCGCAAACAAAGGCGAACATGGAGACCTGTATGAACAACCTGTTTTACGTCGGCGATCTCGACACCAGAAACTCGGCCAAGTGTCTGTTCGCCAAGTACTTCCTCCTCGCCATCTCCATTCTCTTGGTCAGTGTTATCGGATTCAAGTTCCTGGCGGCCCTTCAATTCAGCCGGAAGACCGACCCGGAGAACATCGACAAATTCATCATCTGCACTGTGCCTGCCTACACCGAAGACGAAGAATCCCTCCGTCGCGCAATCGATTCCGCCGCCAGGATGAAGTATGATGACAAGCGCAAACTACTTGTCATTGTCTGCGATGGTATGATTATCGGTCAAGGCAACGACAAGCCCACTCCTCGCATCGTTCTCGACATTCTTGGTGTTCCCGAGGCTACCGATCCCGAGCCTCTCAGCTTTGAGAGTTTGGGTGAAGGTCAAAAGCAGCACAACATGGGCAAATGTTACTCGGGTCTCTATGAGGTACAGGGTCACATTGTGCCTTTCTTGGTCGTCGTCAAGATTGGCAAGCCTTCGGAAGTCTCCAAGCCCGGTAACCGCGGAAAGCGTGACTCGCAGATCATCCTCATGCGATTCCTGAACCGTGTGCACTACAACCTCCCCATGACACCGCTTGAGCTCGAAATGCACCATCAGATTCGGAACATTATTGGAGTCAACCCCACCTTCTACGAGTTCCTCCTCCAAATTGATGCCGATACCGAAGTCGCACCTGACGCCGCCACTCGATTCGTCGCAGCCTTCCTCCACGATACCCGCCTCCTTGCTATTTGTGGTGAAACCGCTCTTACCAACGCCAAGTCCTCGTTCGTTACCATGATGCAAGTGTACGAATACTTCATCTCCCACAACCTGACCAAGGCTTTCGAGAGCTTGTTCGGTTCCGTCACTTGTCTTCCTGGTTGTTTTACCATGTACCGCATTCGCGCTGCCGAGTCTGGAAAGCCACTGTTCGTTAGCAAGGAGGTCGTCGAAGCCTACCAAGAGATTCGTGTCGACACTCTACACACGAAGAATCTGTTGCATCTAGGAGAAGATCGCTTCTTGACCACGCTACTTCTCAAGTTCCATCCCAAGTACAAGACCAAGTACACGATGCGAGCACACGCCTGGACTGTCGCACCTGACAGCTGGTCCGTCTTCATGTCTCAACGTCGTCGCTGGATCAACTCTACCGTGCACAACCTGATTGAACTGATTCCGCTCACGCAGCTTTGTGGTTTCTGCTGCTTCAGTATGCGCTTCATCGTCTTCATGGATCTTCTTTCCACGGTTGTACAACCCGTCATTGTTGTCTACATCGGCTATCTCATCTACACGCTGGTGTGGTCCCCCGACATCGTCCCTGTCACTGCGTTTATTCTTCTTGGTGCCATCTATGGTCTGCAGGCTATCATCTTCATCATCCGACGCAAGTGGGAAATGATTGGTTGGATGATTATCTACATCTTCGCAACACCTGTCTTCGCCTTCGGCCTGCCTCTGTACTCCTTCTGGTACATGGACGACTTCTCGTGGGGTAACACTCGTGTCGTTGTTGGTGAAAAGGGTCAGAAGGTTCTTGTCACAGATGAAGGCAAGTTTGATCCTGCTAGCATCCCCAAGAAGAGGTGGGAGGAGTACCAGGCGGAGATGTGGGAGCAGCACACCATCCGGGACGACCGCTCCGAGGTTTCAGGATACACGTACGCCACCAGGAAGCCTTTCGGAGGCGGATCTGTCGCTGGCTCAGAGTATGGAGGCATGACACCATCTCGCTCTGCGTCTCACCTTGGTCTCCCACGCTACGACAACCACTCACGATTGAGCCTCGCGCAGAGCGGATACGGTGCGGACAGCATGGAAATGTCGAACCTGCCAAGTGACGATGCCATCTTGATGGAGATCAAGGACATTCTATCCAAGTCTGATCTCATGAACGTCACGAAGAAACAGATCAAGGGCGAACTAGAGCAAAGGTATGTCAATCCCTATTTGTTTGCACAACCAACACTAACATCATCACAGATTCGGATGCGATCTCACGCTCAAGAAGCAATTCATTGGCTCAGCTGTCGAGTCACTGCTCATCAGCGGCCAGCTCTACTAGGCCGTTGTGTCTTTAGTTTGTCACGGCTTCGTTGATGCTTTATGACTCTACGTGTTGCCAAAAGATACCGTTTCGTTGTCAGTCACTCATACAGCCATGTCAGGCCTCAGCGCTTGGCTTTTATCGCTACTATTGTAATATCGACATTGCATTCTCTCATTGGGTCGGAGTTACAGACCCTGGTACGGCGTTGAATATATTGGGATTATATGGAGCAACACGTTTTGTATCTTGTCGTCATTTGAGTGTTATTTGCGTCGGAAGGGAAAACATGGGTGTAGATTTGGGTTGTAGCATGAGAGAATAGCTACGAAGAATCGCATACGGATACACATCACACATTTCCCATGACTCATCCATTCAAGCGCTGATCCTTTTGATCACATGTGTCACCGATCACGAGTAAAGCGTAGAGAAGAGATGAGTCAAAAGTCGTCATGCTACCAAAATCGAGCATGAAGAAGGTCGGAAGATGATTCAGTGCAGGCATCCATGGCAGTGATTGGTCCGAGCGCCTCCTACCCCTCCACAGCTAGCCGTTCGCCGCCCGCCGCCACACAGAACAATCGATAACTCCAACGGAATTTCGCAGCAGCCCGTGTGCGTTTGCATTTTTCTGTCACTCTTTTGCGGTCCAGGCCTTTGTTGGTTTACTCGGGACCCCTTCTCCTTCGGCTCCGCTTTTACCTGCTCCTGCCTGCACTGTGTGGCGCGCCTGCCTGCTTGAGCACTTGCGATTTCTACGGTGCATTCCCACAACCACAAGTGCCACCCGCCGAGTGCACCCCACACCCCAAGTAATACACCGCACACACAATGCCGCCCAAGAAGAAGAACAACAAGAAGGCGCAGGACGACGACTGGGAAGCCGAGCTCGGCGAGTCTGTCGCGCCCCAGGATCCCGCTGCAGCTGATGCCGCGCCTGAGGATGCTGCCGCCGAAGACGATGCTGCTGGCGGCGGCCTGATGGCGGCTCTTGCGAAGCGCGGCAAGAAGAAGAACAAGAAGGGCGCCAACACCGAAGTGGAAGGCGAAGACCCGCCTGTTGACGGCGCGAATGGAGACTTCGATGCCAAGGCACCCCAAGAAGGAACCTTCGACGACGATGACGATGATGTCTTTGCTGGAAACTACGGAAAGAAGAAGGGCAAGGGTGGCGCTGCTGCGAAAGCAGAGGAGCCTGTCGAGGAGAAGACGGACGATGCTCCTCGTGTAAAGACCAAGGCAGAGAAGGAGAAAGAAAAGAAGGAGAAGGAGAAGCAGCGAAAGAAGGAATTAGTATGTTCGCAGCATCTGTCATGTCCATTGCATGAGTGTGTACTGACCGCATCCTAGGCTGCGAAGAAGAAGGCCACTGGTCCTGCCAAAGCCGAACCCGCGAAGGCCGCCGAAGCCAAACCAGAAGCCGCTGCTGCACCCTCAGCCGCTGCCGCAGACACTACCCCCGCCGCTGGTGGCAAGAAGAAGAAGCTGAACCCTGCGCTAGCTGCCCTTCAAAAACAACAGGAAGAGCGCAAGAGGAGGGAGGAAGAAATTGCGCGCGCAGAAGCCGAAGAGAGAGCTAGGCTGGAGGCGCTTGAGGCACAAGAGGCCGAGGAACAGAAGAAGAAAGAGGAGGCTAAGGCTTTGAAGAAGCAGCGAGAGAAGGAAAAGATCGAGCAGCTGAAGAAAGAGGGCAAGTACATGACAAAGGCTCAGAAAGAGGCCAAGGCAAAGAACGAACTCCGTCTGCAGCAGCTGCTTGAGCAAGGTGGCACAAAGGTTGCTGGACTTGCCGACGAGGCTGACAAGAAGAAGAAGCCAGTCTACGATGACCGCAAGAAAAAGAAGAAGAAGCAAGCCGAGACCCAACAGGAGAAGGAGGCTCGCGAAGCTGAGGAGGCCGCCAAGAAGCTGGAGGAACTCAAACTGGCCGAGGAGCAAGCCGCCGCTACAGCTGAGGCCGCAGAGAAGGCTAAACTTGACGCCGAAGCGAAGAAGGGCGAGGACGGTGACTCTGCCGACGACTGGGAAGCCCAAGCTGACGAGTTGGAGGGAGTCAAAGACAGCTGGGATGTCGATACCGACGAGGAAGAAGAGCGCAAAGCAAGCGAGAAGAAGGCCAAGGAAGACAAGGCGGCAGCGGAGAAGTCTACAGCAGACGACGCCTCCAAGTCCAAGGATACCAGCTCAGACTCTGATTCCGAAGACGACAGCGAAGACGATTCATCCGAAGACGAGGAAGGCACTGCTACTCAGCGGGCCGAAGCCGCTCGTAAAGCTGCCGCCGCCGAAAGACGGAAGCAGGCTCACGAGGAGGCTCTTGCCGCGCGGTCAAAAGACAACCTGCGATCTCCCATTTGCTGTATTCTTGGTCACGTCGATACTGGTAAAACGAAGCTGCTCGACAAGATCCGTCAGACCAATGTGCAAGAAGGCGAGGCCGGAGGTATCACACAACAAATTGGTGCCACCTACTTCCCCGTCGAGGCACTTCAGAAGAAGGTTGCTGTCGTTAACAAGGACAACGAATTCGTCTTCAATGTCCCCGGTCTCCTAGTCATCGATACACCCGGTCACGAGTCTTTCACCAACCTCCGGTCTCGTGGTTCCTCGCTTTGCAACATTGCTATCCTCGTCATTGATATCATGCACGGTCTTGAACCTCAAACCATCGAATCGATGAAGCTACTCCGAGACAGGCGCACACCTTTCATCGTCGCTCTCAACAAGATCGATCGTCTGTTCGGCTGGAAGAAGATCGATAACAACGGTTTCGAAGACAGTTTGAGCCTCCAAAAGGCCTCCGTCCAGTCCGAGTTTGAGGAGCGATGGACCTTTGTTCGCACCCAACTCCAAGAACAAGGTTTCAACTCGGAGATCTTCAACCGAAACAAGAGCATGTCCAAGTTCGTCTCCGTGTGCCCCACATCAGCGCATACCGGAGAAGGTATTCCAGACATGATCAAGCTCATCGTCAGACTCACGCAAGAGCGTCTGACTAACAACCTCATGTACCTTTCTGAGGTTGAGTGTACTGTGCTTGAAGTCAAAGTCATCGAAGGTCTCGGTACCACTATCGATGTCATCTTGTCCAACGGTGTCCTCCACGAAGGTGACCGGATAGTGCTATGTGGTAATCCGGAGCCTATAGTGACGAACATTCGAGCGCTGTTGACACCGGCTGAGATGAAGGAATTGCGTGTCAAGTCGCAATACGTGCACAACAAGGAAGTCAAGGCTGCCATGGGTATCAAGATCGCCGCCGACGGTCTCGACCAAGCCATCGCAGGTTCGCGTCTGCTTGTCGTCGGTCCGAATGACGACGAGGAGGATCTCATGGACGAGGTCATGGGTGATCTAGCCCATTTGCTCAGCAAGGTTTCCAAGACTGGTCGCGGTGTCTCCGTACAAGCGTCTACCCTTGGTTCACTCGAAGCTCTCCTTGAGTTCCTACGTGTATCGAAGATTCCCGTCGCCACCATCTCTATCGGTCCCGTCTTCAGAAAGGACGTCCTTCGAGCAGGTATCATGTTAGAAAAGGCCAAGGAATACGCCGTCATGCTGTGTTTCGACGTTAAAGTCGACAAGGACGCCAAGGCATACGCAGAGGAAATCGGTGTCAAGATCTTCGAAGCTGATATCATTTACCACTTGTTCGACAAGTTCACAGCGCACATGAAGCAGCTCGAGGAGCAGCGGAAGGAGGACTCAAAGATGTTGGCCGTCTTCCCCTGCGTACTCAAGCCCGTTGCTGTCTTCAACAAGAAGGACCCCATCATCATTGGTGTAGATGTCACTGAAGGCGCACTCCGAATGACAACGCCCATCTGCGCCGTCAAGAAGAACGCTACCACCGGTGCCAAAGAACTCGTTCATCTAGGAAGAGTGTAAGTTGTCCCATACCTTTCCCCTCCCTCCCTCCCACATCACCTTTACTAATCCTTTTCAACAGCACGTCCATCGAGCGCGACCACAAACCCATGCAAATCTGCAAGCGAGGCCAGCCTTCCGTTGCCGTCAAGATCGAAGGCTCCAACCAGCCCATGTACGGTCGCCACTTGGAGGAAGACGATATCCTTTACTCTGCTATTAGCAGAAAGAGTATTGATACGCTCAAGGAGTACTTTAGGAGCGATGTTAGTCAGGATGAGTGGAAGTTGATTGTGCAGTTGAAGAATGTGCTTGATGTGCAGTAAGGAAGATGGGTTGTAGATGGGCATGGCTGTGGCGGTGTATGATTTTAGACGTTCAGTTAGTGATTTCTATTTTTCTTCCTGCCTTTATAGGGCGCGAGCAATAGCATTTGTTTGGCGTTTTAGTGCAAACATAATCTATCCTCCCCCCTTTTCTCCAATAACCCTCCTTCCACGCGCTCGGACCCCGGTTCATCCTCTTCGTCGCCATTGTGAGGTGGCTAGACCGACATGTGGTAGCGGTGCAGCGTACCCGATGCACTCCCTGGCGTGGCTTGGTGTGTATATTGATGGAGACAAAGACTTGTCGTCTGCGCGTACTTGGAGCTTGATGCGGGATACTGGGTCGATGTTTGTGGTGGATGAAGAGCAACACTCTGTTGTTGAGGATGATTCAAGCGACTGGTGCTTTGTGAGTGCTGGAAATAGAGCGCGCGCAATTTCGAGCGACAAAACTGAAGACATGGCGAATACAGAATGTTTGTTCGAAAAGAATCTTGTTTTGCAAGTCTTGGATATGGGAAAGTTAGATCGAAGTTGAATCGTTGCTATCGCTTTTAGACACGAGACAGCGCGTAGTTATACATGCTCGTAGCGTTCTCGTGCTGCTTGCGCAAGTTTGCGATTACGCAGGCGATGCAGTGGCTCAGTCAAAGTTTTCGCAATCTTACCTTCATCCATCGTGAGCGTCGTGGTAGATGAGCCTCTACGGACGCGTGGGGGAGTGTTGGTGGTGTTGGTGTTTTGGCGCGATTGGCTGGGTCGGACCTGCGATTAGCGGGCGCAGTACTGCAGGATCTACCATGAAGGATAGCCTAAGGCTCCAGCGATGTCTTTTGGCAACGGTTGCGAGACTTTGTTTCCTCCCTATCCTTCGCTCCCCACCCCCGGCGTAACTTTTCTTCTTGTTGCGATAGTCCGCGATTCTAGGTGGGTTGGGTGTGAACGCGTCTACGGGGCTCAGGCAGGATCACTTCGGCGAGGAGTCTGGGCTTCTAGCTCAGACCGCTGCGACGACATGCGCTGCTGATTCGCGACACGTTGTGCGAAGCTATGCAGCAGATTGCATTAGAGCGCGATAACAACTGAGTTCCCGGCCAAGTAGGTGTACTTCGTCATCGCGTTCCCAGCTGTCTGACATCGACGAGATGAACCTAATTGCATGCTCTTCAGCGACTCAACAGATGACTAGTGCTCGCTTATGTCGACGATTTTCTTCTCTTTGCGCATCAACAAGGTTTTTGACACCTCTAAGCCTGTCATAAGTATCCTCGAAATGTTGAGATCGAAGAAAGGACGTCATCATGCTCGACTCGCCAGTGTAGCGCCCGGCACGGTCCCGAACTTTAGCTTCACCCGATCCACAATTTCAGCCGCATCTTGATCTCGAACAAGCTCACCATGCCGATTCTTGGAAAGATCTGAGCCAGGATCGGCCATGTACAGTTTCGATACCTACCAATCCTGATCGTAGAACTCTTTGGCCATATCTGATCAACGCCAAACTAACACACAAGCGGCGATCATGCCGTCTGTTCAGAACATCTGCTTATCGGAATCTCATCGTGGTGGGTCATACTAAGATCGTGGCGCGAGCACCTCTGTCATGCCCTGCGAAAGTTCTGTCGAAATTTTGCCAGCTGTTGCTTCTCAAGTTACAGTCTGGTGAAAAGCACACGGCATGGCGCTTCCGAATGCTTCACGACCCGTTTCCTGGTCGAATACTACAGCAGCATCGACAAGACCACCAAGTCCTGTCAACATCGAAAAGGACCATGACAAAAGTCGCCAGCAGTCGACCATAGCAGACTACAATCCAGGCGTCGACCCCGAGAAAGGTCATCCACCAAATGCAGGTCAAGAAGCAACACCAAACGCCACCGATGCTTCGTCGCAAGATCGCCCTTCAGCGCTCGACTGGGACAGTCCAGACGATCCTCTCAACCCTCACAATTGGAGTGCAGCGCGAAAGTGGTACCAAACGTACACCATATCAGGCATCGCATTCGTAGGAACCTTCGCATCATCCGTCTTCACACCCGCCATCGAACAATCAGCATCAGACCTCCACTCCACCCAACTCGTCGCAACCTTCGCATACTCTATATACGCTCTCGGACTAGCCTTCGGCGGCCCCTTCGCAGCACCTTTGAGCGAGACATTCGGACGACGACCCCTCATCTTCATCAGCCTGCCCATCTTCGCGCTCTTCATCCTCGGCACGGGGTTCGCACAGAGTATGGCAAGTCTGGTGGTGTTGAGGTTCTGGGCTGGTTTCTTCGCTGCTCCAAGTCTGAGCATGGGATCAGGCACCTTGAGCGACATCTGGCCGCCTGAGAAGCGGTCTGGTCCCATGTCGCTGTATGTCGCAACGCCATTCATGGGTCCAGCTTTAGGACCGATATTAGGTGCTGCGGTAACGCAGACACGTGGCTGGCGCTGGACGTCTTGGTTGATACTCTTCTTCACCATTGTGCTTGTCATTGCGCCTGCGCCGTTTTACAAGGAGTCGTATAAGCCCGTCCTCCTGCGTCAGCGCGCAAAGAAGCGGAATCTTCCTCTGCCGCGGTCGCCGACTGAAGGCATGTCGTTGCCGAAGATTGTCAGTACGTATGCCACCAAGACGCTTACTCGGCCGATGCATATGCTGCTCACCGAGCCGATCGTTGCGACCTTCAATACGTACTCTGCCTTCAACTTCGGCCTGCTATACGCCTTCTTCGCCGCCTTCCCATACGTCTTCGCAACAGAATACGGCTTCGACAGTCTCTCCACAGGCTACACATTCTTGGGTCTGGGCGTCGGTGTCATCGTCGCTACCATCTGCATCGTCTCTTTTAGTAAACTTTACTACCTGCCTCGCGTGCGCAAAGCGATTGCAGAGAAGGCTCCAGCACCCGCTTTCGCAACATCACGACTCGCACCCGAGAAGCGGTTACCCCTCGCATTTGCTGGTGGACCTATCCTCACAATCGGCCTCTTCCTCTTCGGCTGGTCGGCCGCTTACCGCGTCCATTGGATTGTACCGACCATCGCCGAAGCTTTCTTTGGTATGGGTAATATGCTTATTTTCATGGCGTGCATGATGTATATTACTGATACCTATGGGCCTTTGTATAGTGCCAGTGCTATGGCTTCGAATGCTATATTGCGATATGTACTTGGTGGAACCTTTCCGTTGTTTGCAGTTCAGATGTTTCGGAGATTAGGGCCGCAGTGGGCGTGTACGTTGTTGGGGTGTTTGAGTGTTTTGGGTGCGTGTATACCGTTTGTGTTAGCAAGGTATGGTGAGGTGTTGAGGAGTAGGAGTGGGTATAAAAGGAGTGGGTAGCGTATTGATGGAGTGTAGAGTAATGCTTAATAACAGTGTAATAGCTCTTAGCAAGCACCGTGGAGCGTGATTCAGAGCCCAAGATTTACAGTTTAAAGTCGCATGGCATGAGACACTGGTATAGTCGATGAACTCAAGTTGAGAGTTAGCGGCAATGGCCAGACTGGTTTAGGTAAGAAATAACTTCTTAGGAGACAAGATGTTACTAAGCTTTACTAAAGACTATCAAGACATGTTTTGGAAGGAAAAGGACGTTCTTCCGACATGTTACTAGTGAAACCCGTGATTGTACCATCCGAAATCACCCAACGCCTGATAAAAACAATCTTCATACCTCCATTCCTTCATCCATGTCGCGGAACTCTTCCCAAGCTTCAGTTGGTGCCCCGTCCATATCATCGTCGAGATAATCGAAGTGAGTCGAGTCGTCGGGGCGTGTGGGTGTTGGTACGGTTGTTGGTGCTTTGGCGTCGTTGTCGATGGCGTCGTGGGACAGGAGGAGGTCGACGATCTCGTTGTTGCTGTAATGACTTGCATAACGTAACGCCGTATTACCCATCCATCCACCTTTTTTATTTATGTCGATGTGTTTGTGCTGAAGAAGTAATTTCACTGCTTCCAATTTGCCCCGCTGAGCTGCTATCATCAGAGGACTGAGACTCATACCACTTCCGAAACACATGTTCACGTCGATGCCTTGGTAAGCTAGCAGAACTCTGATTGCTTCGCAGTCGCCCTTAAAAACAGCGACATGAAGAACAGTCTTTCCTCCTGGCAGTCTTTTGTTCGGACACCCGAAGTCTGGATGTTTAAGCAGCCTATGGATCTCAACTTCTTTGGAGAACGAGAGGCTTGTTTGCGCAACATCAGACGATATGCAACGACCGTATTTCATTGACTCCGAGTGTTTAAGAAGAAAAGAAGCCGTTTCCCAGTGCCCATTGGAGGCTGCATAGTGTAAAGGTGTCGCCGCATCCATACATTGGCAATTGATATCAATATTTGGATGGCGAATCAATTGCGCTACGACCATTGTGTGTCCACTTTTTGATGCATGGTGCAGAGGTGTCGATGCGTTCCTGTTCTGGCAATTGACATCCACACTTGGTAGGCTAATCAACTGTTCAACGACCATCGTGCGTCCCTTCGATGATGCACAGTGCAGAGGTGTTGCTCCTTCCTTGTTTTTGCAACTAACATTGACGCTTCGATGGCGAACCAACTGTTCAACGACATTTGCATGACCATTCGACGATGCATAGTGCAGGGCTGTCGCTTCGTAATTGTCTCGGCAATTAACATCAACACTAGGATGATGAATAAGCTGCTCTACAATGGCCGCATGCCCCTTGATGGCAGCCAGATGCAGTGCTTGCCTGCCGCGGGAGGTTTTCAAGGTCTTGTCGACGCGGCTGGAAGCGAGAAAGACTTGCATGACTTTTTCCCGCCCTACTATCGCTGCTAAGTGTATTGAGCCGTAGCTATTTCCTTGCCGATAATTGCAGTCGATTCTAGGGTCATCAAGTAAGTTCGCCACAAGTGTGTCGTGTCCTGTATGTATCGCAAATTTGAGTTTTTCCGGGGCAGATTGGTTTGTAAAATCGAATCCAAGACGGGCGAGGTATGCATGAATGATGCCAATATGACACGCTTGGGAAAGGTAGCGCTTCAGTTGCAGTCCAGGCGAACGAAGTTCTTCTTGCGTCATGAACCCCAGCAAAGACTCGAATGTCTCTGTGCTATTACTTAGGATAGCCTCATGTAGCGGCAATCGACCGCTTCCATTCCTTGCATCCACTCTTGCGCCAACATCAAGCAGATAATTGACCATCTCCACCTGGCCGGCTCTAGCAGCGCAATGTAAGACAGTGGATCCGTCATCGGCCTTCGTATCAACCGTTAAGCCTGCATCCAGGAAGACGCGCAGCTGGTTCAAGTCGCCCAAAGTGGCTACTTGCATGAAGTTTGACGCACTACACAGCGGTGTAGTATTGAGGACTTCGGACTGCTGCAGTGAAGCCTGCGTGTCGTTGCTCATCCTGACGTGGCTGCTTAGGAGCGTGGAACTATGTTTGTTTCTTTGATGCCTTTTGAGGTTATCTTTGCGATTGGAAGTGAATGAACAGCCCTCGACATGGCAACGATACTGTTCATTACCCGTGCGGTGTCGAGATTTGATGTGACGGCTGAGATCTACACGGAGTGCGAAGCCCTTTTTACAAGTTTCGCAGATGAAAGGCTTTGTGTGTGTTTTCTCATGCTTACTCCCGTGCGTTAGCAGTGGCTAAGTGGACCAGCACACTGACTTACTTCAGCTTTCCCAGTGTATCTGTCTTCTTAGAGCAGATAGGACACAAAAATCTATCGAAGGTCATTTTGATGTCTTTAGCATGCCTGGACTAGGCCCTTTATTTATATCTGCATCTAGGTTTGAGGTTCTGGGCGCGAATCCAGTTTCGTGTCCGACATCCCAGATGAGGTTAGCAGCTTAGGCACATTGAGGTCCCCGAAGGGCACGCAAGCTATATACCTTTGGCTTGGCAGCCAGTCTCATGAGCCTCTTAACCTGCCGCTTCCCCCCTCCCTGCCCCCCCGATTTCGCAAGCTTATCGAACGTACTCCTCTCAACATCAACTTATTGCCTACCACGGCGATTATTTTACACTGTACTCATCCGCCGATACCAAATACATATTTCCCAATATCCTCAACAGCGACAGCCTTTTTCTCGAGCCAGCCAGCCAGCCAGCAGGATGTCGCAGCAGTTCCTTAGGACGGCCTCCGAACGCGACTGTTACAACTCTCCATCGCTCGTGGCAGACCACCACGAAAACCACCAGGGGTTTGAGTAGGTCACGTTTTTTTTTTAACACCATGCAGGTATGCCTCCCACATGCGCTCCAGCGAGACTTTCCAGAACGCCTACGCCGTGCCCTTCCATGAGCCAGCCGTCGATCACCACGGCGCCCTCCTCCCCCGGGTAGCTGCATCGACCAACGGGAATCTTCCACTCGCGCAGCCAGAACATGATGCTGGTACTCAGTACCCTGCTGAGTACCCTTGGCAGGCTAATCCCTGGAACGCTGCCGCCTTAGATGTCTACCGTCCTGGGAGTTTCAACCTTAACGCTGGTCTTCACGACGAGTCGTTGAACCTCTCGTACGGTGAATTCCACCCGGAACCCGCCTTCTCAATAGCCCTGATGGCACCCGCCTGGGACTTTAATTGTATCCAGGACTTTGATCAGTCAAACATACCTATCGGGAGTGCCGCCCAGCTGAACGAAGCGTCCTACCCAGGAATGGTCTCAGCAACGCCAGCTCAGGCCCCTGCCCCTGCTGCAGCGAACCGCATCCGCTGTCCACATGGATGTCCAGCAACCTTCGGTCGCGGTGGAGAGTATCGTCGCCACATGATGATTCACGAGCCTGCCAGGTACAGATGCCCTATGGTCGATTGCCCCAAGACCTTTTCTCGCGCAGACAAGCTTCGCGATCATGCCAAGAGGGGTCACGGAGGTCGCAACCCTTTGCGCCTGTAGTTGTTCCGTGTCTCTAATCCCAGCCTTACGAATGTTTTCTCGAGTAACGCATGTCGGTCTTTACACTCTTGTCGCTGCTTACTAGCACACTCGTTACTGCGAGCGTTTGTTGCTCTTTTTGCCTTTTAGTTACGTCGCTCCTTGATAGTTGTAGTTAGTGAAATGCCAGTCATTCCTTAACCTTGCCATCCCCATCGTGACAACTTTCCCCAACTTTCCCCAACCTTAACGCTCAACAGAGCCTCTGGCCCCCAAAGTGCCCAGACTCCGGTGAGCCGTGGCGGTGACACGTCAATAAGCCACATGTATTGAAGGGCACACCCGTCCAATCGCGAACAGAAAGGCTGCAGATGCAATGGTCCCTCATGCGCAGTCTATCACGCGTGTTGTTGTGCGTCGAAGGGCACGCGCGTCCAATGACAGAGTGACGCGAAGTGGGGTCGATGCTGAGCTGGCGGGGCGAGGGGCACGGTGGCGTCGCTGGCGCGCTTGGGAGGGCGTGTGGCTGTTGGGTTGCATGTCTCCCCAGAGTTGTGGGTTGAATGTGCGTTGTTGCACGCTGTGACTTCTGGTCCATGGATCGAGACCGAGCGTGTATGAGAAGTGAACGAAGCGAGATGGCTTTCTCGACTGATCCATGATAGCTGCACATCTTGGCTATCGATGAGAACAAGCAAGCTGGCCTACTGATTGACCCTTGCGACTACTCTAGTTTGGGTACTAGGTTCATTTAATTGGAGAATCGTTTACGAAGAAGAGGTAACTTGCTAGTCGATACCCGCGGGCTTTGCTCACCCCGTAATCAGTATGTCCTGAGAGAAGCCTATCTCACCCTGCCGGGCAGCTCCAGCTTGAGAATGACATACTACTCGTTGCAATGCAAAGCGTCATATACAGTCGGGTAACAATCGCCATAGTATAGTCAGTACAGGCAAATAGTCCTAACTTCAATGAGATCCTTCAGTCAATATCTCAAGAATGCAATCTCTGGTGAATGATACTGTTTGTCGAACAAAACCAGCATCCACGCTGTGATATTCGGCGCGTACGTCTTGACCTTGCTACTCTCTTCCAGTCCAGCCCATGTCTTTTCCACAAGTCCCAAGCGCCCATCGCGTGTGATGTTGATATTTCCCAACAACAAAGCGAGGATGCATGCGCTCAGGCCGTAATTACCACTATCCAGCATGCATGAGGCGAGTCGGTTCCGAAATCGACATATATGTCCGAAAATTGCTATGCGGTCCGCCACCATTTGGTTATCGCAATCCTGCATAGTTCTGAATATGGCAAGACAGCCCCACCAGGTACGGTTTGAGGTGTAGTCTCGGGAAGTGGCAAAATTCTCGTAGAATCGATGAGTCCGTAGAAAAGTCCATTTCTCATCTTTATTGAGACTGCAAACATGGAGCATGTCGGCCATGTGCCTGCCACACAAGTCGTCGAAGTATGTTGCATCGAAACAGAGATCTGCACCTATCATATGGAGGTGCACGTCGTCTGATATCTTGGAAGACACCTCAATAGGAACCAGAAGAAATAACGCCGAGGCAAATCTTTTCTCCTGGAATGCCCATGTTCGGCGGAACCAAGCATCTTGTGCAATGGACGTAAGCAGTTCTGTGGCCGCTTTAACTCGCTCACTTACTGGAGGCCATTCAGAGGACTCTCTGTTCGTCACATCCTTGTTGTATTTACAGTCGTGATAGAGGTATGTAATCAGCTGTTCCAAAGAACGACGATCCGTTATTGGATGAGACAGTGGCGCCACCGTCCACTTGCTCTCTTTGTATACCCGATGCATGATCTTCAGATGTGCCTGAATATCTGTAGGGTCGGTCTGATCAATGCATTCTTGATCAATCCAAACGAACGCACATTTGCGAGATCTGGCGAACAGCATTGCGCGATGGAAGACCAACGTCGGACAGCCGATAGGTATAGGTTCGCCTGCTTTCGACCAGTCCGATATATGATAATGCGGTAGTGGTGGCCGACCTTCCATGGACTGTGTATGCTTCCAGCAGTAGGAAACAGTAATGTACTCCATGCCATCGGCATGTTCCTCTGGTGTTGTGAGTCGGTAGTCGTTGTAGCTGTCGTCTACAAGCCATTTCTCGACGGATACAGGCGTAATGAAGCGAAGTTTGATTGGCGTGTTCTCTGGGACCTTGTACAGTGCCAGATCGAGAATCTTCTCAACCTCCTCGTGAAGAGCCTCTGGTGAGCTGTATATCTCGGTCAAAGGCAGATGGTCGTCGCGCTGCATGTTTGCAATCCACAATTCCAATTGGTAATTCGTTGAGATCCAGGGAAGTCGCGATCTTGAAGCCCAAGGTGCTTCCTAGACTCTTGAGCCCATTTGTGTGCTGCTTCGTGAGCCGAGTCGTTGTAGTGGTTTCGCAGCACCGTGTATGATCGAAAGAGGGGTAGGTGCAAGAGATGCGCATCAGTAATGTCTGTTGAAGAGCACGTTAGTTTGCAGCAGGCAGCGACATCAGGCGCGATTGCGTTGCATCTCACTGCCCACGTGCATAGCGGGGTTCAGTACCTCCGAGGCTACAACACGCAGGCGCAACCAAGACCACCATGAACTGTAAATATCTTCATTACTTAACAAGGCGAAACCAACAAAACCAGCCAAACCAAAGCCGCAAGCGAATGCATACCCAAATCTAACAAAACGCCCATTGCCTAATGAAAATGCCAAAAAGATCCCACCCATCACCCCATCTACCGAGCGTATATCATCGGATAGCATTAAACTCGTATATCAGGATATCGCAAAGAACCCCATTTTGAACGCCATAACAGACAAATGCATACTCCACGTTTCGCATGCCCATTTCACATCATCGTCGTCATCAGTACAATGATCGTCGCTTCAGCTTATTCCTGCGTTTCGTTAGCAAACATTCACCATCAAATCATCTCGCACCATTGGAAGAACTTACGTAGCACCCCAACTCAACCGACTCTTCGATTTCGCCGCTGCCTCAGGCCCCATCGCGGACCTCGGCCTCTCCTTCTCCCCTTCCTTCTCCTTCTCCTTCACTTCCTCTTTCTGCGCCGCACCCGCTTCCGGGCCCGTCGCATTCGCAGTAACAGCGTAGTAGCGCGGTGTAGTCGGTGTGTTGCGTCGCGGGTTCGGCGGACGCACGTTCGTTGGAAGAGGCGATGTCAACGGTGTATCGGCAGCTTGGGAGCCGACGGGCTTGGATGGAATGGCTGATGCGGCGGTGGAAGGACGGATGGACATGTTCTTGTCCTTGGGTGCGAGGACGCGGCGCAGTTTGGATTCTTCGCGCTTGGGAAGGGCTTCTGGAGCTGGTGTCGCGGAATCGGTGGATGGCTGCTCGGGTTCTTGGGTCTTGCGGACGATCTTCTGCATCATGACTTTCAGGCCGAGACTCCTCCTGCGGTTGGTCTTCAGCTCTCTCAATTCGGCGGGCGGGACGTCGTGCGACATCAGGCTCCAGCGATTGGGTGTCTCCTTAGGCGAGCTCTTGCTGCGGAGATGGCGTTGGGGAGTCTCTTGGATGCTGCCTTCGCGTTCCGGGACTACAGGCATAGGGGGGATCGGTATCGCTTCCACGGGTGGTGCCTCGTCTGATATCTTCGTCAGCGGTGGACTCGGTTCGTGGATGAGTGTCGCACCACTTGAGCGAGCAGAGAAACGGTCAGGTCGGTCCATGGAGATGACTCGCTGCCGGGTGCGCTGGGAGCCGAGGCGCTCGTGATCGAGCATGAGCTGATACTTGGTGGCTTTGAGTTCGTCGATGGATTGCTGCAAGCGTTCAATCTCGTCTTGGTCCTGTGTGTGGAAGGTGGCAGCGGCGTCAAGTTCACCTTGGATGTCCTTGACGTAGTGATCTTTCTCTGCAATGGTGTTCCTCAGTAACTCCATCTCTTCGTCCTTGCTGGCAAGTGCTTCCCGCAGCTCGGACACCTGACCCTCCATGCGCTGGAAGTGAACACGATGCACTACGCTTGGGCGTGCGGTCTCCATGTCCTCGTTGACTTCCATCTCTTGGTTGAGCTGCACCTTGATAGCCTCAGCCTCTTGAAGCGCAGTAAACAAGCGGGCGTTAGCCTCGACCAGTCGCTTCTCGAGAGCGGCCACCTCGGCGTATAGGCGAAGGTTGTCCTGTTGGGTGGTGTTGAACATAGCTTCAAGCTCTTCCTTGTCGTGCTCATCCTCGTCAATCGTAGGCAATCGTCCGACCACGGAGTTTGCTCGACTTCTCTGTGGCTCAAGTTCCGCCAGCTTAACGGCGGACTCCTCCAACTGTTCTCGAGTCTGAGTGTGCTTTTCTCGCTCTTCCTTGAGGGCCTTTTGGATCTTCTTGGCAACATCCCATGATCTTTGCAGCTCGGCTTGCTGATTGACAACCTCCTCCTTGGTCTGGGCACTGGCGGCGAGTTGTTCTCGCAGCTTTGCGATGATCACATCCTTGTCTTCCTCAACCTCCGGAGAACTTCTGCCCTTCTTGATCCGTAGCATTCTGACTTCAAGAGCATGACCGTCGTCCCCGTCTTCCGAAAACCGCGGGCTCGACTGTCGTTCCATAGAGATCAACCGCTCCCTCATTAGCTTCAGCTGCGCATCTTTGACCTCCATTATCGTCTTGTGTTGCCTGGCCATCTCTTCAAGCTGGCTATCGCGGTCCTGTATGCTTTTGTCTTTCTGCTCGTTGCCCTTTCGAAGTGCAAACAGCTCGATGTCTTTCCGGTATACAATCGCCTGATGGTCCCGGCCCAAGTTTTGTTTGATGGCTTTCAGCTGATCACGGAGACCAGAGTATTCCGCAAAGGTATCATTGAGCGCTTCGCGTGCATTTCGAAGTTCCTCCTTCGTGATTCGAAGTTGGACTTCACGGGCCTTGTGTGCTGTTTTAGATTCTGTGAGCGAGCGTTGCAGTCGCACGATCTCGCTATCTTTAGGGTCAACGGCGATCGTTTTTGTGTCGGATGCCCCTGATTGAGAGGTCGAGATTGGTTCAATGGGCTCGAAATCTTCATCCTCGACGGCGGATGTCTTGGGAATGGGCACGGTAGCCGCATTGGTCAGATCACAAGGCGTTTGGGCCCGGGGGGTTTCGGATGACGAGGGCGAGCGGGGTTGAAGATCTGATTTGCTATCAGCATCGGTAGCGCCCGCCGCTAACACTCGCTGAAACACGTCAAACGCGACCATGACGAAAACAAGTATCAATAAATCGCCTGCTTCGAGTTTGTGGTTCGCGCAGCTGGCGAGTGCGACGAGGTGCAATGCGTTTGCAATTGACGTCTGATGTCTGTTCGCCCAAGTGTCGGGCCGTTGGCGCGCAACTAGGAGAAAAGTGCCCGGTAAGGCTGTGACGATGACCGTGGAAAGGGGCGAGTCAAAAGCAAAGTCCAATACCCTGCGCCGCGTGTCGATCAGGTTGTGCAATCCCGACGTAAGTCCGAAAACTTCAGTGTCGCGCGTCCTGCTGAGAAGACGGTAGACGCCACTTACGACTGGAGTGTCGCCTGTAGCGGGATTAGTAAACCAACGAGGTGTACAGGGCGTCCATGCGAAGACGAGCCGCTTAACATACCTGATCTGGATCCTGGTCCTGCGAGCTCAGATGGGTGACTGGCGATACAGACAGCCGGAGTAGCTATCGAACCAAGAGTAGTCGTCAACGTCGATGACAAAGTCGATGGCTCTATAGATGATGATATAGTCTCTCCCGCAGCTAAAAGAAACCTTCGGGTCAAAGCAGGGGTAAATCCTGCGTCGGTAGGTAGCGGATAACGTTGTGAAGTGTCTTGGGCTCCGTCAAACGCTCTCAGCATTCTGGTACGAGCCAAGCTGTCGAACGGTTCGGTGGTGAGACGTGGAATCGAGAGGCTGGAATTGGGCGAGTCGAAGAATGAAGCGAGGGGTGGTGGCCTTGGGCGTCGTAATAATAGAGTTCATTAAGTTGACGTCAAGATGCTATACGTTGGGTGTACAAGATGCAATGGCCGTGAACATGATACCGCCAAACTCCAAAAAGAACAGTAACAAATGGATCGTGAACAAGTTGGGGCATTGATGAGATAAAGGGGAAGCTCGCATAAATGAGTAATTGAAGTGAGGGGTTGCATGTGAGCTGTGACGCCGTGCTCGACTGCTTGCGTGATGGATATCGCAGCAAAAGTAACGGAGACATGCAGGGATCCCCGCAACTAAAGCCCGCTGCCCTAGATTTCGAACTGCTTGAAGCCCTCGACCAAGCCATCGCTAATCTTGGAGGGAATTGCCCACACAGGCAGATAGTGCTGCACCTCGTCGAAAGCAGGGATGTCGCCTGTGTTGGCGTCCGACCACATGCACACGACCCTTCCAGAAAGTTTCGATTGTTCTTTGGCGTTCCAAGTCACGCTAACGTTCCAGGGCTGCCCAAATTCGCGATGCCACAGTCGCACTTCCCGGGCGCCGTCCCCACCGACGGGTTTGAAGCGAGGATCTGAAACGGCGCCGTCGACGCTCAACGCTGTGATGGGCGAGTCGAAAAGCACGCGACATGCTCGGGTGTTATGCCCAACAACGCGTATCGTCGCCTTGTTTGAGTGATTGCCCTTATGGATCGAGTAATTGAGCCAGCTAGCAATGTACGTGTTGTTGTCAAATGGCGCGACTTGCGCTGTCTTTGGGACGACTTTAGCGTCAAGACCCTGCCACTGGCACTGCTTTAGTTCCTTACGCGTCGCAACCTCGGGCGTCGTGCAATCAAGCTGCTGGCCTTGCGCACTGGGTAACTCGCCAACAATGCGTTGCACATAGCCGTCCAAGCCGGTCAGGGACACGACGTTATGACCAGTCTCGCAATTAACCCGCTGGACGAAGTACACCTTTAAGCGATGATCCCTGCTGAAAGGGAACGCAACAAGGTTGTAGATGACGGTTGCGATGCATATCAGGAATAAAAAGGTGGGGATGTGATATGTGAAGCGGTGAATAAACGGGCCGGTGGGTGCGAGCAACAACACAGTAAGCGCTGCGAAGGCGAGGTAAATAAACAGAGGCGAGTTACCATCGGATGGCGTCTGGTATAGGGCCGACGTGAGGAGTAGAGCGACCTGTCCTACAAGGATGATCACGATTGGCGCTAAGAGTAGCAGTTGAACGACCCAGATCCAGCTCGGTAATTTGCCGCTCCACTCTTGTTCTCCAGGATACACGTTGCCGAGATCTATTCGCCGGGGCCCTTGAGCATGATCCTCGCCGCTCTCGCTGATGGAGTCTCGCCTGTTGCCGCCGTATCTTGCGAATCCACGTCGATCGCCGCGTAAAAGTGAGGTGGTCTCGGTGGCGTCATCGTCTCCCACGGGGCGATCATCGGACCGTGCAGCGGTCGTGCTGCCTGTAAGGGGCCTGCTTGCGGACTCTGAGTTGCGCCGGGATTCGTCTTCCTGCTCGAAATGACGGGCATACGCAGATTTGGTTGGAGCGAGGAAGAGTTCGAGGTAGGAGAGGAGGATTGCCGCGAACACAGCTGCGAAGTAGAACATCGCAGAATAACCAGCGGCAACCTGGTAGTCGTTCACGAAGACCGTGATGATTGTGAGAAGCACAAAGGAGCCGATGAAAAGCCAGATCAAAGCGTACATGCGCTGGAGTGCTGATGGTCGCATAGCATCGGCCCCTCGCGCAAGGAACCAAGCGATGAATATCCAGGCTGAGAGCATCATGCTGTTGATATCGTTAGCAGTGGACAGAGTAGCAGCATGAGCGACCTACCTCCAGACGGCGAATGGGCTGCTGTAAACAACGAAGGGATTGAACCGGACTATGAGATAAGCCAATGCGACCACAACAGCACTTGCAGTGACAAAGATGATGGGAAAGCGGAAGAAGCCGCGCCAGCCGTATAAAGGTACTGGATTGTCGTCGTCAGACGAATGGATGTAGGCTTTGCGCGCCAATAAGTAGTTCTTGTCAGCCTTGGAGAGCCCAAAGGTGAGCCCAATCAACGTAAGAGGTGCCACAACCAGCAAAGTGACGCACAAAGCGAAAAGGGTATGTAGCTTGAAAATGACGAACACCTTGCCGAAGAGGTCAAACCACACGCCGTCGCTTCCAGTTCCGGCATTGACTCTACCGTTATCGAGACTTTCTGAGCCACTAAATTCGTCACTGGTGATGGAAGCCAATCCGGATGTTGAGGCCAGAGCTGCTGAAAGCATGTGCCAGAGCGAGTTCATCGAAGTTTCACGTGTGGAGTCTTCCACTGTGTGGTATCTGGCCCTGGGCTCCATGAATGCAATGTCCAGGCCGCGTAGCCCAAGTTCGCCGTGGAAGACTTTGTAATCAGTTTCGCTTCGAATATAACCCTTTTTGAAGCCATCTCCGCTTACGACTGTTCCGAAAGGATATTTGGACTTTTTGTAGTAGCGGGTGACTTCGGTATCGGTGCTCCTGAACAAGGTAGCTCTGCCGCCAGCTCCAGCTCCCTCGAGGTTTACGAACGTATGGGCGACCTGAGAAATCGGGTTCCGCATGAAAGCTTTGGCGCCGTTGAGATAATCCTCTTCGCCGTTGTTAAGCAGCAGTACCACGGTTCTTTTGGGCCAGTTCTTGGATTCTGTGAAGTAGGATAGAAGTTGCAGTATCGTCACAACACCCACGCCATCGTCAGTTGCACCGTACCCGCTGCTCACTGAGTCGTAATGGGCGTTCACAAGTACGCCGCCATTATCCGGACTGCGCTCAGTTCCATTGAAGGGTTCGTCATCATCAGAACCGCGGATTGCAACAATGATATTAGTGCCTTCAAAATAGATAGATGTGCTGCCAGATGAAAATGTGGCGTTTGCGGTTAGGTCATCGAAGAGCTCGACTTGGCCCTTTTCTAGGTCTTTTGAAGTAACGATGGCCTTGATGCGCGCAAGCAGATATTTGCGTACATCGTCGTTCGCGTGGCTGTTGTACGGGTGGAACCGGCGGGTAATGTGCTGGAGGTCGCCCCAAGCTTCTGTAAGGTTGACGCCGGTTGGCGGATTGGATGGATAATTCGGTACCGTCAGGTGGGTAACGAGCAGGGCAGCAAAGAGGCCCACGTAGACGATGGTAGTAAAGAAGATGACTGGCCCAGGCGTGAAGGAGAATGGGTTGAGGCGGGCCATGACAGCTCTCGTGGCGCCACGTAGCTTTCAAAAGCTTTCAGTGGGAAGAGATGACGCAGGATGCAGTAGAGTCGGTGGTTGTAGCTATGCTTGGTGATGGCGGGCGGGGCGTCTCGTGCATTGCATGTGATGTGCATATGTCATGGGCCATAGCTCCCAAGCTTAGCCGCATGCGTGTCTAGTCGCGTCAAGAACCATCAAGCTTCTGTCATCACTCACAATCACGACGGAGCCGAATTGTATCAGCATCGCGTCCACACGCTCTCAATGCACATTAGAATCTACGTGCGCTACCGACTGTAATCTTGCTAATCATGGGCCTCGAGGCGCGCTTGCCACCCATCCAGCCGGATGTGGACGCGTCAGACAATGAGGCATCAAACCCAGTAGAAGATGTCGCGGAACTGCCAGTACTCACAACTTCACCGACAGCCTATTCGAGATGCTGTTTAGCTCTCAGCGAAACCCTCATTGCCTACCTCGCATCGCTCCTTCCTCATCCTCCCGCGCTTGCTCTATCCGTCGGAAGCGGCTTCGGTCTCCTCGAAAGCTATCTCATCACCACACCCTACGCGTACGACGTTATAGGGGTCGAAGTAGAACCAAGCTCGAACAAGTTCTTGCCTTCCTCAAACCATCGCATCGTTCACGGCACGCGTTTTCTTGAGCCCCTCGCAGCGGAGGCTACGACATGGCTTTTCGTATACCCGCGACGCGTTGGGCTAGTACGCGAATACCTTGCACAGTATGGCCAGGACAGCGTGGACAGAGTGATATGGGCAGGCCCCAAATCGGATTGGGATGACTACAAGGCATGCTTTGCCGGATGGACTGTGGAAGAGCAGAGCGCCGAGCAGATCGGTGGAAGGGCATGGGAACTGATCGCCGTCGCACACAGGCCCACGTCATGAGGCAATATGTCTGTGATCGCGGACGTATCCCTTCTCGACGCTGGCTTCACGTGTTTCCCCTGATCTCATCGTCTCCGACCATGCGCAGGCTTCATGGCCAGTGAGCGCATGATAATTTCTGCCAGTGACGAAGGCCTTATTCTGGGTCGATACCCTGACACCGATGACCGGATCGCCATTTGGCGCGCCGAGCCACATCTGAGTGAAAATTACGCTCATGTTGCAATGCTGCATTGGTCTCTTGAAGTGCACGCTCTTGGTTTCATTGTCTTGTCTCTCACGACAACGCCGAAGTTTTCTCTTTCGGCGGACAAAGGCAATGTGAACTTCACATTGATGCTAGGGTGGCGGCCTTTCACTCGAAATTCTGTTTGTCTTGTCCGACCTGGAGAGGACGCTTTGTCTCATCAGCTACATGTCTGCCGGCTTCTCAGGTTTGAGACACTCCATACATCGCCCATTTCAACAAGGCACGCCCTCATGATATTGCACCATATGTGTTCACATCCTCGAGATTACGATACAAACATCTTCTAGACGCACCAGCAAAATCGCCTACCATGGACGCCCTTCCTGGCGCTGTAATACAAGCCTTTGCGCACCTGTGGGGTCAGCATCCTGAAGTAGCAGCCGGTATCTACGCTGCAGGTGCTGTCGTTGCTGCTGTGCCGCATTACATACCAAACTTTGAGCAGGCCAAGGTTTGGTATCAGAAACCCATTCCTTCTACGATTCGCGTTACAAAACCCGCCCATACCACCGAAGACGCAGCCGACATCGTGGAATCGATAGTTACCAAAGTTCGCCGTCCTACCGTTATCACCGTCACAAATTCTGTCTCACCCGCTTGCAACACAGCCCTCACTGTCGAACAGCAAGCCAAGGGTGAAGTTTTGGACACTTCCTCGTCTTCCGAATCAATCCAGGACACCTCTGAATTTGCCACAGAAAGCTCTGCTCGTTCGACAGCGAGCAGCTCCTCGCAAATCTCCTGGAAACCTAGTACTCCGAGAGATACATTTCCGGAGGTATCTAGCAAGAGTCCAGAGCGTTCACTAGCAAAGACTACGAGTACTTCTACTGAGAAGAGCAATCCTGTTCATGAGGTACCGTCAGTATTGGGCACAAATTCTTCCAATGTTACAAACACAGGCTTTAAAGCCCGGATGAGTAGGCTTCTACACGGCTCGCAATCCTCCGCGGCATCGAAAGAATCGATCATCAGCGATACACCCAGAGACGTCACATCGACCGGGTCCCCCACCGTTGGCAAGGTGCCTTCTTGGACCACGTCTCCAGTTGTGGTTGAACAATTACCGGTTACCTCACAGTCGTTCAATGAGATCATAGACTATTCGTTTGAGACCATTACCATTCCGCAGAGAACGAAGACAGTTTCCAGTGCTCCCCTATCTAGCACTGCGAGCATTGACTCTGGCCTCAAAGAACATAAGTCAGCCTTTACACATTATAGGCAACACGCGGCCAGCAAAAGCACCCGGAGCAGTACCTCGAAGATGACAGAACATAAGCCAGCCTTTACACATTACAGACAAAAGGCGGCTAGTAAATCACTCCAAGATTTGCCGTCATCTAAGACACCTGCCAGTGCACCTGTGTCCAGCACCAAGGACAGTACCGTTACATCGAAAGAACACAAACCAGCCTTTTCACCCTACACACAGCAGGCGACTGGCAAACCACTCCGAGATTCGCCATCACCCCCCAAGTCCCAAACCTCACAATGGAATGACTTTCGACGAGCGATTCATGAGAAATACGTCACACAACAAGCAGATCAAAAGCTGACCAAGCCGTCCTACTACAGTAGCCCTATCACAATGGCGGATATCATGGTGGGATATGTGCCATCCATTCTCTTCGCCGTATGCGACCATCTGCATAAGGATGACCCGGACATTCAGGAAATGGTGGCATTTATGGTGCGCAATGCGTACATGTTTGTCGTTGGATATCTCGCCTACGCGGAATTCCGCCTGCCAACATTGCCATACTCCAAACCTGTAGCATACGCACGCAGCATCGGATCCGTATCCTACAACGTGTGGCAGAAAGCAGTAGCCAACTTCCTGGGAAAGCAGCAAGCCGATCACTTCATCATAGACCGGGCGTTGTACGCCACCCTCGTCGGTATCGCGATTTATTTCCTCCTTTTCGCCGGGCGAAGGACCCGCGAAGTTGATCACCACGAAGAAGATGAAAGCGATTCAAGCGAGGATGAAGACATGTCTGAGGCCCAGGATCTGTCGCCCAGCGTGCCTGCTGTCATGCCGCACCAGAAAGAGACATTAATTCGTTGTTGCATCGGCTTCACTGTTGCGATGACTGTCATCTGGCTTAGTGTTTACGTCCAGGACTTGGCTGTTATCTTGGCCAGTGTGCCAGCGGTACACGTCCTTTCCATCTATCGCGAAAAGGCGTTCACCATATCAAACCTCGTGGTAGGCGGCTCATACCGATCGGTTATCGCTGCGCGAACCTGGATACGATACCACGCTGCGGTTGCAGTAGTAGTATACATCCTCATCCATATAGACCAGCCATCTTTGTGCGCTGATAGACTTCTCAGAGGCGGCGTCGCCCCACCCTTCAGCCATTTTGCTGTCGTTCTCAAGCTTGTGGGCCTCTCCTATATCGACTCCCTCGTAGACGGCATCATCGAAGTCTCTCGAATCTGCATAGCGAAACTCCGGGTTGTAAAAGCTTGGGCTCGGTACAAGTTCATGCTCATTGTCAGAGGTCGCGCTGTCTTCCCGTGGCACCCAAACACTGTCGGCGAGTGTGTTCGCTGGGTTCTCGCGACAACTATACTCGGTCCCCGGACAGTATATGGGTTACTACCAGTATGGGCCGGCCCAGTCGTTGGGGTATTCGCGCTCTGGGCATTGACGTATGCATTCATACCATTGTTTCAGTCTCTTTTCACGGCGATCTGGCACACCATACAGCCTTGGACTGAAAGGACGTCGGATGCAGCTGCTCATACAGTGAAGAAGTTTACTACTAGCACTGCGTCTTATCCAGCCCCAGTTAAGGGGTCAACTTCATGGACCGCTGTAACCACGACAGCTTTACGGAATTTGGTCACGCCTTCTCGCAAACTCACTCCAACTTCGCGGGAACGCGCAACGAGCTCTTATGTGTACACTGCTACCTCGACGGAGAGGGCTACGAGCTCTCGTATACACACCAACCTCTCGCCGGCATGGGCGACCAAGTCCGTTAGGAATGCTACCTCCAGTTTCATCACAAACACCCAGAAAACGACTTCTTCAGCATTCGGAAGGATCTCGATGAACCTGAGCTCGTTGTACAGGGCACAAATCCAGCCGGTTGTAGCTTCTGTGGGTACACGCTGTCTCAGCAATTGGTGCCAAGGCCTAGCTTACCATTGGGTATGGCGTGCGACGATCATCATCGCAATCACCAGTGTATGTACTGTAGGCTGGATCATGGCCGCTCAAGCATATCCCGCACACAAGGTTCGATCCTCGTTTACATTCGCGACTAGTTTCATGGCAATGTACGTCCTAGGCACAAATGGGGTCCTTGCTTGCACTCAGGACTACGGTATCATCCTTGCGACTGTCCTTGTCATACTTCTACTTCTAGCCTACTGGCGGCCGGATCCGATCGTGGCCCGAGATTCTCCCAATGAACCGCTCCCTGACCTGCCGGATGAAGTTGTGGCTCCTGTGTCTGCGCCACCGAGCCCACCAGCAGCACAAATTCCCTTCCCTATCAATGATGTCGAAGAGTCACAGCTAAGAAATCCCTTGGTTGGAGAACCTGATACTCCCAATCAGCCTCCAGACGCACAGCCAGCGCAGGCACCTCAGTCGCCCAGCAACAGTTCAGCAGTTGATCTCTTGGATGAGGACTTATCAGGGCTTCCAGATGAAGTAGACGCGTTGCGCACTCAACAACAAGCTTCGCCTGTACAGACTCCCGTGGGAACGCCAACACGGGAGCAATCGATTGAGACTCCGGATCAGGCTCAGGCTCATACTGAGACGCCCACCGCAGATGCATGGACACAGACAACCGCATCTCTTCCTTGGCCACAGCGCTGGATGACTTGGCTCTTCGACAGTGAAGCGGCGCGCACGGCAAGAGAAAATGATATCGAGGCCGCCAGGGCTGCTGCTGAGCAGGAGCATAAGGACTTCCTAGAGCAATCTGGCCTGGGGAGCGGTGCAGAATACGAGGAGCCACAATCGTCAAACGACGCCAGCGAAAGTCCGGCTCCTGATTCTTCGATGATATCTCAACCTACAGAGACTGAGCAACAGCACCGGGCTCTTGTTGAAGCCGAGAAACCTGAGGAAGCAATGCCAACTGTCCCGTCAGAGACTGCAATTGAAGCTAATTCAAACTCTGCGGCTCAGCTGCCAGTGATATCGGTGGGTGCTGGTACATCAGGATCTTTGCGTAGCCTCACGCCAGCTGCCGAGTTCAAACGTACTCCTCTGTTCGAGCCTACTCCTCCAACAACGACCACTCCCATGACCACTGCGTCTCTCCCACCAGCAGCTCCTACCCCGCCTACCCCGCAAGCTACGACTACTCCCTCAACTATTGTTACCCCTGCGATACCAGCCATTTCCTCCGATTCTCTGATTGTACCCACTCCCGTCACAACACCTACTGATGTACCGAAGTCTGCCACAGACACCACTGAGCCGGAGCCAACGCTTGACATCACATTTGATCTTCCTACCATCGTAGTCGACGCACCGGAATCTGAGACGCAAGGAGAATACACGCCCATGACATTTGTTCCTATTGAAATGACGGAACTCGCTACATCCCCCAAGCACTCGCCTCTCAAGGACCCTGCTTCGGAGCCCGTCAATGCACCAGATCACCAAGCTCCAGCCGCTGGTTCAGCGCAAGAAGAAGGAGAGGGCGATGGGCAAGACCATGAGCATGACGGTGTGGAAGGAAGTGAGGAAGACGAAGACGAAGACGAAGACGAAGACGAAGAAGAGTTCGATTTCGGTGGGAGTCCTACGATTGGCACATCAGCTCCGCTACAGCCAGCTAGTCCTATAGATGCCGAGATTGCCGCAGCACTTGAGAGGCAGCGCGAGGAGGTGCGAAGAGAGGCTGAGCAGAAGAAGGCCTTGACTTCTATGGAGGTTGCTTCTGGTGGAGCACCCGCGCCTGGCGACGGCGATGACAACGATAATGGCAACGGTGATGGAGAAGGTGACGATAATTCACGCGATACCCCGGTATCTGGCGCACCGAAGCACAATGCTCCTAAACCCGACAAAGAACCTTCTTCGTCAACAGATGTACCGATGGAAGGCGTGAACGATGACGCTCCAGCAGCTACACCCACAACAAGTGTCAATGAGACTGTCCCCGACTTACTCTCCCAACCAGCTCCCAGCACGGCGAATAGTCGTTCTTGGGCCCCTCTCAGCTCGCTTCCTTCCAGCAGGACTGAGCCGCCTATGTTCACAGAAGAGGAACTTAAGACGCAATTCGCCCTTCCTGCCATCTACAACCGGCCTGCCGCTCGACCCACACACCCAAAACATCCAGACTCCGCAGAACAGTGGCGTAACAGGCTACTGGGAGGTCCTAGTATGTTGACCATAATGAGACGAGAGCGTGAAGCTGCGTCTCGAAAGGCTAGTGGTGATGGTGGAGATCCGCCGCCTGGCCCTGGTGGTCCTTTCGGTGGAGATGGCGGCGGTGGTAGTGGACATGGAGGTGGGAGTGGTAGTCCACCCACTCCTTTCGACCCACCGAGCGACGGTGGAGGCGCGAACCCTCCATCGCCGTCGGGTTCAGCTGGCTCAGGACCTATGGAGGGGATCGACGAGTCTTCTTCGAGCGATGAGGGGCATCATGGTGAGAGCGATCCCCACAGTCATGATAATCATGACGGTCAGACTTTGAACAACCAAGCTGACACCAACGATCAGATGGATAATGGCGACAACGGTAACGAGGGTGGTGGCGGCGATGATGGCGATTCATCCGCACTACCTGGAGCTTCCAGTCTCGCCGATATTCCTATGACTACTACGCCCGCGGCCTTGGATACTACTATTACGGCCGACGACAATGTAGACGTTGACATGTCTGATCTGTTTGGTGTCGATTTGGACGATACCGATTTGGACGACATCAATATGGACAATATCAATCTGGATAACATCAACATGGACGGCATCGATTTCGACAAGATTGCTAACTCTGGCTTCGATAATGAGCAAACGCCAACCACTACCACTGATGACATGAGAAGACAGCTGGTGCCTCTCGAGGGACTAGAACAACACAGCGAAATACCAACAAGTCTGTATCTATCTCCTGAGGACGAGCAATACGGCGAAATGGCGGCACACAACATATTCGCTGATATTGATGCGTATGAGGCGCAGAATGGGCCTATCGATATTCCACCTCCCATGTTTGAGCCTCAGCAGTACCCGACAGACAGGGACAGTTTCGATCATCTTCTCGGGAACGCCGGCGATGAATATTCTTTACCGACCCAGCAGCCATCGGTCATTGTTCCTGGGCCTCCTAAGGATGCGCCAGATGCGTTTGACCCATTCTCATTCTCAAACGTGAACTGGGGTGCCGCATTTGGGGATGCTACGCAAGCCGAAGAGGGTGATAATGTGTCACATCAAGAAATCATTGGTGCCGCTGTTGAGAATGCATTAGGAGAAGATCAGGAGCCGGCACGAGATGATCTAGCTCCACCGCCACCAACCTACGGAGACGACTTCAACCTTGAAAACAACGAAGTTCCTGAAGACAATGAGGAACTTATCACCGGGCTTTCGAATGTCGATCTTAACGTTGACCAGACCGAAAAGAATGACAAAGCACAAGTTTCGCCAGGTTTAGGAACTCAGCGAGTATGGGACAGTGACTTCAACAAAGCTCCGGACAACGCTGAACACGAATACAAACACCCAGATGAGTTCACAAGTATCAGACCGAGAACACGCTTAGTACAACTTCGGGAGGACCACAAGATTGTGGAGAACCCCGAACATGCGGATAACCGGTCAGCCGGCCTAGAATCGCTAGACGGACTGACCGGGCGACAAGGCCAGATCTTCCGGGAGGTTCCCATGGACACGTACGAAATGCGAGGAGAAACTCACGACGACTACAAGGACGCACAAGAGCTGATGGCATGGTTTGATCCAGATGCTGAAGGTGCTGAACCTCGAGGTGATCCTTCTCCGGCTGGTTCTGACGATGGTAGCGCGTTGTCGGGTGAAATCGATGACGATGAATTGGACAAGCTTGCCAAAGAAGTGGAAAAGGATCAGTTGGATGAACTGAACAAAGCGTCCAAGAGAACACGAGACCTTTCTGATGACTCGGATTCAGAACCATCGGAAAAGATCCCAGATGGTCCAGCAACTCCCCAGAAGGAGAGTCCAGGTGCACGAGCTGGTACTCCGAAGAAGGGCCGCTTCAGAGGTCCAGTCTCATTTGATACTGAGGAAGAGGCTCGTTTTGAGAAGAACGATGTGGAAAAGGTCTTGGACCTTCCGGTCTTCCAGAAGCTGAAGGAGGCCAACACCACATCGACAACCCCACCGCCGGCGCAACCATCTCCAATCGCTATTTCTGGTCTTCCGACTCGCCCGAGTACAAAAGGTACACTCAACGCGCCGTCGATGCCAAGCTCGAATCCTACTTCCCCATTTTCGTATGATAGGCCGCCACCGCCTTCACCTTTAGCAGGTGGTTTCGCACCGGGAGGTTACGCACGCTCGTATAACCCAGTTACTTTGCAAAAGATGAACAGCACGTCCCCTTATGGAGGTATACCGACTCTCCGCAATTTTAGTACACCACGCGGTCAAAGCGGTAATGCAACATCGCCTCCTCGGAGTCCAAGCTACCCAGCCATGAAGCTACCCGACGCTGCACTATCGAACGCAAGAAGCTTGCTCAAACCGGCATCCGCCCGCCATCGTGCACAGCCTACAGCCGGCACATCGACTACAAACTCCCCGGTCACATCGACCGCGTACATACCCGTGCAGTCTTCGGCAGGCATGAAATCCAGTAATCCATCGACCACTCCACCAGCTTATGACCCAACACAGCCTGCGGCGGGATACACTCCGAAGTCAGCGTCAAACTTCCGGGCCCAGTTACTACCCTTGTCTGGATTGAGTGTACCACAAAAGCCATTACCACAGCTCAGTGCGACAACACTGCCAAATAGGCCCGCAGCGCAAGATGAAGATGCGGTTGGAGATCAGACCTCGCAAGCTCCGGGAGGCGATGACAAGGACGACTACGACAGCGATGTTGACAGCATTTACGGTGACGACTAGGAGAAGCCTCAGCAATCCTATCAGCAACAACAATCGGGCAATGCTGCGCAGACGAGTGCCCCAGCGCCTGAAACTCCCACCGTAGCTGTGAACAAAGAGCCTGTCGTTGACGATGAAGACGCCAGCATGGGCAGTTGTAGCCCGCCTATGGACAAAGATAGCTCCTCATGAAACTCCCATTGGGAGAGTGGCGTTCAGCCCACAGAAAAGAAAGCGCAGACCTCAACGCCATATCTGCGTCGTACCCGGTGACCAAATGGACCCACTTTAGCGACCCACGCCTGTTCCAACACCAAACTGAAGAGCGTCGGCCAGGTTTTCACACCTCCCTCTTTACATCGTGCGTTTCCTGGACCGACTATTGGTTAGGGCAAATAGCGATAGGGTCGAGCGGGTATACCCCACGAAGTCTAGTTTTAGGTGGGACCGTCGGTGGGGTTTCAGGGTCCAGATTCGAGAGGGTGTATGGTACATGCCTGATAAGACGCGCCAGCCAACACACGTTGATTCAGAGGCTGTGGAGTCTTCCCAAACGTTTTTTGGTAATGTTGAGGATCAGAAAGTCGTGTTTCAGACGATAAAGGGGTGGATAGCGAGAGTCATTAGGGAAGAGAGATGTGAGACCATGTTCTCATCGAGACCATTCCAACGTGTTGCCTGACTTAGCTTATCAATATCTATTCGCATAGTTATCATCTTTTGCATCTGTGCGATAATGTAAGGAGGCTATGTTCGCGTCTCAGCTGCCTGTGCTGGTAATGTGTTGGCTGGTTGTAAATTCATGGCTCAGCCCCACAGTTCCACCATGCCATCGCTGTCATTCGTCGGAACTTCTCAACCGACCACGGCTTTGCGCATCACACGCCAATATTCATATTCGTGCCGATGGTATCATACCGTTGACCTGCTCCAAGACTTCATGGGGTGCGGTGGAAAATTGCTGTTGAGATGGAGAGGCCCGCCTCATCCACCATTCTTCACCACAACGCCCTCTACGATCGACTACATGTGACCGGGGTTTTGATGCTTGTGGTATCTCCTCTGCGGAAGGCCTTGGTATATAGGTTGTCATGTGTTGCAAAAATTGGGAATGGCCCGCTGCTCGCCATGCGTTATCGCAGTACGGGTGGATAACCTGGATGTTAGTTAAAGGATGACAATGCGCGCCAATGTGGACTAACTGGCAAAAGGATATATAGCTCTCACCGCAAATCCATCTGCATCTGAAGAAAACACCCCAAATCCACACCGCAAGCCACCAAGATGAAGTTCACCTACGCCCTCATTGCTCTCTTCACCACCGCAACCCTCGCCGCCCCTCCCCTGTACGACGTCCCTACCTCAATCGGCGCCATGCCAAGAGGCTCCCTAAAACGTCTTCCACCGAGCGTTTGCTTCTGGTGCGGTGTCAGATACATGGAATGCATGGACGTACGTACCTTCTCCTCTCCCCATCAACTTTTCCACACGCTTGTAGATCGCTAACCCAACCCCAAACAGAGATACGTGAACAGCTATAACTGGGAATTGGACAGGCCAACCGATATCCCTCAGTTCTACGAGAGTCAGGCGAAATGCGTAGAGTTGATGGAGAATCATTACGGTCCGTGTGTTCGGCGTCAGTGCAAGGTGACTTTCGATAAGTTCGGGGAGCCGCATTGGCATCATCATGCGTAGGGGAGTGGGGTGGCTGGTCAGAGACCGAGAGATTATCGGGTATCTATTCGCGAATTGTTCTGGATGTCTTAGGGGCACTGCGGATGTGTAACGATTGGGTTTGGTAGGATGCGCGATTGCCTCAAGAGATTATCTCTCCTGCGATTAGATCTCGGTGATTAGAAGCATCCTTGTCATCATCCATCAATAATAAATCTCCATCAGACTGCAATCTACAATGGTACTCAATGCGGATCCACTTGGTTGTCACGAGAGCAGCGTCCCTGTGATACGAATGGGGTCCTCGAACGCGAAACTCTGGCACCAACGGTAATCAGCAAACGAGGTGGACAAAGACCAGCATTCATAACTGTTGAGACGAGACTCCACACCGATGATGTATGCTCCACGGCGAGTTCTTGTTGAGCACCAATGACGCTACCACTACGTGTGAGTGCCAATGCAGATACTCCAGCATGCTCGCCTAGAGACACAGCATATATAATGCGTGCATACTCAAAAATCGAATTGTCGTCTTCCCTCCCTTCAACTCGACACCAACACTACCACCCGGCCCATCTACCACATCTTTGTCAACATGAAGATCACCACCATCATCATCGCAGCACTCAGCACCGCCGCTCTCGCCTCAGAAAGCCAATTCGAATTCTCGCACTCGTGCGACACCTGCCGTGAAATGTATCAAGGATGCATGGCCGTAAGTCCTCCAGTTCCAACACAAACTTACCCAGTCACTGACATAACTCACAGGATCGTTGCCCTTCGTTCATATTCAACGAGGAGTGCTCGTTCCAGTGCCAAACTTATGTGTGCAAATCAGGCACAATTGGCGATTGGTGTGCAAACTGGTGTGCCCAGTATGATTACTTGAACTGTCATGGATGGATTGAGAAACCTAAGCACCCAAAACCCACCTTCCTCGTTCCGCCCGGGGAATGATCATCCAACCGTTACGGGAAATTGAGACCAGGTCGACGGGGTGGAGCGGTAACCGGAATGGGGCGATGCACTTTCGAAATGCTTTGCGCTGGCAGTCTCATGAGATATGGAAGTGCTAGACTGGTTGCGACGACGATGCGCTCTGATGGCTGGTCAAGCAAAAGATATGAGACTTTGGTTACATTCCACCTAGCAAATGCCATTTCTCACGAAGGAGATGTTTAGTCTTACTCTCTCCGTCGGCCTGTAAGGTAATGATACTACTTTTCTCTCATCAAGAAGCTCTTGCTGTCCACCTGGGCATTGACGAAACCGCCACTATCCGGGAACTCAGAGATTCCGTTACTGAAGTCGCATTTGCCAATACCCATGGCCTATCTCAGGTGAGAGGGATTGGCTAGGCACAGACCTTTGACTCTCGGCTTTGCAGCAACTCCAGCAGCTGCGAAGTGGCTGCCGCTCCCTCACCGCGCCTTATCTAGGTATCTCTCCCTCACCGCGGGCCGCCGCTCCCTCACCGCGAGTTACGCAGCTACCCATCCAGGTACCTAGAGCTCCGCTTCTCCCCTCTCTCCCACGGGTATATAATCCTGCCCATCCTCCCTCTCTCCTCTTCTCTCCTCCACCAACAACCAACACTCAAAACACTCAACGTCCACCTCACCACCACAAAACGAACTCCATCAACCACAACAACTCCATCAACCACAACAACTCCATCAACCACAACAACTCCATCAACATCAACCCACTCCCAAGAATGAAGCTCTCCATCCTCATTCTGGCAGCTGCCTCCGCCCTCGTCCTCGCCGGCGGCGGCAAGAAGGAAGAATCTGTTCTGTGCAAGAAGTGCTACATCTACAGCCTTGAACACTGCGAGAAAGTAAGTTGTCACAGCCCCGAGCCCATATTCTTTAGTGTTCAGCTCAGAAACTAACCTCAATAGGACGTCTGCAAGGGCAAAGTCGACGGCGACCGCAAGCACCTAACCTTTGAATGGACCAAGTGCATGAATAAGTGTGACCACGACGACACCTGCAAGTACGTACCTGCAGGCGAGACGGTGGCTTGCGGCGATGAGTGCACCCCTGGTACTGCCTGCCCAACTACCTAGATACCAACGCCGTTGAGGATATCTATCTCGGGTATCACGGAAGGGGATGAACATCAGTGAGGCATGCAAGGCAACGGGTAGCATGGAGGCTTGGATGAGAATTTGTCTTGGCTGAATGCCTGTCATCATTGCGAATATGGGAAACTGAACATGGAAAGGACTTGGTGGCTGATACATCATCGGTAACCTAACCTAAAGATGAATTTCAACTACACACTATGCATACTGAAATCCTGAACGTGAATGTAAATTTACCTGAGCAAAAGTGACGCGTCTAGAATATCCTCTCCTCGCCTAACGCCACCCTTCTGGTGTTTCTCTGTGAGGGCCTTAACAGCGTTCAGATAAGCGCAATTCATCTCTAGCGTTCTTCCCTTGATCTCAGTCTCTCATCTATCTGCAGCCGGCGCTGCTGAACCTTTATGCACAAAATTAAGCACCCACAGCTCCGTCCCCGACAGTCGAAGGTGAAGCCATTATTGCCGTGGTCAGCTGACGAGACCTAAATGCGACTCGAAGTCCAGACGAGATCACGATTGAAGGCCTCGGTGGTAACAAACTGAGGGGCGGCTGAATTCGAATTATAGAGAGCCCACGAGCTCGGGTGGGCTCCAATGACCCGAGTGAATGACTGAAGATGCAAAAAGATCCGCCAGTGCGACTCCAGCTCGCTCATTCTTGGGATGCCTTCTCTGGTTGTACCAAGATCGCCACCGAAGCTCGTATTGCTCTTAGAGACATCTTTAATTGTTGAGTAGGAATCTGCACAGTGAGCTCCTGAGTTGTCGTGTTCATCTACATGTTACGTCATTCTTGCATGTAGCCGTCCTTACGTGTAATTTCTTTTCCCTTACATGTAGTAATCCTTACATCTACTCGTACATTCTTGAGGCTGTCCTTACATGTGGTTGTTGGGATATGTGCTCATCCTTAATACATGCAATAACGCCCCTGACATAAACGTGCTTCGATCGCGTGAAATGGCTCGCCCATGCGCCAATTCCACAACACCTTTCCACACTATAGTCTGCATCAACACCTACATTCTTTCATTACCATGTCCCTACATTCTTTCATTATCATATTGCAATATCGCTACCTAGAACACCACCCAAGGTGCATATAAACCCACGATGCGCTGCCTCAAGAACACCTCTCTCCCTCTATCCACCATCAACACAATCTCCTCAACCACACACAACACCACACACCAAGCCAAACCACACCCACCCCACCAACAATGAAGTACACCACCCCCCTCATCCTCTTCATCGCGGCCCTCACCACCGCCAACCCCGTCACCTCCCCCTCCGCCAACGCCATCACCTCGGCCACCCCGCTCGTCGCCCGTGACCCCATCTGCGACAAGTGCAACAAGGAGTTCGAGGACTGCCAGAAGGTACATTCCCCCTTTCCCCATTTCTTCCAGTGTGATTTGAACTAACGTGTTGGGTGGAAAAAGACTTGGGTCTGTTGGATCAACCCGAGGATGTGTATTATCACTTGCCACAACGACGTTTGTCGTAACGACGCTGCGTGCAGGGAGCACTGTGGGTGGAAGTGCCCTTAGACTGGTCTTCGAGGCTGGTCTTTGAGAGTGTTCGAGGCCATTGGAGAGACGGTGGGATTGAGAGAGGCATGAAACCAAGGCTGGTTGGCAAGGATAATGTCTGAGGTAGCGGGTTGTTGTGGAGAGCGATGCTTATATGTTGTTGTTGGGATATGTAGTCATCCTTACATACACCGGTACTTGCAACACCGACTAGATGAATACAGAATACATGCTCATCCTTACTACACTTATCAACGCCCCTGACATAAAATCGAGTGAAAGGGCTCACCACCCGTGCAACAATCTCACACCCTCACCCCGCTAATCGTATCAAGCCTCCCATTCTTTCACTACCAACATTCGTATCTCGCCACGCAGATCAGTACCCCAGGTGATCCATGAAGGTCATTAAACCCCTTCGGCTGCCTAACCTGACCCTCCAGCCCTGCGTATATATAAACCCCCCAATCCGTTGCTCCAAGAAAGTCCCTCTCCTCATCCACCCTCAACTCAATCACCTCAACAACACACGCACCCCACACCCACCTTGCCAAAAATGAAGTACACCACCCCCCTCATCCTCGCCCTCGCGGCCCTCACCACAGCCACCCCCATCACCGCCCCCGACGCCAGCCCCATCGCCGCCCCCGTCGCCGCCCCCCAAGAGACCTTACCGCCCGTCCAAGTCCCCACCTGCGACCAGTGCAAAGATCAATTCGAGCACTGCCTTCGTGTAAGTATCGATTACCCTTTTCCCCAAATCCCGGCGGGAAGTTGTTGAAACTAATACGAGAGATGATGATAATAGTCTTGGCCCTGCTGGTTCAACCCAGCTACCTGCGATACTACTTGCCGTGCTGAGACTTGCAAGGCGAGCTTCTACTTCTGCCGGGATAAGTGTGGGTGGAAGTGTCCTTAAGGATGGCTGGCGAGTCTGCGAGTCCGCTGGGAAGAGGTTGCTCTTGAGGTGAAATCGGGATGGCGGTTGTGAGGCAAAGGTTCAGTCGTAGATGGTCGTCCGTGATGGGCGATGTATGGCGATGGAGTGACCTTTGTGATATGGGTATGGTTTAAATCTTGGTCTTGATAAAAGGATAGCTGCTACAGCTGGTGGATCTGTATCGAAGAATAAAACCAAGTCTTGTCAGTGAAATGAAACCATCGAGTGATAGTCTGTGCCAAGCCCGATAACGAAATCCTACCATATACACCGCCCGGCTTATACCCGTTACACTACCCAATGTCAAACGTATTCGCACCGAGCTCTTATTCAGGAATCGTCGAAGCAAAAACGGTCTCAGTCGTCGACATGTACCCAACGCAGATCACCCCAGCCAAGCCCAAGCCTCAAGACCGAATACGAAGATTGACCTGCAGCGCCAAGAAAGCTAGGCTTCTCGCGGCCCGCAGATGATCACCAGCTAAACCGCATACCCCCATGGGTGTTGTCTCCGTCCGCCTTGGAACCTCTTGAAAGCTGTACACGCCCGTCTTGGCTGCTAATATGAATTGGCGGGCTGCGCTCCTCGTGGGCGGGTGATGTAGTGTCCAAGACTTGTCTACTTGTCTAGTTGTATAAGTAGAGTTTTGGTGCATTGGACCCGCTGGTGATGTCAATTGGGAGGGTGGAGGAGTGGTATTTAGGGTGCTTGTTTTCCGGGTTGACGTGTCCATAGTTGTTCACTTTGTTTGGTTGGAATTATCATGAAGCTCACTCTTGCGACTCTCTCCACGCTTCTAGCGACCGCTACGACAGCATCGCCTCTTGCTCTCGAACCGCGTCAACAATGCAGTACATCCTGGAGCTACCCTTATACAGGCCGCGTAGCTCCCGGCAACTACAAGGCTTTTAACCTCGGTAGCTGCACTGCGCAACTCACCTTCAACAAAGACCGATACGTAGGAGTGCAATGGGCATTCGAAGCCACGTACGCGGATGGCAGTCGTGCTGAACTGAAGCCCTTCCGCGACTTCGACAGCTTCGGCGTCAGCGATACCTTCTACCCGTACCTTGGCAACAACTTCCTCACTAAGTACCCTGGAAACTCGGCGTTCACGGCTGTGCACGAGTTCAGCAGTGTTTGCAAAAACGGCCAGGCGCCTGTCTCATGGCGGTTTTACACCACCTCTGGCACGTCGAATGGGTGCTACACAACGGGGCAGATACGCGCTGTTGGTGGTGTTTCGCGCCCGGCCAAGGTTGCAGGCGTATCTCTGCGCAGGAGCAATGATGCCGGAGATTTCCAGGTCAGCTGGTCACCGGTGTCCAGCGCGACTGCGTATTCCGTCATTGTGGAGTACCCGACTGGTACGGATGAAGTTGGCAATCCCTACACGAACGTGCGGGGTGCCCGCGTACAGGTGAGTTTCGTCCAGATGTCAATCGTCTTCGAAGGGCGATACTAATAGTCATGCCAGGGAACGTCGACTCAGATTGCGACTACCACGCGTAGACAGGATGTAGCGAGGAAGGCGATTGTTCATGCTGTCAACTCCCAGGGCGTGTGGTCGTTCACGAGCGATGTGCAACCAGTGGTAGCAAACTGGTAGACGCTGTTGTGAGATGTAATGTCAAGCGTGAGACAGATGTGAATAGCAGCCACAGGGAGTCAGCGAGTCTTGCGTCGCAAATGTATCTCGTCTCGTCCAGCAATCGCGTGCGGAAAACATTGCCCGATCTGTCGACCAGATCCCTGCTGCAGCCACGAACAGTCGTAAAGGCTGTTGTCACGTTCAATCTGATTCGTGAAAAAAAGACGATAGAATGTTACAGTACACCAGCAAGACAACAAAGTGCGGTGAATCCAATCAAAGTGTGTTGACACGTGAAACGGCGGCCGACCACACTGCCACATGGCAAGCGCGCCCGCTCCGGAAGAGCCGAGGCCAAAGCGCCAGGGTCGCGCGACAACGAATGCCATCTCCACACGGCTCCGCATTGTCATCGCATCATGCACGCCGTCCGCCATCCATTGCGCCGTTCTACTTTACCTTGTCTTTTGCTCCTGCCTGGCTGAATACCTTGTGCCTGCTCTTGAGGCACTCTTGCGCACCGCCACACCAATCAATGCGCCGCTCCCCGTCTATGGGGGCGCGATATCCACGCTCGTAATGTCGGACTCGGTTGGTAGGTTTATCTGGGGTGAGATGGGATGGAAGGAACTTTTGCTGATGATAGGGAATGTAGATCGAGTCTTTAGCCATGCGCTCAATACCGTCAACAAGATACGGACGGGGTCGCAGAAACCGCCGTCTGCGACCAGGTTACGCTTGTATGGACTGTATAAGCAGGCCATGGGTACGTTGCCTCGAGGGAAATGATGCGGAAGGGGACTGTGCTACGACCAGAGCTGACCAAAACAGAGGGTGATGTCGACGGTATAATGGAATGTCCAAGAGGCAACGATGACCAGTCGCAACGAGCACGGGAGAAATGGTATGTCACTTGGCGCATAGCACCATTCAAGTCCCTATCATGGAACGCATACATGACAGAACCTAACATCCCCAGGGACGCTTGGAAACAGCAGAACGGCCTCTCCCGCACCGAAGCCAAACGCCGCTACATCACCACCCTCATCGACACCATGCACAAGTACGCCTCACCCTCCCCCGACTCCCGCGAACTAGTCGCCGAACTAGAATTCGTCTGGGACCAAGTGAAATCCAACGTGCCGTCCTCCTCCTCCTCCTCGCCGCTACGTACCTCCGACCACATGACCCCCGGCTACTCGCAGCACGAACTAGGCCAAAGCGGCCGCGCAGCCATGAACAGCAGCAACGACATGGACCCCCAATCCACCGAACGCCGCGCCGTGCCCCTCCGCGTAAAATCACCAATGTCGCAATCCGAAGAAGAGCTCGAGGAAGAAGAAGCCGAAATCGAGCGCGAAGGCGAGGTTTTCGTCGACGCCCCAGACTCGCAATATAACCCCACATCCTACCCCGACGACGACGACGGCAACGCCCCCGACCTCGAAGACGCAGGCGTACAAACCGATCTACAGCAGTTGATCCGCGCAGAACCCATACCTATCCAGACGCCCACTCCCGCGCCACGGAATCGCGGCATGGGCGTCCTGGGCAAACCGATTCAGATGCCCATACCCGGTTTCAGCAGTACACCCGCTCCCGCTGCTGGAAACGGTGCCGCAGCAGCAGCGAAAGACAGCTCGCCGAAAGAATCAGTCGCAGACCAGAAATGGCGGAAGCGCGTTGAGCAATCGCTCATGAAGATGACGGCGGAAGTCGCCGCCCTGCGCGAACAATTAGAAGCAAGGAGACTGTTTGCGCATTCAGTACACTATCAGCTCTTTCGGGGCGTGTGGAGATGGGTGTGGGCGTGCTTCAAGCATGTTGCTGTTGATGTGTTTATATTGGGTATAGTGCTGGTGTGGATGCGGCGGAAGAAGGATAAGAGGCTGGAAGGGGCGATACGGGTGCTACTTGGGGATGCGGTGGCGCAGATGCAGAGGGGTGGGGGGATGGTGTTTGGAAGGGTTAGGATACCGCTTTTGGGGGGAGGGAGGAAAGGGGGGACGGGGACGGGGACGGGGACGGGGACGTGAATTTATGATGTTATGATGTCAGGTGTTGTGCTGTCTGTGGATGCGTTGCGTGTTATGGATGGGCTCACTACTAACAGTCCGGATACCGGGCAACACAACAACACTCTGCGAGCCAAGAGTTGCTCTACCGTCTTTAATCCATCTCCCCCATCTTCACCTTCTCGATTCCACGTTCCCAGTTCCCGGTCATCTCAGGGAAACACTGCTTCAAAAGCACCTCTCCATACCCCTCGAACGCCGCCTCGACCTCCTTCAAAACCTCCGCAACACTCCCCTCCCCCTTCATCACACCAACAGATCCCAGTTCCACGCCATCGACATGTGGCACGCGCGGCATAGCAACGATAGCAAGGTTACTAATCGTACCAACGAACATGATAATCAGCATAGCAATCGCTGCGTTATCTGAGAGCTGGGTGTAAAGGAGTGCTTGGTTCAAGAAAGCACCGGCGATGAGGATGATGGGTGCCACACAGGGGTTTGAGGCGTTGGTGAATATGTCGTGATGTGCGGTCATGCTTTCGGTCTTGGTGGATGCAGTTGGAGAGGGCTGGATGATGTAGATGTGGCTGGGTGGGGAGTCGGTGTCGCGCATGAGTGCGTATGCGCCTTTGCGACCACTGTGTGTAAAGGAAGCGTTTTTCTGAGTCCAGACGGGTAGGCTGGCGGTAGCTTCTATGAGCAGGATCGATATGCTGAGGAGGAGAAGAGGTGAGAGATCGCCGTAGTAGCACCAAAATGCGCCGGCGAGACAAAATTGGAGGGTTGCGGTCATCAAGCTGCCGCTGTGGAAAAGGTTTCTGAAGGATGTCGAGGCGGAGGATATGCCAGTGGGTTGGAGGATTTCGACAACGATATCGCTGCTTGGATCCATGTAGCTCTCAACGGATGTGGAAGTAGAGCGGTACTCCAGATCGCGGAGTAGCCTCGCAACAGCAAACTCCTTGTTCGACCGTCTCTTCCCCGTGCTCATATTCAGAACCTTGACATCGCACTCCGGTTCCCGCATCAAACCACCACTGCCAGACGTGACTGACACCAAGAGTGACAAGCTATAAGCCAGCCACCCGAAACCGAAACATGGAGACTCTGTCTTTGAAATCGCAGTCGTGACAGCAAATGCTTTTTGAATGAGTTCAGGGCCGAGTAGCGTGAGCACGATGGCTAGAGGTGGTATACGTCCGGAGTCGCCGTCGCGGTGCTCGGATCCAGGGCCAGTGGGACTGAGGTAGTAGGTTCCGACGTAGAGACCGATATAAGCGATGAGGATTGGGAACGACATCTTGATGTTGGTGGTGCGGGGGTCGGTCTTAGTGAGAGCTCTGATGGATGAGGAAGTGGCGGTGCACTTTTCGAGATCGATATTTGACATGATTTCTTTGCGGCTTCGGGGCTTTGCGAATAGTTTTGTGCCAAGTGTAATCCTGGGACCCTTGGTGAGGAAAGACCGATGGTTGGTGCGGAAAAGTTGGGTTGTGCGCTCGCTCGGGGATTATCTGTAGTTCGGAGAGCGACGGTGAAGCTGTGAAAGTGAAGGCGTTCACCTAATGTCACCCGCAACGCTGTGAAAATCTCTCCTGAATTCTTCAATCTGTCGCTAGAGGTATTTGAGTGAGAAGAGCTTTCGCGTCTTGTTGTGAGGTCAACATGATGACCAGGGAATTGCGCGATCCAATCGGGGCAGGTGCGAGGCAGGAGCAAACGACAGAGAACGCACGTGCGTCAGTGACTACCGGTCGCGATTGGACGAGGCTCACTGTGACGCAGCGGAGAATTGCAGGAAATGTTTCTGAACGATTCCAGTGTCGCACTGTCACATGTCGGTGCAAGTGTGATTGTGTTCAGCGGCGTGGCCCTATGGACATGCTTCAGTCGCGCGAATTTAGTGGTCGCTCGCACCATGGCAAACCCGCAAATGTATCCATCAACACTATTCAAAGTCTTGGTAGGTCAGCATGTCGATATCTCAGTGGTGAGTCTCGAAAGCTAAAGGCCCCTACTGTGTGACCACCCAAATTTCGCGATCCCACCACCCCAACACGACCAAAGGTCAACATTGCCGTCAAAACCGCTTTCAATGAATTTGAGTGCGCGGATTTTGGCCTGGTGCGTGCTGCCTGGATCAATCTCCTTAACAGATTTACCTGTCCACATGTTGCTAATCCGGATCACCGTACCTTCCGTTGTGTCCTGGGCTGCTGCTAGAAGTCCGAGTCTTGGATGTACATCGATGTCCAGTTCCAGCTCGTCTCTGTTTAGGTGGGCGAAAGTCATGACTGGCTGCGACCAATTCTTGAAAGCTTTGTGGTTGAGCTTGCGGCGTTTGTGACTATCGCGATGAGTCGGATACAAGGTCTTGAAGTACTCTTCGTTGTAGTGATGATTGTTGTGATTGAACGTCTTTCGCGACGAGTTTCGAGATAAGCGGGGTGCGCGGATGTCGTATAGGAAAAGCGTGTCGTTAAGCCCCGAGCATATCAACCTAGTCTCGTCATCGGCACACTTGAGCTTTGAGATGGGCGCGGGGTGTGTCAAGACGTGACTTGAGCCGCCTGATCTTGTGTCGTATAGCCGGATGGTTCCATCTCGACAGCCGAGCGCGACAGTAGTATACGATATCCACTCCAAGGCCAGAAGATCTGATTCAAGTGACTTTACTACAGCTTGAGAATCCCAGGCACCTCCCTGTGAGCGAGTAAACAGTAGCATCGAACTCGAGGCTGCAACTGCGAGGTGCTCGGTCCAGGTCGCTGCAACACTGTTTGCAAGACCCGGCGATGCTGTGAACGTAGTTGGTCTGGCAGCAGCTCCCCAGATAGCTGAACAGTCTTTCGGTGTGAACTTTTGCCCTACGTACTGTGTCACTAAGGGTCAGCGTGAGAGTTTCGGAAGATGCAAAAGTCTTGTAAAGTTATTGAAACGGTGTGGGAGTGAGTAGAAAAGCTCGTTCGTTCTGAGTTGTGCTGCATGCCGCTGAGTAAATCAAATCATTCGGTCTATCGAACGCGAAATGGAACATGGCCGTTCATCATCGAGCAAATTACGTGCATGGAATTACAAGTTTGTGGAAGACTTACAGGATCATCGTGTCCCGGGTCGCTGAGCCATACTTCTGGCGGTCGATCAGACCCATATGTCGTTACCGCAAGCGCGCCGGTTGCCGGTAGAAAGGACAGCGAGGAGACTGTAGATGTCGTTCGCGTTACCTCTTCTCGTGGATACCACGAATAGATACTCTTTAGTGAAGACGACTTGGGTATGGAATAGTAATCCTCTGATGGGACGCTGGGACTCCCTCGATCTGCAGTCTGCCTGTGCACACCGTTCTCACCTTGGACTGTGTATATCGTGTGATGTACTGGGTCTTTGGCAAAGAGTCGGAGTCCACAGGGCGGTAGCACCTTTTCGGGACGTTCCTGAATACCGGCTGCGCATGCGTCAGGCCAAAGACCGTGGACATAGCGTGACCGTCTTTTGAGGCCTATTTCTCTGTCGATGTTTGTCTGAGCAAAGCTGTTCGGGTTGCGTCTGACGACCCGCTCCTTCTTAAGCTTATTGGAACGCGCGAGTGCGACATTCTGGATACGCTCTTTTCTTTCTGTCTTCTTGATGTTTGCTGAAGAGTATTTGAGATTTGATCCCTGTGCTGCGGTTTGGTTCTGGATCCTGAAATATTTCTTCTTCTCTGCGTCCCAGAAGTAGCCGGGTATTGGCTGGCCGTTCATCCTGGGAGTGTGATAGTGTGGAGGCCAGCGTGGGTCTCAAAAATCAAGGAGTGAAGGTATGCGTTGCTTGAGGAAGGATGTGCTGATTGGCGGAGATGTCGACGCGTCCGCGATTTAGTTCAGAAGAGAGACGCGCGAGTCAGGCACCGCGACGTTCTGATGTTTTCACGACTACCTTATCGATAAGCCCGCTCGTCCGAGGCATGACGCCACTGCCCCATAACGTTCGCATCACTTTGATCAGCATCGAATGCGCCCAGATGTGCCGCCATCTTCCCCTCATTGCCCCTCCTTCCTACACCACTTGATACCCTTAGCAGCTCATGCTTCGAATCTCCACTGCGCTGCAGCCCACAAGGAAAGCGATATCGTCGACGAAATACATCTGCAAGAACCCCTTCCACACTTTTATGCGCCTCAATCAAGTCATGGCGCACCTCGACATCCCACAGACGGCGAGCAACTCGACCAATGAACTTCACACGCTGCAGTCGCTTCCCAAATCGAATGTCTTCACATCCAACCTTCCCGCCGATGACGCCTTCCCTAGACCGAAAGACTCCCACGATGCGCCACGGCAAATGCTCGGACCGCGCATGGTCAAGGGAGCACTATACACATATGTTCGGCCTGACTCGCAGGGAGAGCCAGAGCTGTTAGCTGTCAGTCAGCGAGCGATGCAGGACATTGGTCTTAAGGAAGAGGAGGCCAAGACGGATGAATTCAAGGAAGTCGTGGCTGGAAAGAAGATCCTGACATGGGACGAGTCGAACCCAGAGGCTGGAATATACCCGTGGGCACAATGCTATGGAGGCTACCAGTTCGGACAATGGGCAGGTCAACTCGGTGATGGGCGTGCCATCTCCTTGTTCGAGTCTACCAACCCAGCGACCGGCACACGATACGAGATCCAGTTGAAGGGCGCTGGACGGACGCCGTACTCCCGTTTCGCTGATGGCCGCGCAGTACTGCGATCTTCCATTCGGGAGTTCGTCGTCTCCGAATATCTCAATGCCATTGGCATTCCAAGCACGCGAGCGCTGGCGCTCACCCTGAACAATGGAAGCAAGGTTATGCGCGAACGGACAGAGCCTGGAGCCATCGTCACACGCTTCGCGCAGAGTTGGATCCGCTTCGGCACATTCGACCTGCAACGCATCCGCGGAGACCGCAAGACCCTCCGCACAATCGCAGACTACACAGCCGAGCACGTCTACGGCGGCTGGGACAAGCTCCCCTCCAAGCTCCCCGCCGGCGAAGCCAAAGAAATCCACTCCCAAACCCACACGGGCATCCCCAAAGAAACCGTCGAAGGCGAGAACGAAGGCGAAGAGAACCGCTACGTCCGCCTCTACCGCGCCATCCTCCGCCGCAACGCCGAAACCGTCGCAAAATGGCAAGCCTACGGCTTCATGAACGGCGTGCTAAACACAGATAACACCTCCATCCTCGGTCTATCCATCGACTTCGGTCCCTTCGCCTTCCTCGATACTTTCGACCCCACCTACACGCCCAACCACGACGACCACATGCTGCGCTACAGCTACCGCAACCAACCCACAATAATCTGGTGGAACCTAGTCCGCCTGGGCGAAGCCCTCGGCGAGCTCATGGGCGCGGGCAGCAAAGTCGACGAAGCGCAATTTATCGAAAAAGGCGTAACAGAAGAAGAAGCAGACGGCATAGTCAAATGCGGCGAATCCGCCATCGACCGCGCAGGCGAAGAGTACAAGGCCGTTTTCCTCGCTGAGTACCGGCGTCTCATGACGCTTCGTCTGGGCCTCAAAACGCAGAAGGAGAGCGATTTCGAAGATCTGATGTCGGAGTTGTTGGATACACTGCAGATGTATGAATTGGATTTCCATCATGCGTTTAGAAGACTGGGGAATGTGAAACTGAGTGAAGTGGAGACGGAGGATCAGAGGAAAGATGTTGCGGGCAGGTTCTTCCGTAGGAACGACGCGCCGAGGCAGGAGAGCGATGGGAGAGAGCGGATAGGGAGGTGGTTGGAGAAATGGTCGCAGAGGGTGAGGGAGGATTGGGGGGAGGGGATGGATGAGGAGAGGAAGGTTGCTATGGATAAGGTTAATCCTAACGCAAGTCCCATTCCACTCTGTGCTAGAGATACAGTGCTAACGTCAACGCAGTTCATCCCCCGCTCCTGGATCCTAGACGAACTCATCGAGCGCGTCGAAAAGAAACACGAACGCGAGATCCTGCCTCAAATTATGAAACTTGCGCTTAACCCTTTCCAAGAGAGTTGGGAGTGGAATGCAGAGGAGGAAGAGAGGTTCTGTGGTGATGTGCCAAAGTATAAGGGTATGCTGCAGTGTAGCTGTAGTTCTTAGATGATGCTCTACATACACCTGGGCAGGTGTTGGAGTAGACAAAATGAAATGAAGGCCTAGTCTACACCACCAACAAGATACTCGCCTACTTCCAGATTCACGCTTCTGCCCAGCGCGCGTGCGTATTCCCAACCGAAATTCACGCGCCATCGTCCGCCTCCTTCTAGTGCGTCGTTGCTTCCTGCTCCTCCGGCTCTGACGAGTAATCGCATGCTCGTCAGTGTAGCTATCTGTGTGTATAAATCCGCTACCTGGGGCACTGTGCCCTCAAGCAAGGCTCTGAAGATCGCCAACAACCTATCCAGAGTAAACGGGCTGGGCGTCAGCAGATGCCGACTAATCTTCCGATGCTTAGCTCCTGTGCGCTTGCCGGTTACGCTGAAAGACGCAGCGCTGGGTGCGCGTCGCTTGTTCTTCCGCTTGTCGGTGTGCTTCATGAAGTATGTAACGTCGGTTCGCGAAGGGTTGTACGACGCTAGGTAGGCGGCGAGGAGGATGTGGGTTGTGAAGTACGGAAGCGTGTGCGCCGTCATGTTCGCTGGCTTCTTCTTGCTGGGCGTTGCTGGTGTAGCGCCTGCTGGTGCTGCTTCTTTGACAGGTTCAGCAGTGTCTGAGATGATTCGGTCGAGCACGGAGTCTTCAAGCTGGAACAAATGCCGTCTGTTCACCATCAACCGCGAGAAGTCGCGCGTACCGAATTGTCCAGATACCACGGGCTCGACAAATGAACGCCAGAGGCGCATGGCGCAGCTTTTGAAGCTTATCAGATCTCGTCCGGTGTGTTTCGCGAGGGAATCGTAGACGGCTTGGATGAAGCGGCCCCAGAGCCATTGGTCGTCTTCGGCTGCGAGATCGGGTGTGTAGTCTGGGAATTGTTCCAGGGAGGGCGGTTCGAGGAAGATCTTTGGTGGGTTGGCGCCGAGGATTGTGAGGAGTTCACTGCGCGCGTAGGATGGGAAGTGGAGGAAGGAGGCTGATGACGAGTGGAGGACGGAGGGTGTGAGGGGGAGGGTTGTTGTGAGGATTAGGGAGAGGTTTGGTATCTGCTCGTACTGTTAGTATCCCTTGCCCGCGATCCGTGCAATGCATAACATACCATCTCTCCTAGTCTTCCCAGCGCCGCAATCAACGTTCCACCCCCTTCCCTCAATTTATCCACCGCATCGAGCACCAACACAAACTTCCCCCTGCCCGCCAACAGTTTTTCCATGTTAACACATAGCGCGCTCAGATTCTCTGTACGCGCGTACGGTCTCCTATCAATCTTCTCGTCGTTAAACTCGTCCAGTGCATCTAGACTTGCTGCGACAATGCGCTCAAGGAGATGCCGCGCGGTTATGCATTCGCGAACGTTGATGATTGTGTGCTGTATACGGGATAGATGGAAGAAGGAGCGCAATATCGAGGATTTGCCAGTCGCTGTGAGGCCATGGATGTTCAGAAAGGGTGGAGATGGGAGATGCGCCTATAGTGCTGTTAGACAATGATCCTGAAGTCTGATGGGTGTACGGACGCTATAGAGAGCTGCAAGATGATGAACTTGCTGATCGCGGCATTGGAACTCCGCAGTGAGCTGCGCGATGATCTCGTCGGGTAACATCGTCGCGATGTTGTTTGGGATGTTTGTAACCGCTGGCGGATTGAGGGTTGAGGAAGTCGCGCTAGCTTGGCGCCGAACGCGAGTGCACGTGCATCGTCCGCGACTTCCAACTCCTTGCTTCCTGTCACAGCAACTATCAATCTACCTCTCATCGCAACGAAGGTCCCAGATCCAAATGGACTGTCACCCTGTTTATCGCCCTATACAGGGCAGCAACCGCCATGTCGAAGTCTCGCCGACTGCGCCCTGCTTTCAGCCTATCAGGTTCGTTCTGGTAGTTACGCACGCGAACTGTGCCGTCGGACTGCATGATGATCGTACATGAGATGGACGCAGGACAGCAGCTTCGCCCCGCACTAGATGATGCGAGCCATTACGTGCTCACTTTCAAGAGGCCTGCTCTTGTGCAGCTCGACCCCTCAACTTGCCCAAAAGCTACATCAACCCCGAGAAAGGCTTTTCGAAGCCCGCATGCTTCACTCGTCATGTCAGGTCTGGGCGAATTGGCAAGTGTCATCGCCGTACTTCAACTATCGGGCAAGATTGTCGACTACGTCGGGAAAGTAAAAGACGCCTCGGAAGACCGCAAGCGACTGCGCGGAGAAGTTCGCGCCTGCAAACGTATACTGCAAGAGCTGAAGGATGATGCCGAAGATATCGACGAGGGCGAAAGCTTGGTCGACACGATCAATGTGCTCGAACGACCTGATGGGCCACTACCTCGACTTCAGACTATCCTACTGCAAGTGGAGACCCGACTGAAACACGACAATTCTCTGAGGGGCTCATTGAAGTGGCCATTTCAAGAGAAGGATGTACAGAAGCTTATCCAATCGATAGAACGCGAGAAAATTCTGATAAACCTGGCCCTATCGCGAGATTCTCGGAAGCTGCTTCGGGAGATCAAGGAATGCGCGGAGCAAAACAATCGAGACCTTGCGCTTCTCCTGCACTCAATGAACATGAGTGCGAGCAAGATCGGGGAGGAGTTCTGTAAGCTGAATGATCATATGTCGCAAATTCAGACGCTCCAGGTCGGCCTGCACCACGACGTCGAACGTCTTCAAAGTACCGACTATCACCGGGAATCTTCCAAGCAACGCGACGCGGTGCTCCGATGGCTATCTACTCATGATCATGCATCAAAGCATCATGATATATTGAGCAAACGACAAGAGGGTACCGGCAACTGGTTTCTAGAGTCGAAAGCCTACGACACTTGGCTCGACAACTCCAGTGCGAGAAAGCTACTCTGTACTGGCCTGCCTGGGGCTGGCAAGACGATGCTCGCCTCTATCATTATCGACGATCTACAAACCCGATTCCAGACCAACGCTGGCGTAGCAGTCGCCTACTTTTATTGCGATTACAAGACTCGCGATGAGCAAACCCTGGAGTTTATGCTTTGCAGTCTGTTGAAGGTACTGGCAGAAAGCCAGGAAACTTTGCCGATACCTATCGAACAGCTCTATTCCGACCATGGGAAGGGCATCAGACGTCCTTCGTGGAGGGCCCTCGCTCAATGCCTCAAGGACGTGGCTGCACTGTTCCAGAGACTTTACGTTGTGATCGATGCACTAGACGAATGTCAAGTATCTGATGGCTGCAGGAGGATATTCTTATCTGAATTGTTGAATCTACCAGCAAACTCCAGAACAAGTCTGCTAGCGACATCAAGGACCGTCCCAGAAGTGCTTGCAGAATTCGGCGCAGAGAAGCCTCTCGAAGTACGTGCTAGTAGCGATGATGTTCGCAAATATGTGGTCGGCAACCTCAACAACATGCCACAGTTTGTTCAGCGCAATGTCGAACTCCAGGAACTAATCAAGCTGAAAATCGTCGACTCAGTGGATGGCATGTAAGTAGTACAAAGCAACGTTCAGAGCATCCCCAAACTCGCACTGCGCAATGGAGATGCCAGCCACTGACACATTATAGGTTCCTTCTAGCGAAGCTCTATGTACAAAGTCTTTACGACAAGCGATCAGCAAACGCTGTTCGGAAAGCACTGAACGAGATTAAGACCGAAGCGAGGGGCCAAAAGACCACAACTGTGACCGAAGCATATGACTATGCGTATCGCCTGACAATGCAGCGTATCGAAGAGCAACCCCCCGATCGAGCAAAGCTTGGTCGGGAGGTTCTAGCTTGGATCACATGCTTGCATGAGCCTTTCAAATCTGCGGACCTTCGCAAAGCGCTTGGCATACAAGTAGGACAATCTACATTCGATGAAGATGACTGTCCAGACGTTCTGGATATGATTTCCGCTTGCGCTGGCCTAGTGACGATCGACGAAGAAAGTAACATCATCCGTTTGGTACACTACACCACTCAGGAATATCTGGATCGAACACGGCATCGATGGTTTCCGGAAGCAGAGACTGTGATCACAGAAGCTTGCATCGCATATCTTTCCATGGAGGAATACGGAACTGCGGGCCTATATTCGGACCTGACCGAGAAGCTTGAATACTGTAATTACCTTCAAAAGTTCCCCGCACACTGGGACCCTTTGTACTGTTATGCTGCATGCAATTGGGGACGTCACGCTCGCATGTTGGCTGGAGTTAATCGAATGGCCATCGACTTCTTTGGGCTGTCGTGGAATCTTAAATGCTCTGCCTTGATAATACTCAGTTCGTTGGCGGATCGACCGGACGATTATAATGACATATCATTTAGGCGTCCGCGGTCATCCCAGGATTCGACGTCGGGTATCCATTTGGCCGCTCACTTTGGACTTTGCGACACACTGGTCGCACTACTCCGGCGAGGATACGATGTGAACGCACCAGACCGACTAGGACTTACTCCACTAATGCTGGCTGCTGAAAGTGGTCATCTTGAGACAGTCAGACTACTTCTTCGCCACGGCGCTAAGACAGATTCGAAAAGCGGGTATCGCTATTCGACGCTCCACTTCGCAGTTCACAGTGGAAACATCGGCATAGTTCAGCTCGTCATTGCGGACACGGCGACTCAAAATATCATGGACGCGATGCTGTATGGACAGCCTCAGATAGAAAGTCGTGTGTGGACTCGCTACTCACCGCTGTACATAGCAGTGGATCGCGGATATGTGGATATCATCCGACTTCTTATCGATCACGGGGTTGACGTGAACCTGAAGGGCGGGTATGCTCACAATAGATATCGCCACAAGAGCCCGCTGGCGATGGCCGTTGACAAACAAGATCGAGAGATCATCGACGTGCTGCTCGATGCTGGAGCCGACATCAACTGCGCGAACAACTGGGGCAGGACTGTTTTGCACTCCAGTGCCTTTGATGAGAACATTTCTCTGCTCGAGCATCTTCTTGACAAGGGCGCAGACGTAAACTTCCAGGATCTTGAAGGCAGAACCCCACTACTTACTATCTGCAGCATGTTCACACACGACGCATCTATCAGCGTGATGCTCAACGCGGGAGCCGATCCTAACATATGCGATAAAGAAGGACAGCCGCTACTTCATGGGGCTTGCGTCCGGGAAAGAGGCTACATCGTACCCATCGCTGTCTTGTTTGGCGCCAGAGTGAGTCTCGTACCAGATAACAAATCGCGAATATGGTGCATAGACAAGCTCCGTAAGTATATCCAATCTCCAGAAGAGCTCAAGAAAGACCGGGATTATTGGATTGAACACGAAGTAAGACGATGAAATGCTACTTGAAACCCCTAGTATCCTGGAGGGTTTTACCACCATGAGTCTCATTGAAGCTTAAATACGAATACATCAAGGGGAAACTCCCCACATGAAGGGAATTTGATATTCTGACACTAGAGCCCAAAACTTTACACCTGCATGAGTTCATTGATTACGCTGAGATATGGTTCGATTTTTTTAATAGTGTCCTCGTTCGCTTTACGCGTCGCGTAATACAGTGTGATGACTTAATCTGAAAAACACGGCTCGCAAAGATGCCAACTCGCCAAAATTGGCCGGGCTCCCAAACGTCACGTGACGCGGTGTTGGCGCTTGGTCCACGGGTACCTAGGTACCACTTGCTTACCTGGGTAGCCACACGTCGTCGTCTTCCACTCGCATCACGAACACCTCGACACGAGATGATAGCGAACTCTCCACATATTCGCATCATGTTGTCACTCATTGATGATCGCGCATTCGTTGCCTGCTGCCGCAGTGTGACACAGCCTCCCATCGTGCATGAGCTTGATTGGGGCTCCCATCAACCCCGCATCTTGTGCCATCTCACCAAGACATGACACCATCACTACGGCACACATGGAGACGACCGCAAGCATCATAGCAGTCACCCAGCTATGTGAAAAGGTGATCAAATACATCATTGCCGTATCCGGAGCCAAGGAAGTAAAACATCGCCTCCGCTCACAGGTCCGAGCCTGCAGTAATCTGCTACTTCAGCTGCAAGACGACGTAGCAGACTCCGACGAACTCGAAGAGTGGTCCAAGACTCTGAAGTTACTCTCTACTCCGCTTGCGCGCCTTCAGGAGGCTTTAAGCCTGGCAGCCGTCGCTTTATCTACCCGAGATGGCATTGTCGAGAAGTTGGGATGGCCTTTTAGGGAGAAAGACGTGGAGAAGCTGATCGAGGCGATTAAGTGCGAGATGGATATGGTGACTTTCGCTCTTCATAACAATGCGACATCACTACTCATCGAGATCAACACTAGTTCAAAGCGCAATGAACAACATCTCACCTACGTAAAATCCGCTCTGGGTTTATACGTCGAGAAAACCCATTCCACGCTGCGAAGCATCAATGGCGAGCTGGTATCAATACAAACAACCCAAAATGGCGTTCGAGGCAGAGTCGAAGAGCTGCACGATCGTCAGGATACGGAAGAGGCTATGAGAGAACGTCAGCGGATCTTTGACTGGCTCACACCCATCGACCACGCTTCAGATCAGCGGGACGCCATTAGTCGGCGGCAACCAGGTACCGGTGGATGGCTGTTGCACTCACAGACCTATAAAGACTGGCTCAGCACTGATAATCGCACTTTGTTTTGCCCTGGTATTCCAGGAGCTGGAAAGACAGTCTTCGCCTCCATTATCAACGCTGACTTGCAAGAACGTTATCATCATGACCCTACGGTTGGCTTGGCTCACCTGTTCTGCAATTACAGACGTCATAGCGAGCAGACACTAGAAGCCCTACTCTCAGCTCTTCTCAAACAGCTCGTCGAACATCAAGTTCCGTTACCAGAATGCGTCGTCGATTTTCACAAGAAACCACCGCCAAAAGGAACTCTAGATCGAATCGAAGCTACCATGGTGACACTAAAGTCAGTAGCGGCAACATACTCACGAGTGTTTATAGTGGTAGATGCTCTCGATGAATGCTCTACATCTCATGGCTGCCGCACAACGCTACTGTCAAGTATCCAAAGCTTACAAAAGCAATGCCACATCAACCTACTCGCTACGTCGCGTTTCATACCAGAGATTACCGAGAAGTTCAAGACAGCCTGTCACTTGAAGATTCAAGCAGACAACAACGACGTGCGGAGGTATCTCTCAGAGAACATGACTCGCCTCCCTGGTTTCGTGCAAAGAGATGAAGTATTGCAGGAAGAGGTTGTGTCAAAGATCGTGGAGGCAGTGCGCGGGATGTAGGCCGCTCTCATCCAGTTTTAGAACCATCCCTGCTGACGAGATTATAGGTTTCTCTTGGCTAAGCTGCATCTTGACTCTCTCATCGGAAAGAGGGCCGTAAAAGCAGTCAAATTCACCTTGAGAAGACTCGCTACTGGGTCGGAAGCCTATGATTCTGCATACGATTCAGCGATGAAAAGGATAGAAGGCCAATTCGCTGATCAGACGGAGCTCGCTAAGCAAGCGTTGGCATTCCTTACTTGCGCCCAACGACCCCTGTCTACACGGCAACTGAGAGAAGCTCTAGCTGTAGAAATCGGGAAACCGGAATTGGACCCAGATAATTACCCAGATATCGAGGATGTTCTAGCTTCATGTGTTGGTCTAGTAACCGTGGATGATAACAGCGGCATCATTCGGCTCGTTCACTACACGACACAAGAATACCTAAAGCGCACACTGGATCAATGGTTTCCGGATGCGCAGGCCATGATAACAAACGTCTGTACCTCTTACCTGTCTTTAGATCGATACGGCAACCCCAACAATCCGGGTCCCTTCGCAAACCATGTATGGTACGATTACTCGGCAGCTCATTGGGGTCACCATGCTCGTCTAGCACCGTCGAGTCTTCAACGAGTAGTGGGTTTTCTCACACGACAAACCAATGTCATGAGATGTTATATCTACACGTATACTGGTCGTAGACGCTTAGCCACGGATGGATTTCGGTCTATTTATGACCATCAAGACTTCTATACCACGGGGATTCATATAGCAATTCTTCACAGCCTGGAGGACATCACCGTGACGCTCATCCAGCAGGGATCCGATCTGGACTCAAGAAATGAATTTGGTCGAACTCCTCTTACTTGGGCCGCATCGAAGGGCAATAAGAGACTCACTGATAAGTTGGTGGCATACAATTCGCCAATAGATGCGCGCATCGATGAGAACAATCGGTTTGCGGGGTGTACCGCACTACATGTCGCCGCGATCTTGGGTCACACCAGTATCGTTGAGCTCCTTCTTGAACGTGGAGCAGCAGTCAACTCGAAAGACGTTGACGATGCAACGCCCTTGTACAATGCGGTCAAGCATCGGAGGACTGAGATTGTAAAAATCTTGATTGAAGCGGGAGCTGATCGGACATGCACAAGCAAAAGGCTTTGGCGACCGCTTCTAACCGAAGCAATTCACTGGACGCCCAAACTCGAGATAGTCCAGCTTCTCTTGGATGCCGGCGTGGATGTCAACGAACGCCAGGACAAGATCTTGAGGACGGCACTGTTCTACGCCGTTCAATACGATAAAGGAGAAAGAATTGTCCGAATGTTGCTCGAAGCCGGCGCTGATCCCAATATCGCTTCCCGCAGTGGACGAACTCCACTCATCCTCGGGATTATGCGTTATCATCAAGACGAAAGCATCGCCCTGGCCAAATTACTGCTTGATGCTGGGGCAGATATCGATATCCAGGACAGGTACGGATATACCGCATACCAATGGACTAGGAAGTATCATCTGTCCAAGACAGGGCAGTATTTGCTTGAGCGTGGGGCCAATCCAGAGCTGGGCTCTCAACGCCGCCCTGGTTCTGCAGTTCCTTCAGGCGACTAGGGATATACAGGCAGGAGCCATGCAATTAGAAAGTTGCTGGCGATACGCGGAAGCATGAACAAGAAACGGAATATGAGGGCCTGTAAGACATTCACCATCCACTGTCGTTACCTTATAGGCGACGCGCATACAACGACTTTAGATTTCATATAGCACCACAGTCATTCTGCTTTTACCTTCGCGATTTCCATCCAGAAACACTGCCATCGCAACGTGAACCCTTCTCACACAGGTAGGGAGATAGGCATTGATCCACAAAGCAAAGCAAGAAAGCACAACAGTATCAAACCACCTCTTCCCAAAGCCCAGAAGATCGATATACTGCCATGGCTCCACCAACAAGATCCATCACAAACCACTCAGATGACTAGACACGACATCAGCTTACCGTCAATGGAAAGAATTTGACAGAACAAGAAATGAGACTGGCATGTCATGACTGAACGCGAGCGACTGGCACTAAGCATGAACTTGAAGATGCTACGGCAAGTCTCTTGTCGTTGCGACATGCCTTATCTGAGATTACCTCTGGGTATAGGATTATCACGTATTGAAAACGTCCGTTGGTAGCCCGTTCGGACGCTGTGTGTACTGACCTATTCCTCATCCCTTCCCTTATTTACTGGGCAGATTCAGCCGTCGTGTATGTCATGTGTATTGCGGGAATCGTAAGTAGTGTGCAAGAAATAGCATCAAGTTCAACAGCACATCCATAGATATGAAATCGACTATTCATCCATTCCGTGTACACGCCCTCCCAATTCTCCCTCTTCACAGCCCCGCCTTCCCCAACCCCTTCCCCTCATCATCACTCTCCCTCTCCACAGTCGCCTCCACATGCTCCGTCATCAAATGCTTAATCCCCTTCATCGAAAGCACCGCAATCGTAGCCAGCGCCACAAACGGCACCACGCTCCAATACCCCAGCCTATACGCACGCGCATACGACCAATGACTCGCGTCCCACGCAGCCGTAATGATAGTCTCATTCATACCCGGTACACCCTTACCCCGGTATTTAGGCGCAGAACTGCCCTTCATACCGGCCAGGAGCGCAGGGACGGAAGATTCAGGGAGGCCGGCAGCGATGGCAGCAGAACTGACGTCGCCGGCGAGGTGGGATGCGATGCGCGAGTTTACGATTGCGTAGATGACTGCTGTGCCGAAGGCGCCGCCGATGGCACGGGCGGAGAAGGCGAGGCCGGTGGCTGTGGAGAGGAAGGCGTGCGGGGCGGTGAATTGGATGCATGCGACTAGGAGTGTGAGGGGGCCTGCGCAACCGATACCTGTTAGAGCGGTGAAGATGATTTGTTCGGTTGCCCAGCCGGGGCGGATGAATGCGAAGCAGATTGAGGCGATGAACATTATGGCGAAGGTGGCTGCTAGGGGGGTTTCTAGGGGGATGTTAGTGGGAGGGATTGTCAAGGAGGATTTTCGTCTTACTCATGTCTTTGAACTTTGTCGCGTACCATGTCACGGCAAGCGATGTGAAGATAGATGCAATCTTGTAAGACAGTTGACGGATAGCAATATCCCACGCGTTGTCCTCGAATCCAACATTGAGGATGAGCTGTGGTGTAACAGCGTTGATGGCGGAGTAGTAGATCCATCCCTCGATAGCAAAGGCGAAAGTCGATAGCCAGAAGTTGGGTCCAGTGGAGAAGAAGACATGCGCCACGATGCCGTCAGATCGGCCCTTCCATTCTGTACCATGTCAGCTTCCGACTCGGTAGTTTTGATGCAATAGTTGTTACCGTAAAGACAAAAGGCAATGAAGAGGACAATGCCAACAACTAAATTGGCACATACGTGCGGGTTGCTCCACGGGTACGCGCCACCTGCCCAGTTGAGCGCCAAAAGCATCAGGGTAGCAGCAGCAACGAGGAGAAGAGAGCCGATAGGGTCGCAAGCCCACATCCACTCCTTGAAGCTCATCCGCGGATAGTCGGTGCGTTTCTTTGGCCAGTAGAATGCGAAGAGACCAAGCGATGTGATGCCGTGTAGGCCGACTTGGATCCAGAAGATGTAGCGCCAACCAGAAGCGCTGAGATTCGTCACTGCGCCGGCTGCTAGACTACCGACACTGTGCAGAGTTAGTACTGGCCAAATGCATCTACTTATGCGGGGTCTCTACTTACGTTCCGCCCAACACACCGGCAACGCCTGCAAGTCCGTTCGCTAGAGGTCGATACTTCAAAGGCAGGATCTCGGATGGGATAGACTGGACGATGGAGATGGTTGCAAGTGTCGTGCCGATGAGAATACCGCCTCCAATCAACATAGACATGCTCGTAGCCTTGGCACAAATGATGGAACCAACGCATGCGATCAATGGAGGTATGGTGGCAAACAGCTTGCGATCCAAGACATCAGACAGGCGACCGACGGGAGGGGAGAGGACTGATTGCATGAGGAGCGGACCCTATAGAGTGTTAGAATTCGGTGTTAAAGTCTTTTGTTAGGTCTGCTGTACCTGGATGATCCAGCTTGCAATGGCAGGTTCTCCAAGCTCGCGGATGATGAACGACAGTACTGATCCCGCAGCCACTACAACGAAGACTTGAGACATGACGCTACATTGTAAGTTAGCAATGTCATGAGAAGGATTGCGCGTAACTTACGCGAAGCAACAGCAGAAGACGACCATCCAAGATCTCCACGATAGCTTGACATGATGGACGTCCTCATTGGCTTCCTGGTCGATGGGCACGATGTGGGCGTCGCGACCGTGGGCGGTTTCGATATGGGTAGCTCCCGTCTTGCTGTCCATGACTGCCTAATCCAGACGACAAGTTGGATCGAGAATGAAGACAAGACGGGCGAGGCCTGCATCTCATATCACTACACATATACTGCAGTGGGGCACCATGCCGTGGGCTCTTGGCCGGGGCATTCTGAGCGACAGCGGGCTTGAGCTACAACGCCATGCATATCGGCAGATTTGGATGCTGGGGTTGAGGTCCTCTCACGACGCGTTTGGATGATGTTTACCGAATCATCGGGAGGAGATGATGCGGGGCCCCATATTGGGTGAAGATTGGCGCTCCTTCGCTGCAACGTGATGCGGGGAGGCGCGCCCACGAGTCGGGAGCTGCGCGCCTTACCCCGAGACACCTCCTGCTCTTTCCTTCTTACTCCACGGGTGAGATCCTATCGCGACATGTTGCTGCTGTATGATGAGGGCTGGTGAGGAGCGAGGAGGTGATGGTGATGAAAGAGGAAGGGTCAACCGGAGTTAAGCAGGCTCGCCCCGCTGGACCCTGAGACTTTTGTTGTCTTTGCGCAGGCTTCACGCTCCCACCGACCAACATCCCACCACCAGCCTCTTAGCCAACGCCTATACGACGCATAGTAGCCTTTTAGCTGCCCTCAGCACTGACTCCCCCGCCAGGCGATGCTATGAGCAGCCCACCGCCTCTCGCAGGCCATCTGGTCCCCCTCCGCACCAAGGACGAGGTGCGCGCCAGCCTGGAGACGCACACCGTCTATGTCGTCGAGGTGCCGGCCAAGTTTGCCAACGTAATCAAGGAGTGAGGCCTTCACTCCTGGGGCTCCCGCTTGATCTCTGCTAACCTCGCCCGCTCGCAGTGCCGTGCAAGCAGCGTTGCCCGACTTCAAGACGTCGGAGATCTCTCACCTGCGCCGCGTGGTGCAGTTCAAGTACCTGCCGCCGCACCTGCAGAAACAGTTCTATCCGCCTGCAAGGCTCCCCAGGGGTAACGAAGATGCTCCTGCCTCAGAACTACCATCTTCCCCACTAACACCGGCGACCCCCGCTTCCCTTTCCGCGTCCCCGTCCTCAGTCGATGCTGGCAGTGAGGCTGCTCATGGAGAGGCTGATGCTAAAGATTTTGATTTAGTCCGCTACTTCTTGCTGTGCCCCACGCGCCACATGCCGCACGCCAACCTCGCGGCTCTGATACGGACCTGTCCGCCTTTCGACGGCCCCAAGACTGCGCTCCCTCGGATCCTCTACGTAACCGTGCCGGCCCTGGCGCCCATATCCCAGCAGCAGGCTGACGACTGGAGCGACAAGTACTGGCCCATCTCGTACAAGAACACCAACCCCTACGGTCCCCATCCGAGCCTCGTACAACGCAACCAGGAGGAGCTACAACCCGAGGCAGGCAACTGGCTGGCTCTTGCCCGAGCGGCCGGCCAGCAGATATCGGATCAGTGTCTGGGTGAGAAGATTGGCGTCGTCGTGGTTGACCGCACCAGGAACCAGCCCGAGATTGTCGCGGTTGCAGGCGACTGCCGCTGGAGGTCTTTCACCGGCACCGCTGAACCGCCCACCGGCACTGGCAATGTCATGGCTCACGCTGTCCACCGTGCCATCGCCATGGTTGCGAAAAAGCGGCTGCGTGCTGCCGGCACCGACCCTGCACTCCTCGACCGCTCCCTCTTCTGCGACAACCCCCTCACCGGTCTCGAGAAGCTATACTACGAAAAGGACAACCTCTCACCCAGCGGCTATCTGTGCGTAGATCTCGACATCTACCTCACCAACGAGCCCTGCGTCATGTGCTCCATGGCCATCCTCCACTCGCGCTTCCGGCGCTGCATCTTCGGCAAGCGCATGCCTCACACCGGCGGCATAACAGCAGACGGACCAGGCGACTCTTCCTCAGCGGGCAGCGGACTGAAGAAAGGCCTCTTCTGGCGACCGAGCGAACTCAACTGGAAGTTCTTGGCCTGGGAGTTCAACGAGGAGGGCAAGACTGTGGATGCCGACAGTGGCTTCAAGGAGACATTGCATGCATAAACGCGTGCCATCACGCTTGACCTGCATTGGATACACAGCATAGACACGGCGTATTGGATTAACACTGTCGATGGGATGGGATGGGATGGGATTATAGGGGATGATTATACCAACATGAGTTACGTGAATATGGGGTTAGGAAGGAAGTAGCTGTACGATAGCAAATGAAACGGAACGTTCACATACAATCTGGCTTGCGTGTCTTATGTTGCCTGTGTCATTCATTTACCCTGCCCCCAGCTGCTCAACATCCCAGGATATACACAAAGTTACTTTCATTAATCTCACCCACACCTGTCTGCATTCCCTTTTCCACTCCCCACACTCTCCAATATCTCCATAAAACGACTCTTCTTCTCTTTCTTCTCTGCCCGCCTTAATCCAAAGCCTTGTGTACCTTGCAGTTCGAAGAGTCTGTCCCATTGCTCCAGCCAATCCACGCCTCGTGGTGGAGCCGGTTTGCGTTTTATCAACGGAGCGAAGTGAGGGAGAGAGGGTGAGGAGGGGGATATATGGTAGGGGCGTTGAAGTAACGGGGGTGGGGAGGGTGATGGAGATGGGGATGGAGAAGGTGATGGTGATGGAGATGGTGAAGGCCTAGGTGCTGGGGTTGTTGACCTGAGAAGGTATGGGGCGAGTGAGGCAGTCGCGTGAGACTTGTTAGCGCTTGGGGTTTGAGGCCGCGGCTTAGGTGTTGTGCGGTGTGATTTCGGGAGAGGGGCGAAGGTCAGGTTGCGGGTTGGATGCGTGGATGGTAGGGGTGTGCCTGGGCGGAGGGAGGGCGGTATGAGATCTAACGGTGAGGATGGTCGAGAGACAGATGTGTAGTTCGATGATCTTAGCGAAGTAGCAGTTGTAGGCGTAGCTGAATATGTTGATGGTTCGACTTGACGCGCAAATTCGTTATTGTCTGAGGGCGTGATGGACCTGGGGTATTCTGACGGCGTGCGCTCGAGACATTCTTCAAGGAGTTCTTGTGTTGAGATTTGCTCTAGTGCTGGCGGGAGACGACCCAAACATTCGAGAACGAGATCACTAGTGCTGGGCGCTTGGGGTGGCTCTGGTGTCGGTGGTAGGGGCTTGTCAACATCTATGTCGGGAGTCAAGGATCTTGTACAGGGCCGGGGACTCCTCACATTTAGAGACCGTATGGATGATCCTTGTTGATAGAGATTTTGGGCAGTCATGGTATGTAAGGAGGGAATTCTGAGTTGCGATGCGAGCTTGTTTGCCTGAGTTTGGCGCCCTGCTGTCGATGGACGGTGCTTGGTGTCCAGAACTTTTGATGACTTGTCCGTTCTTGAAGCGGTCGTTGATTTGCCTAGATATTGCGCTGCCATGGCATTAAGTTCCGGATCATCGTCAATACTCCCCTTCTTCCCTCCTGGGTCGTTACCTCTCTCCATCTCTTCAAACTCACCCGGCCCTCCATTCCTATAACACACTCCGTCATCATGGATATGGTATTCACACCCCTTTACATCACTGATCCCAGTCACAATGTCCTCCACAGAATTTCGAAGCATACCCAGCATCCTCCTGTCATACGCGAACATCTTGTCCGTAACAAACTTCCGTAGTAACGTCGACGCATGCTTTTCCAAATACAGCATTTCAAGAATCTTCTGATCGAACGTTTGCGCCGGGTCCAGAACAGAAGTTAGCTTGTCGATGATGTAATCCTGAAAGTTGGGTTGCGAGAACGCGGAGCCGACGATGTGCGCGTAGATGAGGTCGATACATGAGCGGAGTTGAAGAGATCGCTGATCGGAGAACTTGACAATGCTGGTTGTGAGCCACTCGATGTAGAGCCTGAAGCCTGCTGGATCGATGTCGCCGAGCTGAATAGGCAGTAAAGGTCGGTCATCGCGCACGTGCTGTGGGAGGTAGATGCGAAGATACGGTGAGCGTTCGGCTATAGCGTAGTCGACTTCGATGTGTTCTGTGGGGCAGTGCTCCGAGAGGGTTGTTCGACCTGCAAGAACAAAAGTTATCGACTTCAAAGCTGATCTAGCCGAAGATATAGTGGCCTCGTGTAGCGAGGGCGTCGTATACATGCCGAGCGGTATGATATCGCGAAGACGATGGAGACATGATTATCGAGCTCTGTACCTGGCGTCTTCATCGTAATCTTACGATGAATTGTTATGGAAGAATAGTGATGAGTGAGTCGTCTTCATGACTAGATTCTGAATTGCATCCAGTCATGGCCAGGCAAGCGGTGACATCAGCGGTCAATTTGAGCGTTCGTTTGCTGGTGGTAACGTGACATATCTTTCGATGACAAACAGATGCACGCTTCACACGATTGCAAGTGGATATGACCAACATGGGTCTCTCGACACTCAAACCTTGCAAAGTATTAGTGGCCCGTTGAACTCAGAACACTGCACCGCTACCATTTCTTCCAAGACAGAGACTGGCTTACTCCCCAGCATGGGAAACCTCTTTACCGACAAGATGTCTTCTTCAGAGAAACGCGATATCCAAAGGAGGCTCGAGCGCGGCAGCATGCGTCCGCACATACCAGCCGACTTTCCAGGATTCGATGTTGAAGGATACCTAAACCCCGGAACGACACCAGTATCGCGTTCATCCAACAATACCGCGCTCAGTCCAAGAAGCCAGAAACCCAGGAATGTCGACCGCATTTTCGATGGAAGTGACCATGTTAGCGATACAGGACGCAAGTTTCGCCGTCGGCCAAGCATCGAGGCACGCACAAGGAAGAGCGATTACCATACGCTGCTTGAAGGCGGGAGCCTGTGGAGTGACGATGAAGTCATCGATGATGTTGATGTGAACGTGCAAGGGCCAGTGCAGTCAGAACCTGTGAAAGAAGAGTCATCCAACAGAGTGCAGGTACACTTGGCACCGCCGATACCAGATGCAGCTGTGGATACACCGAGACAGTCAATGATCAGCGTACTATATGGCCGTCAGAACCCGGATTCCTGGTACTTGACACGGCGCTTGGCTAGATTGCCTACCGTGAATATTCCTGACAACATCGATTTGCCTACCCTCCTCAGACGCCGCAACATCGACGCCGATGCAGCGGAAATGCATCAAATATGGCGGCGCACCGGTGTTATACCCACCCGCTATCGCGACGTCAACTTCGACCCCGACGGTATCAACCCGCAGCACACATGGATCGCGTGTTGGCCGCTGATCAACGCAGCGATACACGGCTACGTGATAGATGATGTCGAATTCGTTGACCGCGTGATGGACCTGCTCGAGGAAAAGATAGTGAAGGGTGTAAAACCAGATATCGATACCATCTCGCACATATTTGGCGAGAAAAGACACTACATGCCGAAAGCTCTAAGCCGCTTTCTGGTCGATCGATGGGTTAACAACGCGACGGAAGGGTTCGGCGACGTCAACCCGTCAGACTTGCCGCAGCCTTTCGTCTGCTCCGCGCTTGAGACGGCTATGCGACGCCTCTCAAGCGACAAAAGATCGTCACCGCTGCTGAACTGTCAGTATCATACGCATGCGACGCCCGAGGAGTGCTACAAGCAGAGAATTGCACCCGAGGAAGCAAAAAGACAACAACGCTACAAGTACCGTCGCGAGAAAGCGAGTCGCGAAGCTGAGCAAGTCGCTGCAGATTCTATTGAATGTGGCATTGTGGTGGTTGACTGGGAGGGGCGAAGACTTGAGCAACACAGGAGGTTGCGCGACGGAAGTGGTGCTTCTCTGCCTGCTTTCGATGATCGGATTGGAACTGCGGACCAAATGCACAAGACAAGTCCTTCCGACGGACTTGATGTAATAGACGACGCAGACGCGAATGACCAGCTCAATGTGAATCCCTCGTCGTCGTCCATGTTCGGCACGTCGCAAACTGACGGCCCCGTCGACGAGGTGAAGTTTGCGCCACCAACACACGAGCCACCGCCGATGCCGCCATCGCGAAACGCACGCGTCGAACGCGATGGCAGCGATGTTGAAGGCGACCGGGCCTATGGGGCACTTTTGAGGAATCAGCAAATCCAGTTCTCGTTATTTGACGGCGCGATGCAGGCTGTGAAGATCGAAGAGGATAGTGAGTCAATCGCGTTGGGCGCACTTGCCATGCCGCGAGACTCAGACGCGAACGCACGGACCGTTTTAAGGGAGAGTCCACGCCGAAGAGAGCGCAGAACGTGCCCCGGATCGTTTCCGGAGTCGAGATCTGGGAGTCTGAATAAGGCTGATGCCGCGTAGCTGGCACTTTTGGATATGACGTGCCCGATCTAGTGTTGGTGAGAGAGCGCGTGGTGGTCACGCAAGACAGAATGTGTGAAATTGGCTGTTCGATTGCTAGGTGTTTATGATAATGTACGTAGTTTTAACGCGGATTGTGGACGTTTTCAAATTGCTCAGAAGATGGCAGTGCCGTTGACGTGTGAGCTTACTCCGCCTATGATGGTGTTAGCGGACGCAAGAGCTTATTACTCGGGGTAATCAACGTACCTGGGCAGTTAGCAGGCGCAGAGGTGAAGAAGAAGAACCATCTGTTCTTCTCGCGGCACGTTTGCGCAAGCTTCTCGAGGTCCAGCATTTCGCCCAGCGGCATTCCCCAAAGGGCGAGGATGTACTCGTGGAGATGATAATCTGGGAACATCAGTCTAATGTCGCACGAAAGATAGAGAAAACGTACTCTCATGTGTAGGCCACGCCTCGAACGCCGGTGCATCACCAGCAACAGAAGCAAAGTAGCTATCATGCAGCCAATCCAGAATCTTCTCTTCCTGGCTCACACCAGCATACCGCTGACCATCCTCACCATCCTTACCACTGCCATGTCGAAGAGCAGCCTTGCTTCGATCTTCATCACTCTTGCTGTCGTACGCCTCCTTCCATCCGCTACGGATGAACAGCATATCTCCAGGCTTGATGTCACCGCCTTGAGCCGCGGGGCGAATATCGATTCCCTGGTCTTGACCGCATTGGTAAAGGTCCTGCCACGAGATGGGGTAGTAGTCGTAGGGATCGTAGTTGATACCCTTCTTGTGTGCGTAGCCCCGGTAGTCTAGAAGGATACCGCGACCTGCGATGCCGTGCTCGGCCCAGTGGTGGATGGAACACTTGTGATTTGCGTTTGGGCCGGCGATATCGCTTCCTTTAGTCTGTAGCGAATATCAGCAAAGTTTCGTTGTGATAAGTCTGGATACATACCCCATTGTAGAACGAACCACTGGGGATATGAGCGAAATGTCGGAAGCCATCCCATTGCGTGCCAGACTGGGTGTTCATATGATACACATCGTCGTAGGCAATGCCTTCAGCCAGCGTCTTAATCTCATGCTGAAAAACTTCGCGACCAAACGCAGGAACATTCGGCACGTTGAGAGGCAAGCTATCTCGCAGTCAGCAATAACACATTAGAAGGATCATGGAAACACGGACTTAACAGGTACGATTTCACCCGTTCGTATCTCCCTCGCAGCCGCTGCGACACGTGTAGGCGTTAAGAGATTGAGACGGCCGATCTACATCTGATCAGTTCGGCCCGCAACTAGATTAGACTTCGGTCGAACATACGTAGTCGCTGTCACCCCAAACCCACGCAGCCTCCGGTGGGGCACCGGGGATCTGAGGTAGCTCTTTCCTTGTCGGAAATTTAGTGCTATCTGGATCCCATGGTATCGTTGTTGCCGTCTTATTCATGGTAAGAAAATCTTTGATCTGCGTCAAGCGCTGACTCGCAGTGGAGGTTTTCGGGTCGGCCATGTTCGTGAGGCAGCGGCGATCGGGCTTTGTCGGTGTTTGATATTGTGGTTGCGGGTTTTGCAATGTGTGAACCGTTCTTCTTTCAAGGTTTCCCCAGAATATCAACGATGTCTCGAGCTGTTATGACGTTTACCCCGCATTTCTTGGAATGCTGGTGGAGCCGCTCGGGCACCGAGGCATTTTGTGGGGTCGTGGCTCCTCCGCCCTGACTACCGGCAACCGACTCGATCATCCAACATCACGACATTCCATCGGTTCTGTGCTGGTGTATCGTGCTCCACGATGTTATTGCTCTTAAAGATGTTTGTACGCGTAGAGTTGAGATGGCCATGTGGCGCTAGCATGAGTTGATTGTTGGTGGAATTATTGGTGGATGACGTAAGGCGGCTAATCACCACTCTAGCCGTAGCGTTTCCAGAATCCCAAGATTGCCACCTGGGTCATTCTTGGCCAAAAGCTTGTCGTCTGGTCAAGAAAGTCTTGTTCACTGCATAGAGTCTTGTCTCGAACATCAAAGGTCGTCCAGCATAGATGCAGTCGACGATTACAGGGAAAAGATGCAGTGTCTATTGGGCAATCCCTAGATAAACTTGTAGTGTCAACAGCATCAGAGCGTGCACTAAGCTCTGACCGTCCCATCGCCTACCACGCTTCCGGGATCATGGCTAGATCGGCAGGCGGTCGGTCTCGTTGATGTACGGTGGAGCGGTGCGTACTATACCCATAGACTTCGACTATCAACCCAACACCACTCGGGTAAACCTGTCAACACTAAAGCACCGTGAGCCTTACTCACTTCGTCAAACACGCTCATAACCTTCTCGGTCTGTTAGAGTCCGAGCCGTTGATCCAGACATAAGCTCGTACTTCCGCGGTCGATGGGCGCATCACGAGCACTTCCCTCCCATCGATTTAGCCGGTTGCTATCAGGACCTCCAGCCAGGGCTATTGGCTACAACAAGCTCGCATCAGCACAGCTCACAGAGGCACGGATGCATCGGTGCATCCTTCTAATGCGCGCAAAGCTGTTGGAGGGATAATTCTAGTCCGTTGCGCCGTTGGGCCGGGTCCCGCTGGTGTCGTTCGCGTCGCGTTAACGAAGGCATATAAACGTCTACCCCAGACTTGTACCCCAGACTGTAGCTCATCCCCAGATCTCTTCTTTTCTCCATCTTTTCACCCATTGACCTTGCGACATGGCTTCCGCGGACGAGAAGCCGACCGCTATCGGCATGGAGCATGTGTCCGACACTTCGATCGACCACGCCGTGGCGTATGAGGAGGGCAAGGAGGCTGGCCTAAGCGAGGCTCATATCTGCACCGAGGCAGACAGCAAACGCATTCTGCGCAAGACGGATATTTGGATGCTGTCGCTCCTTTGCATGGTGTATTTCCTGCAGTCCGCCGACAAGGGGATCATCGGATTGACGGCCGTCTATGGTCTGAAGGAGGATGCCCATCTCAAGGGCAACGACTACTCAAACATCGGCAACATCGGATACTATGCGCAACTCGGTGTGCAGCCTTTGGCCGCGTGGATCCTCGTCAAGCTGCGATACCGCCACGTTCTTCCCGTCATCATCACATGCTGGGGTATTTCAGTTGCCGGTGGCCTCGGTGGTTCCAGGAATTACGCCGGGCTGCTCGCATCTCGATTCTTCCTCGGTGCCTTTGAGGCTATGGTCGTTCCCCTGTTCTCGATGATCACCATTGCCTTCTACAGGCGTTCCGAGCAGCCATTCCGCGTGGCTTGCTGGTACAGCTGCTATGGTCTTAGCACCGTTCTCAGTTCACCCATCGTTTACGGTTTCGCGCAGATAAATTCGTCCTCGCTGTACCGCTACCAGATGGTGTATCTCTTTTTCGGGCTCTTGACTATCGTGATTGGTCTTATCACATACTGGTGGGCCCACGATAGCCCAGGCGAGGCTCGTTTCCTGACACCGGAAGATCGCTTGAAGGCTGTTGATCGAGTGAAGGCGAATCAACAGGGTATCGTCTCGCACAAATTCAACTGGTCGCATGTCGCCGAGGCCTTGTCTGAACCCAAGTACTGGCTGTACATGATCATGGTCATCGCTGTCAATGCTGGTGCGTCGGTCTCTTCGGTCTTCGGCTCCATAATCCTGAAGAACCTGGCTGGATTCAGCTCAGACGAAGCTGTCTTGTTGAACATGCCTTTCGGAGCGCTTCAGGTCGTATCCATTCTTGGTGCGTCGTGGCTCGCATACCGTTTCAAGCGCAAGTCGCCCTTCTTCCTGGGCCTGGTTACCATCGTCATTGTCGGTGTTGCTCTTTTGGTCGCGCTCCCGAAAAAGCCGGAGAACAAGGGCGGTCTTCTCGCAGGTTACTACCTGATCGCCTTCGTATATGCCATCAACCCTTTGCTTATCTCGTGGATGGGCTCCAACTGCGCCGGACAAACCAAGAAGGCCATCTACTACACCTCTTTCAACGCCGGCAACTCTGTAGGCAACATCATCACCCCTTACATCTTCGACGCAAAGTTCCAGCCGCAATACGTACGTGTCCCCATTCCTGTCGCACATTCAGTGGAAAGTTTATCGCTAACACTCCGCTTTTAGGTCAACGCTCTCAAGGGCATCTTGATAATCTGGTGCATCCTCTGGGGTGTCGTTGTCGCTCAAGTCGTCCTCATCACCTGGATGCAGAAGAAGAAGTGCGATCAGCGTGAGGCGGCCGGTCTTCCTAGGAACCCCATCGATTACTCGATGAGCGGCCATTTCCATGAGGCAGGTGCTGAGGTCCACGGAGAGAACGGTCTGCAAGACATGACAGACAAGGAGAATATCTACTTCCAGTACTTGTTGTAGATGCGACTAGAGCTTTGTCAACCTTTGTTCCGTTCTCCGTAGTAGATACCAATGCATAAGTTCGGTCGATTCGAGTGGCCCATCTTGAGTGTATATGGCGTCTCGTCAACTCGGTAAATTTCGTCGTTCATGTCCAGTACAGTGGCGTGGAGGTTCTCGAGTTTTGCAGTGACGTGAAGTGCGACGGGCAGTAACGACTTTGATAAGGCGTGGGGCATGCCCAGGTGTATGGGCGGAGAGCTCGATTCATGATGCTCGCTTATGTCAGCCGCACATGACTAGCATGACGCGTCGCGTCATCCAACCCCTCGGCGTACTTTTGCAACAACAGCGTGCCTTGGTGGTCACCAACGCCAATCCCTTGACTATACACCTAGACTACACACTTGCCACCTTCATCTCTTCGCTGCTCGGATGATCACACGGTCACAGCTCATTTTCGCCTGCTTCCTCGTCCCTTGCATCTCGATCTTCCTACTACCGCTTCTATACGCCCGTCTACGGCAACCAGCAGATTCGATGCCTGCACGAGTATCACCAGACGAAGTAGCGTCTACCCTTCTTTCCGAGAAGGGGCTGGAACTCCAATCGCTGCAAACCATCCAGTCGTTATGGGCAGGCTACGGCGAGATATGTCGCGTGTTCGCTAATCCAACAGGCTCGCCAGATTCGACGAAATCCTACGTACTCAAGCTTGTAAACCCCCCACCGACGAAGACCAGCGACGAAGGCCATACCAGAAAGATTCTGAGCTATCAGATTGAACAATACTTCTATAGCCATCTCGCTCCTCAAATGCCAGCAACTTTACCGGTCGCCGAATGCGTCGCTAGCATCAACAAGCACAACACGGATGGCACCTCGATGACTGCGATGTTATTGAGCGATTTGAAACAACAATATCCTGTGGCTGGAGAGAAGCGCGACGTGTTGACGACAACCCAGGCTTATGCCGCGCTGGACTGGCTTTCTGGCTTCCATGGCTTCTGGTGGACCCGCGTCAAGTCTCTAGGCTCCGCGTCTCTGGTCCTACCACCGCTCGAGGAAGTACAACGTTATGGACAGGCCTCGTCGAGCAAATCGGTGTGGCTCAATGGCGGATATACCTATCTTGCGACGCGTCGCAAGGAGTACAATACTCTGGCGAAGGATTACGACGCCGAGTGGAATGAGCCACTCACGGACTGGGTCGATGGCGAAGACCTATCCATCTCTGAGATAGCGGCAGCGTTTCTCTCACCCAAGGCTACCGGCCGGTCACCAATCGAAGCATATCAAACTCTGATCCATGGTGATGTCAAGTCTGAAAACATGTTCACCAGCAAGTCGGGTGAGGAGGTCGCCTTCTACGACTTCCAGTACACTGGTCTTGGCCTGGGCGTCTGCGATCTCGCCAAGTTCTTCACATGCTCCGTTCCGCTAAGCATGCTCGTTGCCGACTCGCATATCCCACGGGAGCTAGCCATGCAAGAAGGCGAAAAGCAGCTGTTACAACGATACTGGGAGAGGCTGAGGGATACAGGCAAACAAGAGTACAACTGGTCGATCTTCGTGCGACATTGGGAGACAGCGCTCGTAGACTGGCTCCGCTTTCAGGCGAGCTGGGGCTTCTGGGGAAACACCGAATGGTTGGAGGCTAGGGTGCGGAATATACTGAAGGATCAAGAGTGGAGGGACGCATTGATCAGTAATGTGGACAAGGCGAGTATCCGCAAGTAGGTGAAATCCACCGAGAATAGCGACTTCGCTCGCTGTCCCTAAAGCGTTTGTACCTTCACTCGCCGCAAACGTCGGTCCCACCGGCGCTCAACCTTTCTCTTCGCCCCCAACGAGTCTTCATATGGTCTATTAATTTACGCTCGCTAATAACTCGGCTGGAATGGCCAAGTGGTAAGGCGTCGCACTCGTATGTCGTACGATATGCGAAGATCCTGAGTTCAATCCTCAGTTTCAGCTGTTAAATCCTTTTTGTCTCACCTTTTTTGCCGCCAGTTTCACTTCACGCCAAGCTGGCCAACACGCGCAACAGGAGCTCACGTCTGAAGTCCTTCGGCAATACATATAGCTGATACAGACGAGGCCTATGAGGCAATTGGTTGGCTGGGTGCCGCTGACCCCGGCCTGCATATTGTGGCTTAGAAAATCCTGCAGTCGCAGGCCAACACACTTTGCGAAGCCAAGAGATGCCTACAGCCTGATTGACTTCTACGACGACATGTTACTTCCTACAAACACTCTATCGTCCTACAATCTCGGTGTCCCAACACATGTCGAACTCAGACTACTCCAACCAGCTTCCCTCTTCGTCATCCGGTACAGCAAATCTCCCCAAACAACCAACCTGTGAATACATCAATGGCGCAAGGCTGGATTGGTCTGGCCGCGGCACCTCTCACGTGGATTACGACAAGTCAGAAGTACTTCCTCTGACAGAAGGAGAATTCCTTGGTCATGGCATGAACGGCGGAGTGTACGAGACTACCTGCAACGGTATCAGGCTGGCCTGGAAACGCAAATTTTGCCGTCGCAAGATAGGCCAAAGGGAAAGAAGCGAGATCGAGATCATCAAGAAGCTTTCACATCGCCACATCGTCAGGCTCGTGGGAACTTATACGCATGGCTCCTTCCTTGGGTTGTTGTTATGGCCTGTTGCGACCTGCGATCTCGCGACTCTTCTTGAGGATGTGGACTGGCTACAAAAAAAGGTCTTGGTCGATCGTGGGAACGCACCTGAGTTGGCAGAAAAGCAATCCAAACACGATACCGATCGCGAAGCAAGACTTCGCGCGCTTGGAGTCTTAACCCGAGACGAGGAGACTGACAGCTATCCAGCCAAATGTTTCCTCAAACAGACAATTGGCTGCATAGCAAGCGCAATAGCTTATCTCCATGCGTCTAACATCAAACACAAAGACTTGAAACCATCAAACATCTTGCTTTCTAGGAACGGGCTATGGCTGACAGATTTTGGTACGGCGACCGACTTCTCCGTGCTAACTTCTAGTGTCACAGATGAGGGGGAACGCGGAACACCGAAGTACTTCGCGCCGGAAGTCGCCAGTTTTGCGCCTAGCGGGCGCTCAGCAGATATATTCTCCATGGGATGTATCTTGTTCGAGATCATGACTCTGCACATGAGCCTCACTCTGGAGCTCAGCCAAGGGCTTCGACGATTATACGACAGGTCTTTCCAATCGAATCTTGACACCATCGTCGGATGGTTTGAAGAAGACATTTTCTCGGTGGACTTGATGGCCGCCGACGATTATCTCATGGGTCTTGTGCGATGGATGATGGAGGAAGAATCAGCTATGCGCCCAACCGCCGATGTGGTTGAACAGGAAGTCCTTCTTATCAACGGCTTGGACTTCGCTCTTTGTGCAAAGCGTGCTCGACAAGAGCAACATTGGGGCTTCTATCGACCTTGTTGCTCCCCAGGAGAACGTCCTGATCGAACAATGAGCTTGCCGCCAAATCCGAAGCCTATGATCACAATCTATGTCGAGTGTGGAAGTTATTACTTCCCGTCGAATTCGGGAAATCAGTCGACTGTTTTTCTTAAACACAGTGGCGGTGGTATTGTCGAAAGCGTTCACATGTTCACTGTAAGTGCACTTGGTGATGACCTTATGTGGGGAAGTATGCTGAGACCTAGGCCCGCAGAACAGAACCAATCGCAAATCTCATATAGCTTTCGACTCACCACCTTACCAAACAAGCAGCAGGTATGGATACGGCATGAGTGCGTATATCGTCCTCCGGTCAGGCTATGAGTGGACTAGTCCATTAGCTCAGCCGTTGCCAAAGACTGGAAAGAAAAGAATGATGCCTATAATATGGGATTGGGATAGCTATGACTCGAAGTATACCGATTGTTTTGACGTACGAATTTCATCTTGGAAGCGAACTTCTCGAAGGTAAGTTGAGAAGGTGTCCCAGCAATACGGTGCATGTCAATTCTTGTCTTCAGACCATTGTACGACTATCGTGGTGCTTGGGATTCTGTAGCATTTGAGGGCAATACAAGGCTTCCCGCTACTTGCATCTCGTGCAACCCTAACACCAACTGCCATCTGGTTATCCAGCTACAAGAACGTTCGCTAACTGGTCAGTCTGATATGTTTCTCGGAACGCCAATCAGTCTTCTTTATCGCAATCATACATGCAACGGGCTTGTGTAGCCTGCATGACGTATCAGCGTTGTGGTAAGCGCTAGCGGTGTGCATGGTCTTGGCGCCCTTGCATATCCCGCCCTGCTGAATATGCTGACACTATTATTGGCGGGCGTTCCAATAAACTATGTTGTTGTCTCACGTTACCTGCGCGAAGTCTAGCGTGTGTACATATGGCTTGCCGAGGCCCCCTCGTGGGAGATGCGATCCCCGCACATCATCCACCGCACTTACCATGGACCGCCTCTGGGATCTCATACGCAGTAGCGCATCGAAAGAGTTCGCTGCGTCTCTGATTGGGATATGGATACTGTATTGGCTCGCCGTCGGCGTGTACAGGGTGTATTTCCATCCTTTAGCAAACATCCCTGGGCCAAAGGTACGACCGGGAAGACAACGTGTGGTATGAGGGACTTCAGATCACGACTAACGCTGTGTAGTTGGCAGCATTCACGTTTTGGTACGAATTTTACTATGAGATCTATCCACACAAATTCCAGTACTTGTGGAAGATCAAACAGTTACATGAAGAATACGGTGCGCCATGCCAACTGTTGTCTGCCTTACGGCTCTGACCGCAGCAATAGGGCCCATCATACGTATCAATCCTCTTCAGGTCCATATCCACGATGCAGATTACTTCGACACGATCTACGCATCCGGCATGAATCACAAACGCGATCGTTGTAGTTGGTCATTTCACACTGGTGCAAAGTCTTGGGAAGGCGCAATACTGGACACCATAGACCATGACTTGCACAAGTTGCGACGGACTGCCCTAGCGCCTTTCTTCAGCAAGCGCTCAGTCCAAGCCCTTGAAGAGCTCGTCGTAAACAACACCAAGAAGCTTATGGATCGTTTCGCCGGCGAACTTGAGAAGAAAGGCCCCAAAGCCGGTGTCGTGAACCTCAACGACGCATATGCTGCGTTTACCATGGACACCATTTCCGAGTACTGTTTCGGCGAATCAATCAAAGCCCTAGACCACGACGATTACGCTAAAATCTGGCTCAAGGTTATGCACGACGGGATTCAGATTGAGCCATTTGCGCGCCAATTCCCTACCATCATGAACTTCATGCTCGATCTTCCGCCAAAAGTTGTCGAGAAACTAAGCCCCGGGGTAGCCACAGTGAACACCTTCAGTCTCAGGACGCTGGGCAGGATCGAACGCATTATGAACTTTGAGGACGGCGATGGCGATACGAAGAATCTGAGGCGGACGATATTTCATGACATACGAGATGATGTTGGTTGTAAACTTCCGGAGAAAGAAAAACATCCCAAGCGGTTAACGGCGGATGCTAGTGTTATCCTTGGTGCGGGGACGGAGACGACGGCAAGGACTTTGGCGGTTACTACTTATTACTTGATCAAGAATTCTGACGTTGGAGAGAAGTTGAGAGAGGAACTCAAGACCGTGATGCCAACGGTGAATCACGAAGTCTCGCTACCCCAGTTGGAAGCTCTGCCATACCTGGTAAGTCGTACACCCCATGCAAGAAGCCAATCGATTCTGACCAGCATCTCAGACCGCAGTAATAAACGAAGGCCTCCGCACCGCCCACGGCGTCTCCTCCCGCCAACCCCGCATCCCCACGGGCGAATCCCTTACCTACGGCCCCTACACCCTCCCCCGCGGCACCCCCATCATGCAATCCTCCTACCTCCTCCACACCGACCCTGCCATCTACCCCGACCCCCTCGCCTTCCGCCCAGAGCGGTGGATACAAAACCCCAAACTCACGCGCTACCTCTTTGCTTTCGGGCGCGGAAGTCGAAACTGTCTGGGTATGAATCTTGCGACGTCGGAATTGTATATGGGGCTTGCGATGATTTGGCGGAGGTTTCGGATGGAGGTGTGGGATACGGTGGAGGGGAGGGATGTGTTGACGAGTAATGATTGTTTTTTGGGGATGCCGGATTTGGGGAGTGAGGGGATTAAGGTTAGGATTTTGGGCGAGGTGGAGGGGTGATGGGGGTGCGTGGGGATGCGTTGAGGGTGTGGTGTGGTGAGTTGTGTACAGCATGGCGCAGTATGAGGGACAAAGATCTCAGTTCATGTACATTCTCATGCTATCTAGTATATCTCTCTCAGACTCATCATACACATCTCTACTTTTTCCACTTCTCCAGACCTCTCAGACAGCATTGAACCCCTCGCAACCACCATCATACGTACGATAACTCGGCGGCCTTACAAGTTCCGAAGGTGTCCACTCGGGAAGTTCATAAGCCGGCAGCTGGCCATCCGCCGTCGACTGCACCGTATTCGGTGGTGCCACTAGACTCCTCTGACGCCTCAATCCTTTCTTCCAACGTCCCTTCATCGCATCCCATCCCTTACCCGGCGCCATGATGACAGCTTTCCACATAGCCTCACGGCTACGTTGAGCAGAAGCCCACATCCTTTTTGGCCCATCATATTCTAGCCAAATTGTTATCTTCACTAACCAGACCAAGAGAACGATGACGAATATGAGAGTCGGAATAGCACCAAGTGTTCCCCAGAGTATCAGGCAGATCTCCAGCGTCGGATACGTCGTTCGTACTTTGTCTTCCACATAGTCGATGACCGCAGGTGGGATGTTGGCGCCGTGGATATAATATCCGATCCTACCGAGATACACACTCAACCTCCAGATATCGAGTAGGCTATCGTCATAGTGACACTCGCCAAGCGCAAAGTAGTCCCGATCAGAAGTGAACGGTCTCAGCGTCTTCGGATTCTTGACGCGCTTCAACTTGACAGGCTCGTTGTTATACAGTAACCCCGGCAGGACCTCACTGAAGCAGTGACCGTGCTTGCAGTCCTCGGACTTCTGTTTGGAACGATACGGGGTCGGATCGTTGAAGATGGCTTTCCGCAGTGTCTTTGGATAGGAGATGTACCATGGTGTTGTGAAGGCGAAGAGGCCGGGTCGGCCGCGCGGGTCGTAGGCGAGTGTGCCGTTGGTGTATGCGATGGTGAAGTAGATGTGGGCATCTCCATCGTCTCCGTGACAGTCGGTGTCGTACATGGTATCGATGGTGATGCCTTCAATTTTACCTTCCCTTGAACTGATTTCGCCGGGAATGTGCTGGGGGAATGTGCGTTCGGGTTGGTGCTCGTTGCTGGACCAGATGTTGTGACTGTGACTGTTAGCGATGAGATTTAGAGAGTGTTTAGCATGACAGGGGGTTCACGCACTATGACGCTGGTTCATTTGTTGGTGAAGATATAATCGTTGGTGTGCTGAGTTTGGGGTCATGCAATGTTAATGCAGGGACCGACGTTGAGATTACGACCGGGCCGTGACCAGTTTTGAAAGAAATCTTGTAGGTGGAAGTCGGTGTGGAAATCGTTGGCATTGAGGTTGAATCGGACGCAAGTCCACGAGTGCCGAGAGCAGTTGCCGTTCGGGAGGAAGTCGCGACGATGCCACCTGCCAGTGTGGAAAGGAGAACGAACTTTGCTGCTGGAGACATCATCTTGAAATGGGTTTTGTCTGCAAAGGTGGTGCGAAGGGTGCGGATGTATGATAGGATGAAAAGATGCTTCTTTAGCAGATGAAGCAAGCTGTTAAGAACTTACTCACGGAGAAGCCTAGAAACCGCAGTGTGCAACCAAAGTTTCTCATCCTCATAACCATGGGCAAAAAATCTTTCTCATTTTCGCGCAGGGCGCAGCCGACTTCCACGTGGTTTCGCTACCAAAAGTCCACCTCCAGCCAACCTTGGGAGCCAACTCAATCCACCCATGGCATAGCCTCATCAATCCCAAACACATCTATGCCACACAAGAACAAAAAGAACGCTACACCAAATATCGTGCAAGCAACCATGAAGACAAGGAAAAGAATTATCCACACGCCGCCTTCGGCTTTGCATGCGTATGCGCACAGAGTGAGAACGGCAAAAGAGGCGTGGATCAAGGCTATGATTGCGATCGCGAGAATGATGTACCAGAAGATCGTTGAGAGGAGGTTTTTAAATGCACGGCACATTGCGGATCTGTAGTGGCGGGTGTTGAGAGACGGGGTTGTGGAGCGCGTGGAAAGGTTGACAGCAGGTATAAAGGGGTTTGGACGAGGTCCAGGAATATACCGCTCAGTAAAGAATGTCATAGCGGTAAGCTTGTAAGCCCTTCTTCTTATTTGAGAATATATGTTTGCTAAACTCTAAGTAAATTGCGCAATCAGCGTGCACCTACGCGCCTTGTCGCTACATTGTAAGACGCTTTGATGCACAAACAATTCATTGTGGACATAAACAACATGCCACTAGCTTCTAGCGAGTGAAAAGAGCAATAAAGAAGAGAAGCAGGCCAACATGGTAATAAGGAAACTTCAGACTGAGGCAATGTTAGGCCGTACGATGAAAGCGTCTTGTATCCCTCGTTGGAAGAGGTGTATAGTCGCAGCTTACATCTCAGAGTCCCCCTTCACCTCTTCAACCCTTACTTCCACCTTCTCTTCACCACCATCCTCACCCTTGTATCCCTCCCCTTCCCCTCCCGCCTTCTCGCTCAGAAACCCCGTCTTCTCATCAGTCCCCTCCTCCCAAGCCAGCCTCCCCTTCTCGACATCCTTCTTCCCCCCATTCTCCACCATGTTCCAAAACTCCCTCTCCTTCCTCCTCAAATCAACCTCCATAAGCACCGCCCCTAGAATATACAACCCCGCGGTCGTCATTTGCAAAACCGTCAGATGCCCGTTTGTCCAGTAGTTCAACCCCAGATACACAGTCTGCAGCACGACTTGCGTGACACCGAGCACGCGGCACCAACGCGAGTAGCGGCGGTGTTGTTTAATGTCGTTAGTGGTGACCATGCTGCTATTGCCGGAGTTGGTCTGGGAATCGGATTGGGATAGCTGGGCTTGCGATTCGTCGAAGTTGTCGGGCATGTTCAACCGGCGGTGTTTGGTGCTGTGGACGAAGTAGATGTGGAAAGCGTAGCCGGTGAAGAGGAGATATAGGTGGTCGTATATTGTTTTACTGGGAGTGAGTCCCACAATACAAAAGACGTACACGATGGCAAAATACCTCATTAAATAATGGAAGGGATGACAGAAACTGAGGTTATTGATGGTGTGTTTGAACATGAGACTCAAGTTGAGAGGTGGATGGAGCGGGGTGTGGGCTGGTTGTTATTATAGACGATGATGATGATGGTGGGTGGCCTGATTGGGGTTAGTAGCCGTTTCTTCCGAGTGCAGGCACACATGACTAGTCTGTGGCGAATGAATCGGAATGGGATCCGGAGAGTATATTCGTTTCCATTCGCACGTCAGTGCCGTCTTCCGGACTTGGCGTCTGATGCTTCGAGTGCTTAGCCCGAACATCCGCACGCCTGTGCCATCGCTGTAGTACATGGACGTCTGAACATGAAAGGCGTCCTCTTACCTGCCTCAGGACCCGCGTATACCTCCCCACTCAAACTACCTACATCGAGATTCGCTCCGTAGTACCCAAAACCATAGCATAGCTTATTGCCATACTCACCCCAAACCTTCAAATCCAGCTCTCCACCACCAAAACCCTTCATCCCTCTCCTACCAAAGAAAACCCTCTACAACCACCCCCACGACCACGCCCAAGGCCACCCCCACGATCACAACCACGCCCGACGCCACAACCGCCACCACCAACAACTGTACCGCTTGACCCACACCGAGCTTCTCGAGGAGCAGCGTCAGAAGGGACGCCGAGAGCGCTCTCCAAAGGAAGGCTTGTACCACGAGATCGCAGTAGCGGATGAAATAGATAACTTCGACGATGCTGGTGAGCAGCATACTCAATACGATGGCGATGATGATGTACCAGGAGAAGTAGTATGCTGCTTCGGAAAGGAAGGTGGTGAGATGTGATCTCAGTGTGGAAAGGCGTGAGGGTGGTGTTGGGACGATGGGGTTGGATTTGTGAGACATTGCGTCGTGGTATGGTGTTGTGGTACCGTCAACACAAGAGCTTGCAAGAGCTATGGTGTTGTGGTAGGGAAGTGGTTGATGGTAGATGGTAGATAGGGTGAGGTAAGGTGATATGAAGATTTATATGTGAAAGATGTTGGAAGTGGCAGTGGTTTGAAAAATGTTGAAGAAGTATCCTTCTCAAGTAGATTCATTTCTCGAACACGTACCATGGTTGACCGATCTAGTTCCAGTCCAACCACATACCGCCAGTTCAGTGGCTGGCGGGTATCTAGTATGCCACTTCCCGTTCCGTGTCGTTCTTCTCCTCTCCATTTGTCTTCGATGCAAATGCTGGGTGATCCGCAAATACGTCATCGACGTCCTGTGCCGAAGCAGCAGCAGCTTGTTCGACGTCAATCGAAGACTGATCAACGGCTTCAGCCGAAGGATAGTCATTGAGTCCATTCAGGTCCTCATCTGCAAGCTGGCGCAGATAACCCTCCATTTCCTCCACATCATACTCTTGCTTTGGTGATGGCGGATCGTTGGGATTCCTGTACTTCGTCCGCAAGGTTTCTGACATGTCAAATGTGTTCCCGGACGCGAGATCGACAGTCCAATTGTCCATGGCCTGGTTTGCAAAATTGTCGGCTGCGATGTTGCCTGGATTGACGTCGTGGGCCTTGACCCAGGTGATCTTGGTCTTGGCGCCGGCCTTTTCCCGTTCTCGTATTCTCGCTAGGATGGGTTGTATGATTTCCTTGTTCATGACATCTTTGCCGTGAGAATTCTTCCAGCCCTTTTTCTCCCAACCTGGGACCCATTGGGTGAGGCAGTCGCGAGAATATCGGGAGTCGCTGATGATCTCCATGTCGCGGTCGATGGGAACGTGGTCGATCGCGCGAGATATTGCGACTAATTCGGCTCGGTTATTGGTCTGGAGGTCACCCCTTAGAGGTTCTTTAACATTCCTGTACTGGTGTTAGTGGGCTGTCTCTCGTCAGAATATGCTGGGCACCACACGAACCTGGGATCTTGTGGGCCGAAGTAGACGCCACAACCAGCTTTGGCGCCAGCATTGCCATTGCCCCGCGAACCGCCGTCGGTGTATACCACAACGGGGCTTTTGGAGTCTCTGGTCGGCTGTCTCTTCCTTTTGCCAAGTTCCTCCTCCGTCTTCTCTCTGATCCTGCCTGTTAGCTCGTCGAGCTTGATGTTCGGGTCGAAACCGTCTACTGCGTCTGGCGGGAGGGGGCCGTACCCGGGCTCGACCTTGACTTCCTGATGGTCTGGAATCAATGCCGGTGCTGCGTTCTCCTTCTTTTGTCGCTTGGGCGCACTCTCTGATATCTCTCTACTTCTGTCCAGATTGCCTGTCGCCGACGGAGACCCAGATGCAGAAAGATCTCCTCGTAGGCTTATGGGTGCACTAGAACGTCCATTGGGACCGTAGACGTATTCCTCAGCCTCCGTTCGGGTCTTGAAGCCCTGTTGTAGTCCACCACTGTAGCCCTTGACTTGCGCCTCTGTGTTCGGCCAATCCGTATAGATGCCCGGTTTGCGCCCGACCTTCACTCCGTAGTAGTTCCACTTCCCCATTCTTCCCTCTTCGTTGACACGGGTATCGGGGTATTCGTCCCAGGGCGGGAATGGGCGTACGAACGTTACGTGCGATCGAGACAATGGGCTTGTAAAGCGTGTTCGGTAGCAATTCGAGTGCCTACATATGTCAATTAGAGGCCAAATTTACAAAGTGATGACAAGCCGCGTTGTCGAGCACTCGTAATAAGAACATACCGTGCGCTGGTCCTAGAAGAAGGAGATATGACGCGCTGCGTGAAGTTTCGCCAGGCGCCAAGTCTCATGCAGCGCTTACTCGTTGGAAGGGGATGGCGAATTTACCTGGAGTCGGTGTCGTCGCGAGTTTATGTATCGGATTGGCCTTTTCGTAACATTGTTTGTGGTTGCGGGGATGGTTACGGAGGAATAACTTCGGAGGTGCTTGGACCCTGCAGCAACGTCAGTCGAGCTTCATCTTGGGAAGGCGCGCTAACGCGTTTGTGTGGGACTAACCGCGTTGGACATTTCGCGAGAACGAGACATCTTCACAAAGTCTGACTTTTATTATCGTGCGACTTGAATGTACACGTCGTGGAAGTGAAAACACGTACTGGCGGGTTGCTCGACGCGTTGTCAGTTGAACCTCGGGATACTCCTACCCCACTACGTCGTCACCCGTCTCCTCTAGCTATCCATCGCGTACCCGATTGTGTCCCGAGGTAGTACCGGGATAGCAACATCACCACTGACTGCCATCTCCTGCATCTTGGTAAACCTGCAACAGTCACCATGTTCGAGGTAGGACCTTTGCATGTTTCGTCCAGAAGTGTCCACCGCTCACAACGTCCAGGGCCGTCACGCAGCAGACAGATATCGTCTCCATCTACATCGCGCACGCTCAGTCATCTTGACTGGCCCAGAGCTGGTTGAAATCCGCGCAGCACAGCGAACATTCGAAGGCGCATACGTCCGTACAGCAATCGGCCAGTTTTCTTTTGCGCTTGTCGTGCTAAAGATCTTCACCGCCGAGTTTTACTCGATCGGTGCGCTGTTCGCTGTCTACGGTGCTGGCATCTTGTTCATCAGTTTGTTCCGGCGACAACAAGGTCAGTTGGAAACGATCATGCGGATGTATGACGACGAGAATGCGGGTGCTGACAGCGAATAGGAAACAAACAGTTCTTCTCGGAAGTCGGTGAGGATGGCCTGCACAGGAAGAAGTTCCGAACATCCGGCAATGTGGTGTCTGTGTTGACAGCCTTGAGCGTCTCAGCGTACATCTGCCTGCTGGTCCTGACGCTGAAGCTTACGACATAGCCATTTCCCGACTCTGCTCCTCGGACGCGACTGCCACCTTTTGCTTTTCGACATGCAATTTCATCACGGGTGACAAGGCTAGCGCGGTATCGCCTCAAGCATGTTGTAGGTGGCTCAGGATCCCCACGATACGGAAGGCGCGTCTGGAAGGCTTCTTGGAATCTGGGGAAATACACGTCGCGTGTGTACTGTATATGTGTGCCAAGGACTTTGGCCTATACAGTACAATTGTGGAGTTGGTGGCTGCACACTGACGTTGTTGGGTCCACCCACGAACTGGTCGACATCGGACGAGTGCGAGACACCTTGAAAGTAATGGAGCATCACACGACAATGGAACCATGGCTTGATTCAAGGCTACTTTGGTTCTTAACTCGGCCTGTACCTGGGTACAGATCACAGTAAAGGTGTGCTCTCTTCATCGTCGCGAGCTGCAGTGGGAGGCGTGGTGGATTGATTGGTTATCGGAGTCGGACTGTGGGGTTTGTCCGCTTCGAGCAATGAACACCTGCACCTGCCAAGCGGCCTGTAACATGGCGAGGGATGCAGACAAGTCGCGCCTTATTGCATCGCAGTTTCACCGACCAGGCTGCGAGATATAAACTGCCGATGATGCATTTCTCAACGCGTTTGCGCGCGTTCCTGAAAACTCGTCCTCCGCCAACGGCCTAGTTCCAGCGGCGTACCCGTGGTTCTCTCAACCAAAGGCCGACTCCGAACAGTCATATCGAGCCAGCCCTTGATAAGGTCAACGGCCCGATCAGCCTGCCTCTGCAAATCCACCCGACATTTCAACAGAGACCCTTCTTCCACACAACTTTTTTTGAAACATCTCCTCAACGCAACCCAGTCTTGCACCGGCAGCCGCGACTCGCCTCCAGCGCCCTGGGTGCTATCTTAGCGCAGCGGCCAGGCTAGCTTGACATAAGTATTTCGACATCTTGGCATGACGCCGAACATGGAAGCAGTCCCGACGCCGATGGTGACCGAGCTTGTACATCGCAAGCACCCGGATCGCCGTCGATCCTCAACTTCCTCAAACACCTCGACTACCAACCGCCGCCTCAGCTCCCACTCCATCTACGCCCGATCTGTAATGAGCAAACTCACCATCCCTCTCGACAACGCAAAGCAGCCCAACACAAACACCGACAACGACCTCACTCCGCGCGCCTCATCCGCTGAGCCCAGATTCCCTGCGGTTGCGCCTGCAAAGAACGTGCAAGCTCTCAAGGAGCGCGCACTTCAGAATGGCGAACTAAAGGCTGTACCGAACCCAGTCCAACAACAACACCACAATGGCACGCTGGTCACAAAGGATGGCGTGGGCGCTGCCTTGAGTGACACCCCACTGCCATCTGTTCCGGGAAGCCCGCGGGAGTATGGAGACGCGCCGCCGCAGAGCTCATCCTACTTCACTGACCGTAACAGCGCCATCACCCGCAACAGCTCCGCCGTGTCAACCCCGCGATTACGGCCTACTACGCTCGATATCCCCGGCCTGACCAAGTCCAAGGTCTCCCCCGACGGCAAGATCGCACAGCGAGATGTCGGCTCCAAGCTCGTCATCGTCATGGTCGGACTGCCCGCGCGCGGCAAGTCATACATCACAAAGAAAATGGCACGCTACTTGAACTGGCTGCAGCACGATACCAAGATTTTCAATGTGGGAGAGAAGCGGAGAGTAGCTGCGAGCCACAGTGGGTTTCGGCTGTCGCAAGCGAACCTCGAGCGGGTCTCTTCGTCCGTCAAGCAGGCCATTGAGGAGCATCAGGACACACTGCCGCAAATCGCTGCGAAAATTCTTATCAATGGCGACCCCGCGCACGATGGGCCCGTAGACCCACAGAACCTGCCGGACCCACGCCGGGGGAGCACGGCCATTGCGGAGGATGACGAAGAGGGTCCGTCACTACCACCACCACGCGTCGAAGTCACATCGCCAGGCCCAAAGGCGCCGTCACCGAACAATGAGGCCGTGGAGGAGGAGAACGAGTCCATGGACCAGTCGGCGGACTTTTTCGACCCACAAAACCAACGGGCAGCGGCACTGCGAGAGCAATGCGCCATGGAGACTCTGGACGACCTGCTCGACTACATCCTGAAAGGCAGTGGCTCTGTCGGCATTTTCGATGCAACCAACAGCACACTCGCGCGGCGCCAGCAGATCATGGAGCGGATACGGAACCGTGCCGGGCCAGAACTCAACGTTCTGTTCGTCGAGAGCGTATGCCGAGACCAGAATCTGCTCGAATCCAACATGCGCCTCAAGCTGTCGGGCCCAGATTACAAGGACAAGGACAAGGTCGCGGCACTGGCCGACTTCAAGAAACGCGTGGCCATTTACGAGAAGAACTACGTTCCGATCGGCGACTACGAGGAAGACAACAACATGCCGTACGTCAAGATGGTGGATGTTGGCCGGAAGATGATCTCGCATCAGATCAAGGGCTTCCTCGCTGGCCAAGCCGTCTACTACCTCCTCAACTTCAACCTCGCACCGCGCATGATCTGGATAACAAGACACGGCGAGTCAGCGGACAACGTGGCTGGAAAGATTGGCGGCGACTCCGACCTTAGCGAGAACGGACAAAAGTACGCAAAGGCGATGACACGCTTTATTGCGGCCCAGCGCAAGGACTGGGCAGTCCGGCAGGCAGACAAGATGGCCAATACTCACTTCCCACCAGTAGCAGGCGACCACACCCCTCCGAACCCGTACTACAGCCACGAGCTCGAACAACGCAACTTCTGTGTCTGGACATCCATGCTCAAGCGCGGCATCCAAACAGGGCAATACTTTTGCGACGAAGACTTCGAGGTCAAGCAAATGCGGATGCTGGACGAGTTGAACGCAGGTCTCATGGAGGGTCTGACCTACGAAGAGATCCGCACAAAGTACGCAGACGAGTACCTCCAACGGCGACGCGACAAGCTCGCCTACCGATACCCCGGCCCGGGCGGCGAAGGCTACCTCGACGTCATCAACCGCATCCGCCCCGTCATCGTAGAGCTCGAGCGCATGACAGACCACTGCCTGCTCATCACACACCGAAGCGTAGCCCGCGTGCTACTGGCATACTTCCAGGGCCTCAAGCGCGAGGACGTGGCCGATCTGGACTGCCCACTGGGAATGCTGTACCAGCTCGAACCCAAGCCCTACGGCGTCGAGTTCAAGGCCTGGCGATACAACTCCGAAACGGATGACTTTGACCATCTGCCGGATTACAAGCTCAGACGTGCGCCTACGCTGGCAAACAACTAGGAGCGATTGTCGTTTGATTGGGATTAGAAGAAGGTTTTGCGATATGTGTATATTACTATGGATGGTTGGTTCTTCCCTACAACAAGGTTTTAGAGATGAGTAAGATGGTGGGTTGCCATTACTTTTCGGCGGTTCTTGGTCTCTCCCTAATGCTTGCCCTATGGTAACGGCTCTTTTGACGCTTGGTTGCGATGCTTTCATGAAGTATACATGATGGTTATGGGCATTTACAGGAGTCTCTTTCTTCTTTCTTTACATCATTCTTTGCGTAGACGGTGGTATGGGTATATGATAGATTGATGATCGGATGGATTATGCAATGATGATTAGACTTTGGTGTCTTCACTTCACTTAAATTCTGGAGCTATGTGATGCATGTGATGGTGAATTTTCGCGCTAGGGGATGTATAAAACCTCTCTTCGTCACACCTTTCTCACTTCTTCATGCCACATCTTTCTAGGTCATTATCCAAAATCGTCGTACGCTCAGATGATGTTTGCCCTGGCGGCCTGATCCAAAAGATAGAGAAACGGAACTCATGTGCGCGTCGTCCGCCTGTCTTTCCAACAATCTTTCCAAAATTCCTAGCGAACTATTTGATGAGAATACTCTCCGCTGAGTGTCTTTACAAAACGTACAAGACAATATTGATGGCGCTGGCGACTGTGCTGTCCGAAAATCGACCTACAAAATGAATCATGATTCCTCTGGCCCGACTGCCAGAGGTGTATAAAATACCTCTTCTGGTTTCTCTGCTTCCGGCCAACTATCACGAATCTTCTCCGGTCTTTTCCAAAAACCACCGATAGAGCGTGCGATGTGTGCGCCGGTCTTCTTCTCTCAAAAGCCCGACGCTCATGGGCATGTGCGCTCTCTGCCTCGGCTTCTCTCGAAAAGAAATGCACGTCACAATCAACGTATGTGCGTTCTCCGCCTCGGCTTCTTCCAAACACTTGGGAAACACAGTTCATGTGGAAGACGAGTGTTGAGGAAAACAAAATTCAGATGCGTTCGTGTGATGAGCCGCGAGACTTGTTCCGCTGGCGAAATACCTACTCAACGCCCTAGAGAAAGACATCATGCTCGGGACCGGACATGAGAGATGTATAAATACCTCCTCTTGATCTTCTGGCTTCTTGTCTTCTACAACTACCACCTTCCTCCTTCTTATACCAAAGAATGAACCTGAAGAGTTCATGTTGGCTTCTGCTCCTCTTTTCCAAAACGACGGATCACCAACTGACATGTCTGGTTGCGCTGCTCTCTTCTCCATTACCAAAATCAAAACTCGATCGCATCCCATTCATGGAGACTGTGATCCTCATCCAAATGGTCTGTAAAAGGTGCCATGGAGAGCACTGCTTTCTGCGCTGCTCATACAAAATATTCACAAAACAAATCTCATGGAGAAGTGGAGATGCTGGCGGTGGCGTATAAAATTGTCCTCTGCGTCTTCCTTTCATTTCTTTATTACCACGCTTCCTGTGTGTCTTTACCAGAATGCTGCCAGCACCACGGCATGGAAGTAGAAGACTGGAAGCTTCGCATTCAAAAACGCTTCCCTCGATTCCCATCTTATGTCGGCTTCTCGACAACCTCTTCGCATTCTACCAAAAGAACTAAACCGATTTCTGTCATGTTCATTCTCGCTCTTCTTCCTCGTTCACCCAAAAGCTAAATATCCGGTTTCGATGACTGAGTGTGCTGTCTTCGTCCTACTTCCACGCTCTCTTCACAAAAAACGTCTGTGATAAAACCACATGAGGGGTTTTGTGCGGCACAAAAAATGGGTCCGGGTAGACGCCATGGAGTGAGCTGTACTGAGTAGCGAACTTTCTGAGAAAAGGGTACATGACTGGAGAAGACGAGACGGAGATGAGATATAAAAGTACCTCTTCTTCCCCTCTTCTTCTTGCTTCCTACACACCACTCCTTTCGGGGATTTACCAAAAAGTTCTCGAATCAACTCTGATGGCTGTTCTGAGTTTCTCTCTTTAAAAACAACTGGTTATAAGGAATGTCTGCGGCTCGCAGTCTGTCGCTGTTACTCTAGCATCCAAAAGGCTTGACATACTCAACATGCTCTGGAGATCAGATCTGGCGCTGATCCATAGAGTCTCCTCAAAATACCGTGTCTATCAAAATCTCCAAGGCCAACATCCTATGATCGAGAGCAGAGAGTCTGGAAACACGCCATTGCAGCTATAAAACATACCCGATTCCGCAGTTCTGGCCTTCTTCACTGCTTCCTCATTTCCTGTGGTTTACCCCAAAAGCTCGAGAATTTGCCACATGGCTCTTCTCCTGTCCAATATTCCCCGGTGCTGCACATCATGTCCTGTCCTTCCTTTCCGCCTTTCCAAAACATACTGTTCGAGGAAGCATGTCGGAGTGTTCATGGGAGGAACCAAACAGCTCAATCAATTGGCTCATGAGAAGCACCTCTCGAGAAATAATCACACCAGCGTCAACTCCATGTCGTCGGGACTACAGAGAGTGATATAAAGTCCTCTCTCGCCGGCTTGAGGACTTGCTTTCTAGACTACACTCGTTCCTCGGTCTGCGAAATGTAAAGTCAAAATTTTACATGTGCTCTGCTCTTCTTCTCAAAGCTAGTAAAAGACGACTCATGTCTTCTCGGCCTTCTTCTCGACCTACTATACCAAAATTTGCTCTCTGGCAGCTAAATCTCACTTAAAACACACTGGAATACACTGTATGTGAAGCTTGCTTCTCAAAACAATCTCAAAAATTGGCTATGATTTCGCGGGCCCAGATCTGCCGAATCTATACTTCAGAAGCTCGGTACAAAAGACCCACTGCTGTTGTGCCTTCCTGGCTTTCTTTACCTGCCACTTCTTGTGTTTTTCACCAAAACCACGAGAATTGGCACGCATGGACGTTTGTGCGCTTCTCAAATTACACGTCGCCCCATTCATGTCCTCTCTTCTTCTCTTGTCGCCAAAAGCATCGAGGCCGGGTTTATAGAGAACCAGGACCCGTTCCGAAAGACGACTGTGGGGTATATACATGAGCAGCGTGCCTCTGAAGATCCAAGATGCGTACAACATGACTTCAGCGGTACGGTGGATCGCATATAAAATACTCTGCTCGTCCTCTGCTTCTTTTCTTCTACACTAAATTTCTTCCCATTCTCCTCCAAAATCGCACTTTTGTCCATGCCATGACTCGGCTCGCCTGTGGGCGACGCTTATGTTTTCTTCCGACTTGTCGATCTGACTTCAAGAATTACATTCTACTCACATATCAAAATTCCAGGTTATCACGTGCCATGACGACTTCTGGTCTTGTGCAACAAACTATGCCAAGACGCCGGCTATGATCGGCGCGTTGCGATCTTACAAAAGTCTCATGATGCGATTCCGAAATGTTCCAGCGATTACAACTATGACTAGCGCGAGCGCTGCGTGTATAAAAGCTCCTCCCTCGCTGATAGATTTCTCCATTCTATATTCCACGCTCTTGTTGGCTTTTCCAAAATCGGGGTCTCCCAGTTGATATGGCCTCTCTGGCTCTTTCCCAAAAGTTTATCGGTTCACTGCCATGAGTGCTTTGGCTGCTCGTCCTCTCTTCTTCTAAAAACACAAACTTTGCTCGCATGAGCGAGAAAGTCATCCCCCACCGATACATCTATCGATAACGAATACCCAAAAACAAAAACTCAAGACGACATGACTTGCGGTTGGCGTCGACAACAAACGACGCACATCGAGCAACCATGGTTCTCTGCTTCCTTCACGGAATTCGCTCTTAAGTATCTAGTTACTCAAACAATACGACATAGCTCTCATGACTAGTGCAACACTGTTACCTCAAAATACCACACAAGGACCGTATGCGCGCTCCTGCTGCGTCCTCAAAACTCGGAACGGAAGTCCTATGAGCTTGGGCGCCGAAAACTGTGGTAGCGACGCCATATGCCTCCAAAAAAACATGGAGCCTTTCGATGTCGCGGCCAGACGTTTCGAGAGACAGCTGCGTTTTGTTGATGTGGTAGAGTTCGCTTGCTGGAGACATAAAAGGCCCGTCAGCCTGTCCTCTCCTTCCTGTCATCTCTCACCACTATATTAGGCTCACCGAAAAGCCTCATACGTGCACTCTTGGGCGGCTGAGTCGTTCATTCAAAACGGTGATGCGCTTTATGTGTTGCTGTTGCTCGCGCCTTCCCGGTTGACGGAGCCAGAAGGGTTGAGGCGAGCGCTGTGAACAACGAACCTTGTCGAGTGTGGCTTTTCAGAAAAGACGTCGCAACGGTGGATGTTCGAGAGATAACCTGGCTTACCGTGAGGGTTCCATCGAGTGGCCTGCCGGCTTTTGCGTGGCTGAGAATCTGCTGATCTACTGGGAAGTGCGGACTTGGTCCAGAAAACTATCAAGCTGTCAGATATAGTACTGATGCTGCAGCACTGACATGTGACTATTGACAAACATGCGCTGCAAGGCTGAAGCGTGCATGCGAGACAAGGTAGCCTCGGTGGACGCCACGACGTAGCTGCCGCTTACTCCAGCGGAGGGGCAGCTGAAGATTCTTGCGACGCCTGCCCTGGCGATAACGTGTACCTTTGTTTTCTTCTCATTGTCGTAAACAAAAGGTCAACCGAGCGCCGCCGCTTCTCCACTCTCCACACTCTTTCTATCTCTCTCAAACTACGGCCTGAATCGGTCTACGCGCCCGCGGGCACGCTTGTCATCGCGCCATTCCCAATGGAGGATAGCCCACTTTCCATCACCGCCAACATCGCCGGCCTCCTCACCTTTGTCGTGGCTATCTTGGCATCCATCTATGTCCGTGTCCTGTCTTTGCGCAATGGCAAGGTTGAACTAGAAACCATCCGAAAATCCGTCGAAAAAAATGTCAACGATCTCCTGGAGATGGTCCAGGAAACCACACCAATCCCGACGCCACCATTTCCACCAAGCCCCACCTTCTCGGGATGGGACAGGCGCAACTCTCAGGACGAAGAAACCGATGCTGTCCGGCTTAAGAAGCTGAGCGTGTCTTTGAGTACTACGGAGATAATTATCTACATTTACTGTTGGTACGCTATGGACATGGATAAAGCTGTTAAGAAAGCTACTATCCTGCGGCCTGTGTTATCCTCCTTACGCGATGCTGAAGGCCGAGGTGGAGCGTATCCAGGGGCACTCTTGGAGATTCTGCAAATGCAGGTTCGGATTCTTTCCATAGAAAATATCTTTCAGCCCTTTTGGAACATTCTTCCCAGCCACTGGGAATATCCGAAAAAACTCTTAAACGCGTCGCAAAGAATATTGACAGTTGGTTCATCTCCAACCTTAATACGCTGGTATCGAGTCCGAGAGATGGTTTTGGAAAAGGTGCGTCACACGGAGATGTTGCGATCACAGATACTCTCTCTTCAGGTCTCGATGGCGAACTCGTGAGTATAGCCATGCGCCCTGCCTATATGTTTCCTCGCTAACTGGTGCGTAGTTCAGCTGATAGGAGTGAAGAGGCGCTACAGCGGCTTATAGAGCAACAAGCAGAAGTCAAGGCAAGATTGGAAGAGCTCACCCGCCTGGTGGTTACAGCAAGTCAAGCGCCCGTGCGACTGGAGAACATGAGCGTTAGTGGTATCCCGGCAGAGACGCATGTAACAGTATCGCCTGGTCAACAAGAAGACGTTGAGCGGCATGTAGGCGACGAGGGTTCGCAACTTGAGACAACTGATTGTTGCGAATAGCGATAGCTCGCGCAATATCATTCTCCCTAAAGAATCATGCAACGCAGGTCATTGAGATAATAAGTACGCCCTTCATCACCTGTGAGCTCAGGCAAATCGCCCGTCCACCGACCGTTCAATCAACAGAATACCCTTACCTAGCGCATAATCGCGAAGACCCCGCACAAACTCCAAAAATCGATCAGTGACAAGATACCTACTCTCATCCTCACCCACCGTAATCTGGGTAAGATGAGCGTCAAGTACCTCTTTAGTACATCTATCCGTGATGTCAAAAGCTTCTTTGATATCGCTTTCCTCCTGCCCCCGAATCCGATGACCTCTAATCACGATCCGAAAATCCATTACCATACTTTCTGTGTCTAGATACCGCAGCATGTTAAACACAGTCGCAAATACCAACAATCGCGATACCACGGGGAAAGATCGATCGTCTCCTCGACGGGGATTGTCCCAGATTGATAGACCGTATGGTCCATTCAAGCTCAAATCGACGCCAGCTCTTCGCAGGAGCTCCACGTTTCCTATACTTGGACGATAGTATTCGCTATCTGGATCTTCGGGTCGGTCTTCTAATGTGATTGTACGCAGATTCGGCAGCTTCTGGCCGATGATGTTTTGCAGCCAGATGCGCAAGTCGACGGCCTTGCCCTCATTGGCTATCATAGCACGCAGCGCACGGGGATATGACGTTGGTGCATGTTCGTATTGTTCAAGGGTTTCGGTGCCGATGATCATGTGCTTGATCTCGTTGGCGATGTCGGGGGATGACGTAGCATCACTCAGTGCTTGTATGCTGATGCGAATTAGAGATACCTTCACGGTTTGGAAGCGAAGACAGAAGCTGCGCCATGTCTTTGTGTGAAGTTCTTTGTTGACGAGGCGGAGAAGGCCTATGACTCCTGCCCTCAGAAACGAACCGATGAGTGTGATCAATTCGGTAGGGAGACTTAGTAAATTGGGCATACTGGGGCGGTTTGGCTCATGTCAGAAGCGCTCGGAGTGTCAACCCATATACATTGTTCAGCGTTTGCTGCTCGTCATCCCCTGATCAAGGAACTGTCGTCGATTGGAGAATTATACGTGAAACAAAGCATCATAAGATCTATCTCATCCATCTAGTCTAACCTCCTCCCCACCTCATCTCTTCGCAACAATAGTACACGGCTCCGTCATGTTCCAAGTTCGCAACTTCGGCTCGCCCAGAACATTGCCACCCTGAAGCAGCATTTGATCGTCGTTCTTCTTATCGTCTTCGTCTCCACCACTCATCTTGATGAACTCCGCTTCGTCGACCGTTGCGCCGACTTCGTATGTACCACCGCATAACGCAACGATACCAAGCTCAGACTCCACCGTCTCTCCAGGCTGTATGACCGGCAACTTGCGCTGCAGCACACCTGTCCACGAGAAGCGTTTGTCTAGATCCAGGGCAACGTTGTGAGGGAGACCAGCGACGTGAGGCTGTAGTCTGAGTATAGGCGAGATGGGGCGTGGACTTCGGTTACGGACGAACGTCTTCATGGTGAGGAACTCGTCTATCTGTACCTCGAACTTTGCGCGACCGACTTGTCGCACAACTTCTTCGTCGCCCGCTGCAGGATAGTCGCAGGCGATGGTTGTTTCGATGGCGAGATCGTCAAGCCTGATAGCTTCGACCATGCGTGGCGTGAAGCGGATGCTGCGCAATTCCAGCTCGCCGTGACGTCCATTACCATCCTCCGTCCAGGTTCCGCGCACGATCTTGAGTAGCTCTTCGCGATACCAGAAAGCTTCTCTGCTCGCTCGCTCGGTTTCGGGAGAGATCTTGCTCGTGCTAACGACGAACTGGCGTTGGTTGGCCGGGTTGAGCGATGGTACGGCCGCATGTGGGGCTTTCAAGTAGACCTTTGGGAGGATCATGACGACTCTGCTGACATGCCCCGGTTGTATGACTTCGTTCACACTATGCGCTTCGTCCCAGGAGTCGTTGGTGTAATTGCCATCAACCATGGGCTTTCGGGCTTGGAGCAATATCGAGAGCGGATTTGGCCAGGAGTTCCTGAGGTCTAGGAGGAGCATGCAGTACTCTTCATCGCTATCATCACTCCGCTTTTGACTGATGAAAGAACGAAGATGACCGTCGGCTTTTCCAGACGACCGTGATTGCGAGGCTTCGTCGTCTGATTGAGTGCGCGAGCTTGACGATGCATCGCTAGACCAGGCAATGTCGCCGGATAAGGGTACTATGTCTGGACGTTGGAGCTGCACACTTGCATTTACAGTGATTGAGATGGGCGCAGAGACCTGACGGGTGAAGAAGTGCTCCTCTACTTCGGATCTTCGCTTTCCAAGGTTGGCATAGTCAATTTGTATAGTCGCATCCGTCAGTCTTGTGCGACCGATAACCTCGATGGTGAACTGCGCTTCAGCGCCAGGCTTGATGCTCGGTGATTCCTCGGCCTCATCCTTGCACCAGCGCAAGGACGGATGATGGGCGAGCTGGACTTCCAACTCATGCAATTCGGCTGCGGGCAAGTCTTTGTTGGAAGTCGCCGCTTGTATCGCAGTGGTCGCCGTATCCTGGAAGGAGATGTGGACGAAGTCGACAGTTGTTTCAGTCGAAGTATTCTTCACTGTAACAGTAAATCGTTTCCTTTCGCCTTCAAGCACCATGACGGCTGACTGCGGTAATGAAACATTGGTGATTATAATGACGGGCTGGTCTGGGATTACCGAGAACATCAAAGACTCTGGCTTCGGCTGAGAGGTTGCTCTACTGTCGATGGATGGTGCGATTGCCGAGGAGGGCCGGGATGTCGGTGCCCCTAAACATGCCTTGAGGCCCATGCGCTTCATCTTAGCTTCTCTCTTCGGCTTCCATGGCTCTGGGAATATGGGGAACAGCCGCTCTCTGCAGCCGATAAGCTTGACGTAGCATCCAATGATCTTCAACGACCCTGAAGTTCGCGCAGTTCCTGTGATCTGGAACTTCTGAGTCCTGTAAGGGCCCAGTAGGAAGTGTTCCTCCAGCGCGACAAACTCAACACCTTCAGCAGCTATCTTCAACGACTCTACGCCAAGCTCAAACTCATATGGATTCTGCATGGCTATGACGAAGCGATAGTGCTCATTCGCAACCAGAACTGTATTTGCAGCATTCGTTTGCGGCTTCTTCAGCCAGGCATTGTGAAGAAAAGGGCCGTCTTTTCCTTGGCTGTCCGACTTCAACTCGATCCCCTGTCTTTGAGTCAATCGGAGAGGTTCCATTTCCTCGAGGATGAACAACCCGCGCACGAGGAAGTCATCCCAGTATTCTGTTTCTACATGTTGTAGTCCAAGCTTCTTAGCGGCAGTGACGGTTCTTGAAATGTTGGAGTAGAGTCGGATCTGCTCATCTCGGGGAAGAGAGACGAACACGTCGGTGCTATTAGGTCTCGGTGCTGTTCCGGGACCCGCCACCCGAAGCAAGAGCGCAGTGAAATGGAGGACGCCATTAAAGTCTGGTAATGCTTCGCAGAAACTCAGACACGTTCGTAATATCTCTAGCTTGAGACTCAAACTTCCGAAAGAGCGCAAAGACGATATCGCCAGTATGGTGTCGACGACGCGTTGACTAGCAATACTGTCCGATGCACTTTCCGCGTTCTCATCTCTCTGACTGGACATCCCGATATTGGGCATGTTTCCTTTCGAATTCGGTATTCCGTATATCCGGCCTAGCAAGCCTAGGAATTCCTCAATCCCATTCTCGACTTCGCCTTCGCCTAGATTGAGAGCACCACTCCCGGAGCTACCGCCGCTTGCGATATTGAGAGCTGCAAGGCCAGCAGCTGGATGTACTCCCATCTCTGCTGCACCAACCTTGCGGGCCTGTATCAAGCCAGGAACCAAAGATGTGATGAACTCCTTCATGACGATGGCTTTCTTGCGTTGTAGCCCTAAGGATGATAAGATCGAGGCAACGCCAGCAAGCACTACGACGCGGTCTGTGGGGTTCATGCCCGAGCTCTCCGCTGGTCCAGGTAATGCACGAAATAGCATAGACGCTATATCATTACGCGTAGGGTGTACACTAAGCCTCGGAACCGAAAGGCGTGGCTTTTGCTTGTATGGCGTATTCTGCACAAGCTGGCATAATGCATCATCATCTAGAAAGCCTCCGGATAAGTTGATGGCGGCCAGCAACTTGGAAAAGCGTATTACACATTCTGAAAACGCGAGCGGCGGCAAAGATTCGCCAGCGAAATTGGCCGCACGGGTGTATAGGTTCAGTATCATGTTGACCATATCTGGAAGCATGGAGTTCAGAGCGTCCAGTGAGTTGTCATGTTTGTGGGGTTTGGCGGGAGTCGACACGTCCGAGACACTGCTTGACGGTGTGTGAGTAGGTGACTTGTTACCTCCAGACTTATCGGATGTCGGATAGCAGATTGGGGGTATCTTGATGGTCAGTAAGATGATCAGACTGACGTCATATAAGAGTTGGACTAACCTGGAAGTCCATGCCTGACCATGCAAAGAGAAGCATACAGACCATAATATGTTCGAGAGCTTTAGCATGCCACAGATGGTCACTTAGAGCACGTGCTCTTGTCGCGGCTTCTGTAAGCTCTCGTACAGCCTCGACCCACTGGCCTGCGCACATGTACAAGGTACCGATCACGATCCCGATACGACCGCGTCCCTTGTTTCGAGCTCTTTCACCGACCCCGCCGGAACCAAAACCTGTAATCGACACGCGGTCCGCTGCGTTCTTGGTTGCGGAGCTGGGCCTGGCAGGATTGCTGTTTGTTTGGTGAAGCGTATTGGCAGCATTGATACCAGAAATTTCGTCGAAGGTTGTCGGGGGTGTGCGTGTACCTTGTGCGCTCAATGAAGCGGTCCTAGGGTCTTCGGTAGACAGGGGTCCTCCGGAACTTGATGGCAAGACAGGCATTGACGCGCGGTGACCGTCCTTCAGCGCATTTCCTACGGGTGACTCCGGTCTACTCCCACTTGGTGTTTGCGAGTTGCGACGCGAGAATTGCGAAGTAGAGTCAGATGCGGCCCAGCTTGGCGTGAGCTCCGCTGTGCCATTTTGAGAAGCGGGCGAAACTAAAGTAGGAAGTGCCTGTATGGACTTCGCCAGAGTGGTCATCTCTGCTAGCAAGGTTGCAGTCAGATCGCACATGAAAGTCTTCATCGTCGTGGTCTTTAGCTGTGATCTTGGTGGGATCAAGAGTGTCTCTTGTGGTAGGCGCGGATGTCGTGATGGAGTTGCTGAATCAAACAGCATGATGCTGTGGAGATACGCCCGAGGAAACTGTTCTCTGAGATCGTCGATACCGAACTGAATAGCATTGGCTTCATCATCGCCGGCTGAGGGTTCTTCAAATGTCGTGCTTGGGGTTCCGTCAGTCCCACGTGATGGCTGCAGCCAGGCATATTCGGACGCGTCTCCAATGCCGATGACCAGTAGAGGCTCTCTGAACTGTTCGAAAGGTGACAGTGATAGATGAGATGCCGATGGCAAAGAAGTCGATAAGTCATAAAGTAAAGTTCCGTCAGGCCATGCTAAAGGAGAGAACATATCTATCATTGCCAAGATCAGCAAACATCAGAGCTGATTTGGCACATGAGGGCTCATACTCCGGTCAGGTCGCGGATCAGGGCTGATATCGCCCAGTCGAACCAGCGACTCTTGCTGCAAGAGGTCGACAAAGGCTATGAAGCGCGAACGCTTGATGCGACCCACGGGGAGAAGCAAGGCCCTAATGCGCGCAGGCGCGATCGGGGACAGAGGGTCGACTGCCATCGCAACATCTGGAAGCTGAAGACCTAGTGGCCAAAAACAATATGCTCGATCAAGAAGATGACGCTGTGCTGGCGGGTGCTTGCATGATGCGTCGAATGTTCGGACGGTGAAACGGTTGGCGATCCTCAAAGCTTCGGCCTCGTGGCGGTGGCCCGAACAAAGAAGACTAAGCCGCTTTCGGTCTTGGCCCCTGCGTCAGCGCCTGCAACAACAAGTGCCACACGAAACACGACATCTCACCCACACCCCTTCGCCTCCCACCAGGCTGCACTGTCCTCTTTGATATGTTTCCTACGTCTTGCATAGCGTGAGCATATCCGGAGTTTGTCTTTTGTTGCGTAACGTTATTCTGCGTCTGGCTGGTCCTCCTGTCTTCGCCACCGCCGCCCACGGTTCTTACACGCTGCCTGGTCCACGAGCACATTCTCATTACAAGCACATCCGCATCCCGGACGTATTTCACTCGGCACCGTTATCGGGGTAGATCAAAAAGACCTCTTTACGTGTGGAAGACTCACAATCCTGTTTGATACAACAAACTCCGAGGTCCTAGCAAACCTATCGCCACCGTAGCTTCAGATTTACAAAACATTGTGCTGCACACCTGCGGAAGGCACCTTCAAAATGGCAGCGATAGATTTTGCGCGGCTGCGCAATCAAACGATGGCCGATGGCTTCGACAGCGAGGTCACGGTCAACACCCGGGCTTTGATAGACAAAGTTCTAGCGCGTTACTCCAGCGAGCACACAACCTTACGAGAATTGATACAAAATGCTGCAGATGCGAAGGCAGATCAAGTCATCATAAAATTCGAGACCGACCCATCTCTTACTGTTCCCACCCCTCAAGGCGCCGATGACCCCATTCTACTGAAGCACATCATTCAACATCACACCCTCAAGCGTCTCGTTGTTAGCAACAATGGTCAGCCATTTACGCCCGCGGATTGGAGTCGTTTGAAAAGCATCGCGGACGGTAATCCGGACGAAACGAAGATTGGAGCTTTCGGTGTCGGATTCTACAGCGTGTTCGCCGACTGCGATGAGCCCTTCGTCGTTTCAGGAGACAGGACTATGGCGTTTTACTGGAAGGGTAATATGCTTTCAACCAAAGCCGCCCCAGTACCGGCTGAACATGAATCGAGAGACACCATTTTCATGCTGGAATACCGGCAAGCAAAGGTCGAATCTGCGTCTTACAACCCATCAAAGCTTCCGAATTTGCCCACATTGTGTCAGTTCCTGGCCACGAGTCTTACATTCGTTGGTCTGCAAAGTATCGAGCTTCACGTGGACGACTACGTCGTTGCGTCGTTCACCAAGAAGATATCACCCCCGGAAATGGTCCGTGTGCCTAACGGACTGAAGACTGAAACCGAAGGCGGCTTGATGCGGGTGACTGATGTCACGCAACAACACTCTCAAATTGATGCTGCCTGGATGAACGTCATTGCTACTGCTCAGATACCCCCAAAGAAAGCTGCCGACCTCGTACAACAAGAAGTTCGCAATGCGGGTACTTCATTACGGAGTTTCTTCTCAAAATTCGCATCGGCGCCTCCTCCGCCGCCCACGAAGAACGTCAAACCTGCGGCCGAGAGGACCAATGCTATTGAAGAGATAGCAGGCGATTCGACTGGCACCATCTTCTTGCAAGTATGCACTGTGGTGGCAGCCACTAAAGTCTCACGAAACTTCGCTGCGGAGATTGAGCGCGCAACTAAGAAGTCACCTCCGAAGACGACCAAAATCGCTCTCTTGACTTGTCCATACCAAGATCCGTCAGCCACGCTGGCTACGGGCTCTGGCAGTTCAGCTGCGCTTGCCGACAAGATCTTTGCAGAAGTCCTTCCGACAAAATCTGGTCGAATCTTTATCGGATTTCCGACTGCCCAGACGACTGGCTACCTCGCGCACATCTCTGCGCCATCTCTTATCCCGACGGTTGAGCGCGAGAATGTCGACATGAACGCTCGCTACATCTCCACCTGGAATATTGAGCTCCTGCGTGTTGCAGGGCTGGCCTGTCGCATCACCTACGCAGCAGAATTGGCAGCTTTGCAGACCCAATTCGGCAAGGAACCCATCGAGACCTTGATCACGAAGACTGCTTACGTGTTCAAACAATACACGGCCAAATCATCGCACCCTTCTACATCCCTTGGAGATAAGATCGACGAGGCGTTCTGGAATTGTTCGAAGGAACGATCCATCGACATCCTTTCGACCAAGGGCGTCATGTCCAGTAAGCGTGTGCGTATGCCTGCAGAAACTCTAAGTTTCCTGGGAGAAGTACCCATGGTCCCACAAGAACTCGCGAATGCAGCAGTCGACTTCATGCTCAATTTACACAATCGCGGTTTCATCACGGAGCTCACAATGCAGGATATTCGTCAAGGGTTAGAGTCACGAGCACTTAGCGAGGATGAACTCTCCGAATTTCTTAAGTGGTGTGGATCTAAGCTGGAAAGCGGCGAAATCGATGTGCCCGGCTCTCGTAGCTTGTTCGAAAATACAGTCGCTAATATCGACATTGAGCCAGAAAAGAACTCTGGCAGGATACTGGCATTGGGCGATATTAGCACGTTTGTTAACCCAGCGCGTATCGGTGCACATCTACCTCTTCCGCCAGACACTATTCCTTTCTCCTTCACCAGAGGCATGTCGATCAAACAACTGCAACTCTTCGGCTGGGTGGAATTGTCAATGGTTCGCTGGCTTCGACACATGACAACACGCCCGCAGCTAGACGAGTTTACTAAGGATGAGAACCTTGCTCTCTCTGTGCTAACACTGACATCCAAGTGCTGGGAACAGCTTGATGGAAATTCCAAGGAGACTGTTGTCAAGATTTTGACCCCACACACGATCTTGCCGACGAAGATGGGCATGCGGCGACCGGCGGAGTCGTACTTCCCTACTGTTAAGCTGTTTGATGATCTGCCAACTGTGACGCCGTTTGCGGGTTCGAAGGAGAAGTTCCTATTGGCGCTCGGTGTTCGGAAGACCATCGATCTTCCTATGGTGTTTGATCGAATGCGAAGTCGCGACGCGCAGCAGTCGGAGAAATCCGAAAAGCCGACCTGGAATCACGTTGACCTTATTCGCTACTTCGCGTCGGTCATCAACGAGATACCTGCGAAGGATCTTAGTCGACTACAGCAGACAGCGTTCTTGCCAGGAGATGGTACGCTAGTAAAACCTGGCGAGCAGTTCAAGGCTTCAGACCTTTATGCCCCCGACCCGGCCATTGTAGCTCTAGGCCTGACTCAGATCAAGCTGCCTTTCGAATTCAAGCCCACTACACGAGAGGGCGTGTTGCTGCTGCGTCTCGGACTACGACAGTGCCCAGATTCCATCACCGTTGCAAACATACTCCATCGCGCCGGTCAAGCCAAGGATCTCCAGCTGTACATGCGTGCGATGGACTACCTGTTAACGAACTACTACAAGAACAATTACGCTGTGGAGCACCAGAAATTCGCTGCTCTCACCCTCCCGATTTTGCCGACAGAACAGGCTCCGTTCCCGGCGTTGGTTGGTCCGTTCCAGTGCTACACCAATGAGCACGCAGCATGTCTAGGATTTCCCATCCTAAGAAGCGATCTTCGGAGTCATGCCGAGAAGCTGGGGGTTCAGCGTGATCCGAGCATAGGCCCATGTGTTCAATACCTGATGAAGACTCCACCCAAGACTAAGCTTGATGCAGAAATGCAGTTTGCCTATCTTGCTTCGCGCGGATCCGAGTTGGATCAATACAAAGGACTCATACAGAACCTCGCGACTTCCAACATCGTACCAATCTTTCGGAAGTACTACCTCGACCCCGCTTGCAGCGGATTCGAAGATAGATCCAAGAATCAAACTGGCAAGACCGAGATGCGCATCCATCACTACGATCCACCCGAGCATGTTTTCGTAGGTCGTGATCAGGAGTATCGTGGCATCCTCGATTACGTGCACTATGGCGCGGAAGCTACAGTCTTCCTTCTCAAGGTTGGCGCAAAGCATGAGCCAACTACTCACGATCTGGCGTACCTCCTCGCAAAGAATCCTGCTCGGTTCCTCAACACCATTGGGCAAGAGAAATATCTCGATTTGCTGAGAAAGCTGGCCGAACATGCTCCGAATCTGTGGAAGGATAAGGATTTGGTCAAATCACTTATAGCATCGAGGTTGCTTCTTGGCTACCGCGATATCAAAGAGGATAGTAAAAACGTCGCCGATGCAGGCGAAGACGACATTGATGACCTTGATGAGGACAACGTCCATCGCGAGTGGTCGCTCAACAAAGCTGGCGAGATCGTGATTATCGATAACGTCAACTATATGACCCGGTTCCGCGACTTCATCATCGCAGCCCCACAGGAAGAGCTTCTCGAGGAGTTCTACGCTCGATTCGGTGTCCAGAAAGTCTCGGAGCTGGTCAAGACTGACCAACGCATCGGCACAGTAGCGCGCGACCAGACACCTGCTCAAGATCTTCGACGAGACATCCTGGAGCGTGTACGTCTCTTCCTTCACGAGTATGAACGCGATGCTTCTTCAAAGGCTATCAGACATGACGCCAAGTGGCTGGGTTCTAATCTGACGGTGCAATGTGTGTCGGATATCTCCATCCGTTATTCACTAGCGGAACGCAATGTCGCAACATCCTCACGTAAATCGGCTGTCATCATCAAGGTGCGTGGTACGGGATACGTGCTTAGCATCACGCCGAAATACGATCTCTACGAGGTGTCAAGCGAACTGGTAAGGTTACTTGTATCGCGGCCGAAGCGCAACGACGCCATCGCGCTAGAGCGCATCTTGACTGAGCCTCTACGCCGACTCCAGCAAAAGGGTATCAACGTCGAGCGCATCCTGCGAAAGAAAGAGCATGAAGCGCGTATCGCCAAGCAAGCCGAGCAAGAGCGCGAAGAAGAGGAACAGCAGCGAGTTGCCGAACAAGCCAAGTCTGGTCACGTCAAGTCTGAAGAAAGAGAGAACATTCCACCTGAGACCCCCGAGAAAGGCAAGCATATGCCTGGTGCATTTGGCAGTCCAGAGGGTGGCATGGAGATCGCCAATCACGGCCGTCAACCAGAGGAGCAGGGTCTCATCAACAACTGGGCGAAGAAGCTCGGTTTCAAGAACGCGCCTAGCGCAGCTTCCTCCTCCTCCAAGGGTACAGACGGCCCTCAGATCAGTCGCGACATCCAAGCCACGAAGTCGAACATTCAGAATGCTATCAAGGAATGTCGGCCCACTGGTATGGAAAACATCAACACCAAACATCACCAGGACCCGACAGAACTCGACCGTGGAGGTTACTGTACCGGCGAACAATGGGAGAACCTGCACAAAGCGTTTTCGGTGCCTTTCTCTGGCCGTCACGTTGACATCTACTATGGCCGCGACGAGACGGCGCCGCTCACCGACCTGCAATCTCACCTCCAAAAATTCCTACCGCTCATCTTTGGCCTCACATCAATCTTCAGCGTCAACCCTGCGGCGGTAAATATCTTCCTCGACAAGAAGTCTAACACGGTGGCGTTCAACATGAATGGCAGTCTGTTCTTCAACCTCGCTTGGTTTATCGCCCTGCATAGCGACGGATGCCAGACTAAAGAAGGGAAGCTCACAGCTCTGGACAGTTGGTTCTGCACGTACTGTCACGAGCTTGCGCATAATCTTGTGGCCGACCACAATGCGCGACATAGCTGGTACCAGCAGCAGATTATCATCGAGTATAGTCAGCAGTATCGGGCTGCACTGGAGAACTTTACACAGGGTCTTTTGATATAGACGGGGCATATTTATTACACGGATATACAGGTAGAGTTGCGCGCTTCGGAGTCTGAGTAGTATTGCATTATTATTATCTCGAGTACAGTCAGACATTGTCCTACTCTCCAACCTACTTACTCTATTATTGATCTATTTGATACTCATCGTCTTGTCATCGTACGCGGTGAAATGAGCGCGCTCATGGTAAATCGGGCATATTATTAGGTCGCAGGTGTTTCGTGCTCGATTACTCACTAATCTCTCAGCAAACGGTTCACCCCGAACTCCGGCGTCCCCGCCCCATCGCGTCTGCGGACCACTCACGTCTCTTACCGCCGTATCACCACAAACGTAATCCTCACCAACGGAGGTGAGTACCGACCGAGCAGTGTCTCCATCAGACTATCGTGTCTGTATTGCAGTGAAGGTGTATATAAACCTCTTTTACTGCTCCTCTCCTTCTACCCTCCACTCTCTACCCACTCTTCTTTCCTTCCCCCAACATCATCAACTTCAGGTAACCCACAAAGTCCCTACACATCTCACTGTCTCCATACTAACTCCATCACAGCCAAAATGAAGTTCACCACACTCTGCGTCACCGCTCTGGGCTTTATCGGCTTCGCCATGAGCCAAGGCAGCGAGACCACCCTAACAACAAGGCCGTGCAACAACCCCAAGTACTGCACCACAGTACGCACTCCACCAGCCCGCTCCAACGCCTACACCTCCAAGGAAACCACCGACTCCACTGAGCTCACCCGCACCATCACCGCGCACCGCCGCCAGCTCACCGTAGTCGAGTCCCACACCCGAGCCAGCGTCCACACCTCCAAGTCCATCAAGACGCACAAGCCGCCCAAGCCTTCCAAGACTAAGACCTTCGGGGACTCCGAGATCCCTAAGCCCTCCGAGGGTTTCGATGATTCGGTCAAGCCGACCCGGATGAGCGTCACCGCTCAGCGTCGCCAGGCCCTGCCAACTACTGCGACTTGCACTGAAATCACCTCTTGGGACTCCAAGACTTATGCGACTGCGATCTCTACGCATATTCAATGCGGACCGGATAAGTCTAAACCTACTTGCTCTACCTCGTACGAATGTGGATGTCATTCTTCTGCTTTTACGCGGGACGATAATCCTGATATACATTTTTGCTGGCCCATGGCGACTAGCACTATCTTCCCCCCGGACTACGGCGGTGGACGGTCTCAGAGGTGGGTCGCGAGGCAGGCGAACGCCACTCATGCGCCTAGAGTCGCGTCTGAAGATCTCGGAGGCCGGTCTCAGCGCCTAGTCGCTCGTCAGGCGTTACCGACATCGACATGTTCTCCGGGCCATGTGGGAAGCGACTGCAGCGTTGTCGTCTCACCGCCAAAGCCTACGAAGTCTTGTCCGTCAGGTTGGGTTGGGCCTGACTGCCCTTTCGCAAGTCATGTTTCAAGCACCCCGACGGCTACGGCTACCAGAGATATTTACGCTCGTCAAGAGGCTGAAGCGGGTGGGAAGCCAGTCTACGTTGTCACGGTCACCCACGTTAAGCGTGTAACCGCTCGTCAAGAAGCTGGACCGACTGATTTAGTCGAGGTCATGACGAACACGAACACTAAAGAAGCTGGACCTATTGACCCAATTGTAGTCATCACTGTTACCAAAACCCATGATATCAATGAACGTCAAGAGGCTGAGCCGACGGACCCAGTCTACGTGGTCACGGTCACAGATACTATCGCTACCACCGCCCATCAAGAAAACGAACCGACTGACCCAGTCTACGTCGTCACGGCCACCAACACCGACGCTGTCAATCCAAGTCAAGAGGCTGAACCGAATGATCCAGTCTACGTCGTCACTGCCACTGATACCACGGCCCATCAAGAAGCTGAACCAACAAACCCAACGAACCCAGTCTACGTCGTCACCCTCACCAACACTCTCACCAACACCGTCGACATCAATGCCCGTCACATCCCCGACGAAATTTCTGCTTCCCTTCCTCCCGTGGTAACGGCAGCGGATTATGGCTGCCCACCGGGTACTTGCGGACCTGCTTGTCGTTCTGGTCACTACTGCAACAAACTGTTTGGGAGGGTGGATGGTGTGGAGGATGGTGTGGAGGATGGTGTTTCAAAGGAGCCGTTGGCTTCGGAGGAACCTGTGCCTACGAGGGGGGGTTAGGATGGTGTGGTGGGGGGATTACGGTGGGGAGATGAGAGGTGTGAGGATCTTGTGGATTTGATCGAAAGGAGTGGTATGGTGATACGAGGAAAGAGGACAGAGCTTGAAAATGGTGGAGTGAGGTCTTGGTAGTCTAGCTAATCCCTTCTTGCACAGGACCAAAAGATATTTCACTCACCCTGATCACTGGCAACGAAAACACGTGATGAATCTGCAAAGAAATGCGATTCTCAGCGATACTATCCAACGCTATGCTAACTTTCAACGAAAGGGTATAATGCTTTTCTCCAACCAAAATCCGTTGCTCAATCTCTTTCAATCCCTCCCCAACAACCAGATCATGCCTTCTCATCTTCCAATTCCTTGGCTTCGCGCCTCCTCCGCCACACCGGCCCCATCTTGATCTCCAGCAACATAAGCGGCATCAACAAACAACATATACCGCCCCAAAACGTATATGTCCAGCCATCGCCCCACGCACTCGCCATGCGATCGATGATAGACACCAGGATAGCAGCCAGCGAGCAGCGCACCAAATTCGTGCACGCCGTCGCGCCTGAGCTGCGGGATTGCAGGATATCGATGTTGAGTGTCATGGTAGTGTTGAGGATACCGATGGACGTCCAGCCTAGCATAACTCCAAGAATGAGGGGAACAGCGATATGAGCTTTAGCCTGTATCGTCCAACCCCAGGCAATGACGCAGACGATGAAGAGGGAGAGGTAGAAGGGCATTATGCGTAACCGGGCGTGTTCGATGGTGAAGTTATCACCACACCGCTCTTTAATACGTCTGTACTCCCAATCCAACATCTTGCCCGTCATCGTAGAACCTAGAATCATACCCGCGCCGACGGGAAGGTAGCAAAGTCCCAGCACCGTCTCCGATAGCTCCGGGTATATCTTCGCGAAAGCGGAGGAAATGGTGGCGGTGATTGTGTAATTGACGGCGTAGACCAGCCCGGTAAAAGTCAACAGGACGATGACATCAGGGTACGTAAAGAGCACAAAGGGATTAACAGAGTGTTTAGCCTTAGCGCGGGAATCCGGGTCGAAGGCTTCTTTCGTTGCTTTTTGGCCCACGATAGGGAGGATAGCGCGTTGAAGGCGGGGCACAGGGATACTACCATTACCCGCAATGCTTCTCAGGGTCTCAGGGAGGAAAAGCGCGATGCATAGCAGGCAAACCGCCACCATGATGACGATGGACCAGAAGATGGATCGCCAACCTAGACCCTGCGAGAGCGCTCCTCCAATCGCAGGTGCGATACACGGAGCGAGCATAGGACCGAGGTTGAACATGCCAAAGTAGCCGCCTCTTTCGCGGCTCGTGGATATATCGCCTATGACGCCTGCGCCAAGGGCGATGGTGCTGGCGCTGCCGCCGGACTGGAAGCAGCGCAGGAAGAGGAGCAGCCAGAAGTGGCTGGTTGGACAGAGGGCTAGGCCGATGGACGAGGCGACGAGGATGCTAAGACATACCAGGTAGACGAGGCGGCGGCCGTAGCGGTCACTGATGGGGCCCCATAGCATAGGGCTGATTCCTTGGAAGACTAGGTACACGGTGACGGTTTGGTTGATGGCTTCGGAGGTTTGGTTGAAGGCGCGGGCGAGGGTTGGGATGGCTGGGAAGTAGATGTTTGCGGGGAGGGGGCTGAGGTGGTGTTAGTTGTTGTTCCATGTGTGTATCTTGAGATGAGATGAAAGGAAAGAATGTACCTATAAAACCCCGCCAACGCGACCATGGCTACGATGAGCCATTTCTCTTTGCTGGTGTATATACTATATGGGACTTCGACTTCACCTTCCACCGGCAGCTCAGGTGCAACAGCAGCCTCGTCGACCGGTATAGGTTCACGCTTGTTCTCTTGGTCGGCAGCCATAACCAGATTCCAAATATGAGCGCAGCAGAAGGAGATGAGCGAAGAGGGACAGCCTCATGCAAGGCGACGCCGCAGCGCTCAACGCCCATGATAACTAACATCACTCTCCCCGAGGACGCTACACGCCCTCGTCGGAGTATCAAGCACCGCACGCAGTGTGGTTGGACGAGTGTCGCCCATCTCGGTCAAGACCATGGGGAAGGTCCGGCAGACCGGCGAGAAGTCGGCAAGCGCGTCTATAATCAGGCCATTGCGCAGCGCAGCAAGCATGCAGCCGACAAGACCTCATGCACACCACGGCATACGCATCGCACATCCACCTCCGTCATGGTCGGAGTAGCATCCTGAAGCTACGGCTGCAGACACTCAAAGGCGCGGTTATTAGACGGCTATCATGCGGTTGTCGGCTTAGCAGCGCGCGAGGTGGGCCAGATCGTCATGGACCCTTTGTTGTGGGATGCGTGCATTCGTGCATTGAAACGATTTTGCAGCGCTCGGTGCCGAACGGGTGCGCATCTAGCCTTGCCGGGCACAGGATGCGCGAACCAGAAATGTCGTGTTTGCAAAAAATCTCTGTTCGCGATAGTCGCAAGCCCGCCACTATGGGGTAAGCAAAGAGTCATAACGACGTTGTACTGGGTGGAGCAAATGATTCAGGTATATAGTCGCGCCGGGCCTTATCGCATCACACGACTGAGCCAGTTTCACACTATTACTTCGCATTGCAAGCCGTAGACGGACATAGCGAGTGGGTCGTCAACGGCGTCTGTACCATCATCTCGGGTCCCTTACGCACGACTGACAAACTTTACACGCGCAATATCTCGGGGTGGAGCGGCGAAAACGGTTGCTGCGAGCCAAGAGACCAACACGTCCGGGAAAAGAGATGGCAGACGCCCCGAATGGAGGTGTAGGCAGTAGCAGGGTGGGGAGTGGTGCTCCTTCGCGGGAACAGGAAGACATCAAGCGGCCCAATCTCTCGGTTGGGGAGGTCGTGGGAGTGGAGCAGCAACATGGCGATGTCACGGTGGGCAAGCACGAAAGAGTTGGAGGGTGGAGAGGGGTGCTGAGTTTTCTGGAAAAGAAAGGTGATGTTGAGCTCAGAGGGTGTACGCCTGTGCCGTATGAGGATAGGACAGAGACGCAGTATTCAAAGATCTTCACGCTTTGGTTTTGCATGAGTTGTAATCCGTTGCCGTAAGTGGTCACTTGAGGAGTGGTGGCCTTGCATGATGGCTAACGGGTATGCAGTGTGACTTTTGGCATGGTGGGCACAATGTCTTTTGCTCTTAGTCTGAGGGACGCGGCGCTGGTTATTCTTTTCTTTACCCTCGTGTCGACAGTGCCGGTGGCGTACATGTGTACGTGGGGGCCGAAGACGGGTATGCGACAGTTGGTGCAGGCGAGGTTTTCCTTCGGGAAGTACTTTGTTTCTCTGTTGATATTGCTCAACCTTGCAACGCTGACGGGGTTCTGCGTTGTCGACAGCGTCATTGGTGGTATGGCACTGTCGGCGGTGCAGGACGGAGCAACCATCAACGCCACGGTGGGTATCGTCATCATCGCCATATTGTCGCTGGTCATCTCCTTCTGCGGCTTCGGAGTATTGCATCACTACGAGCGCTGGGCATGGATCCCAGCATTGGCCGCACTCATCATTGCGGCAGGATGCGGGGGTAGCAGTCTCAGCCAGCAAGTCGCAGCACCTGCTGCTACAGCGTCACAGGTCCTCTCGTTTGGCGGTCTCGTGGCGAGCTTCATGCTTCCATGGGCTGCCCTCGCGAGCGACTTCTCGACATATATGCATCCCAAGGCTCCTCCCTTCCGGATCGCACTCTACACCTACACCGGTCTTGCGCTGCCTACGATTCTGCTGATGACGCTCGGTGCAGCGATGGGAGGTGCGACGCCAAACATTGCCTCATGGCAGGCTGGGTACGACGTCAACGCAGCGAGTGGTGTCCTTGCAGCCATGCTTCAGCCAGCTGGCGGATTCGGTCGCTTCGTCACAGTCGTGCTTGCCTTTAGCATGTTGGGTAACCTGTCGGCAACGATGTACAGCGTAACACTAAACCTGCAGATGCTTCTTCCCTGGCTTTTTCGCATTCCGCGCATCTTCTTCAGCATCGTCATTACTGGGATTGTGATTGGCGTTGCTGTCGAGGCATCCGAGAGTTTCTTTCTCAACCTCGAGAACTTTATCGGCGTCATCGGGTACTGGAGTGCGGCCTTCATTGGCATCGCTATCACCGAACACGTGCTGTTCCGACGCAGTAGCTTCATGGCCTATACCGAGGATGACGAGGCGTGGGACGAGCCGAGCAAGCTGCCACCCGGTCTCGCGGCAATTGGCGCGTTCCTGCTCTCCTTTGGCCTCATCATCCCGTGCATGGGACAGATCTGGTGGACAGGACCCATCGCGGAGACTACGGGCGACATCGGGTTGGAGGTAGCAGTTGTGCTGGCAGCGGTGCTCTATGTACCGTTTCGGGTAGCAGAGAGGAGGATATACGGGAGGTAGTTGCAGAACAATCCAGTAGCGACGGCCAATCAAGAGTGATGATTATATGTTTGTAGTGCAGTGCATGAAGCGAGGAGATTGCACATGTTGGTAGTTTGGAGAGGATTACCGCATGCGACTAGATCGGGGGAAGTTGTTGCCTCGGTTGTACGTCTTACCCCGGAAATGCTTGGTGACGTTCACAAGCCAGCCGGAGCCGCAGCTCAAATGCGGAGACGAAGACCATCCAACGAGACTTGAAGCTGCTTCCCTTTTGATACCCTCTCCTTCATTGTTTATCCTAACCTTCCCAATCCCATCGGCTTACCGGCTGCTCCTTCCTCCCGTCGCGACAACCGCCCGCTTCCCCTCTTCAGCTCCCGCGCGACTAAACTTTACACTCGACCATGTCTCAAACACAGGAAAAGGCGCAGGAGAAGCTCATCGAGTCGACTTCCTCGGTGCCACAGAGCACGGCGGCTCAGCAGAGCGACAATGTTGCGCATGCGCTGGCTGGCGCTGGTGGAGGACTGCTGTCCATGGCCCTGACGTATGCGCCATCGCGACAATGCGATGCGGGCTGCTAACAACCCCCAGCTACCCGCTCATCACCCTCTCTACCCGCGCCCAGGTCGAATCCAAGCGCGCGCAGTCATCGACGCTCAATGCCGCGCGCCGCATCATCAAGCGCGAGGGTGTCGCAGGCCTCTACGCCGGTCTCGACTCTGCCCTCTTCGGCATCAGCGTCACAAACTTCGTATATTACTACTGTACGACAAAACACTCCTGAGCGATACATCAGAGTACTGACGGCATCAGGGTACGAATGGACCCGCTCCTTCTTCGAGAAGGCTGCGCTCAAAGCCGGTCGCGCCTCCTCAAAGCTCACCACGGTCGAGTCCATGATGGCAGGCGCCCTCGCCGGCAGCGCAACCGTCCTCATGACCAACCCCATCTGGGTCGTCAACACGCGCATGACGACGCGCAAATCCGAAGCCTCCGACGAGTCGCTCCCGGGCGCACCTACGCCCGCACAGAAGGCGCCATCGACGCTTGGCACGCTCTTCGCCCTTGTCCGCGATGAGGGCCCCGCGCGCCTGTTCGCTGGTGTCATGCCGGCGTTGGTCTTGGTCATCAACCCCATTCTGCAATACACCGTGTTCGAGCAGCTGAAGCAGATGCTGGAGAAGCGGAGGAGGGTCACGCCCAAGGATGCCTTCTACCTTGGTGCGCTGGGCAAGCTGTTGGCTACCAGCATCACCTACCCGTACATTACTGTCAAGAGCAGGATGCACGTTGCGGGCAGGGATGGACCGAGGGAGGACATGTTGACCACCTTCAGACGCATCATCAGGGAGGAGGGATACACTGGCCTGTATGGAGGTATGTGGAGAAGCATTCGAAGGAGGAGAGAAGATGAGCTAACCCATGCTAGGTATCGGACCCAAGGTCACCCAGAGTGTCATCACCGCCGCCTTCCTCTTCGCTTTCAAGGACGCTCTCTACGCCTACACGATCCAGGCACGCAAGAAGCTTGCCATGCGCAAGGTCTAGGGTGTTCTTCGAAAAGGTGCATATGGAAAGTGGTTGCCGTCGCAGTCGAAGCTATATATCGGGTCGAGTCGCGACCCGTAAAAGGAAGTCGACACTGCGGAGGACGGTGGAGGATTATAGTGAGCTATGAACTCTTGCTGGAGCATTGTTATCACGGTACGTGGAGGGACCACGAGGCTTCAAAATGTATATACCCGGAATTCAACGCATCACTATTATTGAATTGGAATGCCATGCTCATAGTGTACAGCAATTCGATGCGCCTACAACATGACGATGCAAAAAAGACGGACTTTTTAGCAAAAACATACAACAGCGGGGATTCGCTAGTAGTCACCCACCTAACTACTAATCCGCCGGTACAATGCTTGTATATGGCTGAGCGGACGGGAAGCCTAATTCTCATTGTCCTATGGTCGTATGTGAAGGAAAGGGAATCTTCACCGCTTATAACATGACCAAAAAGATCTTTTTCATCATCTGATTTGGCGATGCTATCGAAAGACAAGGCGGATAGCATCCCGTCTCTCCGCTTCCCGCGTCATCAGGCCCTCTGACGTGCAACCGCCCGCTGCGGGGTACTCTAATCGAGAGGTTGTTAACGCCCTACTATTGCATCTCACAGATGTACCTGCAGCATAAATGTGCCCTAGGGCGCATGAGACATGTAGCATCGGGCTGTGTTTATAGCGATGGAGGTATAAAAGAAGTATTCACCATCTCATCTCTGTCTCCCTCTTTTGTCTCGAGACCGGGATAACACAACTTCGCAAACATGAGTTCGGAGCCGTTCACGCTAAGGTGGGGTATCTTGGGTACGCACAACCAAGCCTGATTACACACGATGAGAGAAGGCTAATTGATCGTAGCGACGGGAGGTATAGCAACAAGTAACCCCCCACCATCTTCCTCCTCCAGCCCATCCTAACACCACTCCAGCATTCACAAAAGACCTCCTCATCTCTCCCCAAACCCGTGATGCATCCGATATCCGCCACGTCGTCGCAGCAGCAGCATCTTCCACGTCAGCAACTCGTGCCAAGGAATTTCTTACATCCGTCGGCGCACCCCCCACAGCACGCGCCTACGGCTCCTACACCGACCTCGCCTCCGACCCAAACATCGACATCATCTACATCGCCACGCCCCACTCCCACCACTACCAACTTGCCCGCCTCTGTCTCAACGCGGGGAAGCATTTGTTGGTTGAGAAACCTATCACTGTGAACGCGGCGCAATGCCAGGAACTAAGGAAATTAGCGAGAGAGAAGGGGAGGTTCATGATGGAAGCCGTGTGGACGCGTTTCTTCCCCTTGTCACGGGAAGTCTGCTCCATTGTTAAAGAAGGTAAACTTGGGGAGATAAAGCGCGTCTTCGCCGACTTCAGTTTCTGGAATGATGTGGAAAAGGAGTTTGGCACGCAGCATAGGATGGTGAACCCCGATCTCGCGGGCGGCGCGTTACTGGATTTGGGGATTTATAGCCTAACGTGGTTGTTTATGGCGTTGTATCATGTGCAACCGGAGGGGGAGAGGGAAGAGCTGGTTGTGAGTTCGGCGGTTAGTAAGTGTAAGACGGGCGTTGATGAGACGACGACTGTGTTGTTGTGTTTTCCGGGGTCGGGGGCGCAGGGCGTGGCGGGGACGAGTATTATTGTTGCTACCACGCCGAATGCGGAATATCCTAATCCGGGGGGTGATGCGGTGAGGATACAAGGGACCTTGGGCGACTTGACGGTGGATTACGCGCCGAAGCCACGGACATACACGTTAACGCCCGCTGCTAATGAGAAGAGAGGAAAACTCGCGGACTTTGAGTATCAGGTTGTTGATAAGTTCAAGGAGATACCGGGGGGTGGGCATGGTATGTTTTGGGAGGCGGATGAGTGTGCGAGGTGTATTCGCGATGGGAAGCTGGAGAGCGAGGTTTGTGGACTGGAGGAGACGGAGGTGGTGATGCGGGTTATGGATCAGGTTAGGAGGCAGGGCGGTGTCGTGTATCCGGCTGTGATTGAGAGTACGGAGTCGCCGCTTGATGGGTTTGGGGTGTGAGAGGTGGAGCTGGTTTGGGTCAAAGGTGTTTATTGAGAGATTGAAGACTTGTGATAGGGTCGCGATGATGCTATATGTTTCCTGGCCTGCCACCTTTTCGCGCCCTTGTTTTCCCACTCTAGTATTTGTCTTCTCAGTCTCAATTAAACAACGACACCAAATCAGGAAAGTCCTGTAGAACGTTCCTCAAAGGATGCGCAACCACTCCAATCATGCCCGTGACTTCCGTGAGCCGACCTCGAGCGTAGTGATAATCGGGCCATTGGTGGCCATTAGCGTCAATGCCCAAGTCCTTCCCAGCATCTCGAACATCTTTTGAGCTAGGCCTGATGGCGAGAACTCGTAGATTAGATCCTCGGTTTGCCATGAATTGGAAGATCTTATTGGCAAAGTTCTGCATGAGTATCTGGCAGAAGTAGACTTGTGTCTTTCCAGGTACCGTTGCGCCATCTTCGTTATAATTGACCGTGGGAAGATTGAGGATACGGAACGCGTGGAGTGTAGGGTTTATGGAGAGTGCAGCCTGGCATTTTGTTAGTGAACAAGAATCGTATGATGCGGCACCACACTTACCAGCATATCCGCGAATTCTCCTTCTGGGTGGAAGCCAGTCCCGAGCTCTGTGATAGACCCCAGATCCACAACTGGCATGTTGATGGCCAAGTACTTTAGATGAATACAAGCCCTTAATATAGCCGTCATCTCCATGACAGAAAAATAACGGCTTTGCGATCCCCCGGTACCTATCGAGAGACACTGGAGCTTCTGACAATGTGCCAAGATGCATTCTTTGGCAACGAAGCCATGTCCAGAGAGCTCCAGCTGAAGCTCTATGAGTTTGGAGCAAACCTTGAGCAGTGATTCTATGGCCTGGACTGAACTTTGTGGATCTTTGATCTGGTCTGGAAGAATGATATAGAGCCATGTCAGTTCGCCAATGCCGCGAGCATAGTATGAGGACAGTGACTCTATGAAGGGTACGATGTCGTCGCACCCTTGCAACTGTAGACAAGACAGCTTGGAGAGATCAAGACTGTTCGAGATTGCTGGGTCTCCTCTTTTCGCAAGCCTTAGGTTGAAAAGTCGTAGGCTTGTAAGGTTTGCGAAGAGTGGAAGCCCTTTTGCATGACGAAGTATCCTGCATAAGGAGATCATACCAGTCTTTGTCGAGGCTAGTGAATAGAGGAGGAGATCCTGCATCTTTGAATGGTTTTTAGAGAGGAAGTGTATGGCCTCGAAGATGCGCTTTTCTGATACGCTGTTTGGGACAATGTAAAGCAACATTTCCGTTACATGTGATAATGAGGAAGTTGACCATGCATAGTGTTCTTCGAAGGCGAAATCAGGCAGCTCTGGGAGCCCGGAGATGGTGAAGGGAGTAGAGACCTCCAGTGTCTCAATCTTCTGTTGAGACTGCAAGAGCAGTTGTACCGTGGGTGTGCTGAGATGGACATAGCACGTGAGAGCCCGAAGTCGATCCTGTGGAATCGCTAATATCAGTGACTTCAGGCGATCTTCTATCTCAGATGATTCGTCTGATTCAAGTGTTCCTGAGTCAAGTACTTTAATCTCTCGAATGTGCTCTGTAATTCCTGAGCGAGGATGGACTAGTGTTGCCAGAGCACTCGGAGAAGCGGTGCTTAACTTAATCTCAAGCGTTTCCCACATTGTGGATACCATCACGTCTCTGCAAGCGCGGCTGACAAGACAGACGGTACTCTGGTCAGACTTCGATCGGATCTGCGTGGGTTGTTAGCGCTCTCCATAAGTGTAAAAGTTGCTATCACTCACGAAAGCGAACACATTGCCCACCATTTCGGGCGGCAATTTGGCAAAAGTTGCATGCGCCATGTTGAGTGAGTGTAGAGATTTGAGATCCAGTAGAGCGGTTGCGCAACTGTAAATAAGAGTAGGAGCAAATTGACTAGAGAGTGGAGTGAGAGCAATCGAGGCAAAGGCGCGTGGCTCGTGCGGTGTTTGCTCATGCAACGCCAAGACTTGTGGACGCGATCAGGGTCTATTGCCGCGGACGGGCACAAGAAAGAGCGCAATTTTACTCAGCCATGCCTTAGTCCGCTGCAACCTGGAGGTATTCACTGCATCCTCTTGTCTTAGCTATCCATCCTCAGTACCGTCGGCGCGGGGCCTTTGTGCGCCATATACTAGATGAGCAAAGCCATTATGCACCGAGTATGAGCAACCTTCACGTTCGTACTCAGTATCTGTACAGTGGTTCTTCTCGTGCCTGGTCTTGTCTTCCCTAATATGTTGTGATGACAGTATTCGCGAGCAGTGCCCCGTCGCACCTTCCAACCGCATACCTCACCGTTTATGGAACCTCAACATTCTCTTGAGCTTCGCTCTCTAATTTACCGTATCCAGTCCTGCTCACGTCGATAGCGTGGCGCTGAAACGACAACAGGCGACACGGCTACCTGCCCGGGAGTTCATCAAGCGTATGCGATTCGGGATCCCACCATACGACGACGATGACGAAGACAGCAGTGCCTCCACTCTGCTGATCGGCTGTGCACCAGGGGATAACTTCACCTTCTACGAAAAGAAAGAGCCAGAAGTTGGACAAAGCGATGATGTTTTGACTATCAAGAACATCGAGGCCGGCGAGAGCGAAGAGGGCAAAGAGGGCGAGAACAAGAAAAAGGAAGAGGATGCATGTCCCATACACATCGCGCTTTGGGGGGAAGGAGGTTCGCCAGACGCATAATTTTCTGGAAGATTGTTCAGAAACAGGGTACGTCGGCGTCGACGTCGGCGTCGGCGCGTGATGACGTTTGAAGGCCCTATTTAACCGTCAGCATAGGTAATCCACCGTATCCACGCCCCACCATGTTAGAATAGTGTTCTTTTCCACTTCCTCCTACCACCTCATGCTAGAAAGAAACTCGATTAGTTTGCAGACTACGTTGAGTTAACAACTTGCAAAATAGATGACCTAACATCAACGTGGGCTCCAGGGTGTTCAGTTTCTTCTTAGGCCCCAAGTTTAACGTGCGACCATGCCCTTTGATCAAGTCGAATTCATCACCCTTCTGACAGACTACTACGAGTTCTGCAATCGAGTATTCTGGGATGACTCGATCATCGCACAAGCTCCCAAGAATGGCTGGCCATCAATCACACAATCCACCATGGCCAACCTAAACAAGACTGATGCAGTCATCGACCTACTTCGCCACATGCCTTATGTAGACTTTGTTGATCCAGACAAAGCCTACGGTAAGCACGTCATCATGAAGAACACACGAATCCAGGATTACCGCAGCGATGCGATGCAGAAACGGATCCGCGACGGGGATCTCGAATACTACGTTGAACCTATAGGCGATCCCTTACCGCCATCATGCATCTCTTTCGGTAACAGCAACGGGCGTAATGGCTACAATCTCGTCATTAACACGGCTGATGGGTACGTCTACTGGGGGGATCCTAACGGCCAGCACGATGAGCCAGCGCCAGAGCTCAATGCCGTGGTGCAAGAGCGCTATACCGGGGACGAGAACGAGCGTTGGCGACAGGGCTTCAACGTCTATCGCCCACGCGAGTTTTTTGCGCTCTGCAAACAACGGTTCCACGAGCTTCGCTGGATCGGTCTCCAGACGGATATTATTGAGGCGGTACCGATATACTGGGAGCTTGATGACGCGGACGACGAGTTCAAGTCGCTTGTGCGCAAAATGAGAAGAGCTGGGTGGCCGGGAGACGGGCAGGGACGGGCCTGGGACCGAGAGGCATTTCAAGCGGCGCTCGAGGTGTATAGTGATGAAGAGGACGAAGATTCTGTACAGGCAGCGACAGAAGCGCCAGATGACACTCACGTTCACTGAATACTTGGGCACTTCGTCCAGAGATCCAGCTGCTCTTAATACTACACGGCGCTTAGCAGAAAAAAGATTATAGCTCATTGGAACGTGTATGTGTGGCTCTGAGATCTGCCTTACCGTGCGACATGGGCGGTCGACGAAGCTCACAACGCCTTGATCGGCCTTCTTTCGCACCTGCATGTCCTTGTCAGCACAACCCTGATACCCAGAATCCCTTTCGAAATGCAACGAATTCGGGCGGTAAATCAGAGAGGTTTCTTTGCGTCATGGCTGGACGTGGAGTTCGTCGGGAGCAGATGCAGAAGCAGTTGACGTAGTAGCAGCCTCGATGAGAAGTAAGAAAGGTGTGTCGCGAGAAAAGTAGGAAAAATGCGCAGCTCCTGCATACTGCCAAGACTTGTAGGCGTGAACAGAGTCCTTCACCAGGCTACAATGGAGCGCATACTAGGTGTTACTCCGATGTGGTACACGCTGAAGCATTACTTTACCCTCTTGATTTGCATACTACGAGATACAATACAGCTTATGAACTCATGATAGACATTAGCTAGAGAAGCGCCTGAGGATGAAGTCGCCAGGGTAGTTCCTCGATATCTTCTCCATCTCAACGCGCGCTGCACCTACTAGATTGCTGCCCGAACTATCTGGAACATTTCCGCGCGTGAAGGTAAACCGACCCGGGAAAGAACAAGTTCCCATCGGCATACCTTCTTCAAAATCACGAGTGTCAAAGGATTCGACTAGGAGGAGTCTTGGGACTGTACCACACTGCGACATGTGACTGAAGATCTGATCGCCGAAGTGTTTCATGGCAGCCTCGCACGACGCACGGAAGCTGCGTTCCTCCATCAAAGGCGTCTCTTCAAATGTCTCCGAATCATAAGAAAATGTGATATCAGGCTCGCTCAGTATTTCCATGGTATGAAGACTGGGATGTGCGGCACATTGTTCCTACGATGCCAATCAATAAAGATACCAATACAAAAAGGACATTACTTACTAGTACATCTTTGAAAGAGGCACAATCCTACTCATTTGCGTTGAATCGAAATCCGTCCCCGACCTGTGTGATATATCCGCGATCGCTAGGTGGCAGATTGATGGCCAGTCCTCTGAGCTTTGTGCACGCCCTCAAAATTACCCCTACTTCGTCTTCCGAGTAGTAGTGCGACTGAGAATCCGTACTTTCGTTTCGGGCTTTCTTGATGACGAGGTTACGGAGCGTTTCAGCGTGAGGCAGAAGACAACTTTTGTCGACAAGTTTGCCATTGCGAAGATTTAAGTCAAGATTCTCAAGTCTAGGGCAGACTTTGAGAAAGTTTTCAATGGATTCTGTGGTCTTGACCTGTACATCGTGTTCACCATCGTCATGGTAGGGATCAGGACCAGGTAGATCGATGCACAACTCCCTTAATTTACCGGGTGTCTCAATGTACGATTCTGAGAGACTCTCGAAGAACAGCGACATCGAGCTGCAGTCCTTGAGATGCAACTTCTCTAACCTTGCAACGTCGAAGTTGTGGGAGAACTGATATGAAGCATCCGGTACCAAGCTCATTGCCTCCATTTTGATAGACGTTAGATTGGAGAATAGGCGACTTTCCGGCGATAGCCAGAGCAGTCCTTGTAATGAGATCGGATCTTCATGTTCGCCTGACAATTCCAGCCTTTCGAGACTCGGGTAGAGGTCGATAAAGCTCTGCAGATCCCGGTAGACATCGTCGACCTTGTCTTCCCTCGTGCACTCTAGAATGAGAGTAATCTCCTCCAGTTCAGGCGTCAGCGATGCAACCCTCGCGCGGGATTCCTGGGAAACAATATGTGTGGCACGCGTCGAGCCAAGGCAGAGAGATGGTGTTACTGCATAGATTTTCTCGAGCTTGGTCTGCGATCGCAACAATTGCAAGAAAACCTCATGCTGCATGTCGCCGCCATAGGCCTGGAAAATGCGGAGTTTATCGCGTGGAAGTGCCAAGATCAACGACTCGAGACGATTTTCCGCATCCTCATCCGTAAAGTCCGCAAAGCATAGATTTCGTACATGTGGGAGGATCCCAGAGTTATGATCTAATAACGTCGTCAAAGAGCGGCCAGGGGAAGAGCCTTGGTGATCACCCAAGCTGAATTCAAGCTTTTCCCACAAGATAGGGGCCATAAGCTCCCGCCATGAGCGGCTGACGAGACATACAACGCCTTGATCTTTCTTTTGCCGAATCTAACATATGTGTTAGCGCTTTCTGGCTTGCAGAGCGGTAATGCCCGGAACTTACGAAAGCGAAAACATTGACAACCAGCTCAGTTGGTAGATCGGAGAAAGTCGCGCTCGCCATAGTGGTGTGGAATCGTGAGTGCGCGGAGTGCTACGATCGTAGGTAGTGAAAGGGGGAAGTTTGCGCGTCGCGGGTGGACGGCTCAGCATGAACATGAACATGGCTCGTGCGACGACGCGTCAATGTGTTGCCCCACCAACCCCGGGATGCAAGCAGGGGGGTAGTCTTATCGTCGGATATTTCTGGACTGTAGGCAGATCTCGTGAGGGCGCTGCAATTGAGAAGTCTATTACTGTAGAATAGTAAGGTGGAAGAGTTAAGTCAAATCGACATCAAGAGCGTGCACATGCGTAGACCAAAGGCCGTCGCGCCAAGGCGCTAGCGCGATACAAGGCAAAAGCGAGATCATTGAACGCACATTGTAGAGTTGAATCTGGGCAGCATGGCGATCTCTGGACCGATGTGTTGAATCACGCATGTTTGTGCGTCAAACGGCGTTACGTGAAGCGGCGGGAACTTGGTGTCGCTGAACATCCAAAGGTTTGCTCGCTCCTTCCCATATTGTGCGTCTCTCATTTCCCCCGTATCTGCCACCCACCTCTACCAAACATCAGATACTCGACCCCGCCATACGCATCACAAGCGACTCTTTATCATCCTGCGGATATCTATCCACATGCACCGCCATCACCTCCCTCTTCCCTGTCGCATCACAAAGATCTCCCTTGTTGAACAGATAAGCAGGCCATACACACTCATCGAAGATTTGATAAGTAATGCTAGGCCGGGTGTCGAAAACAATGGGTGCGGTACCGCATCTCGCCATGAAGCGCATGATCTCCGTTACATAATTCTGGTACAGGATGCGGGCTAATCGGCGTTCGGTAGCGTTGAGCGAGTCTGGTTTGTGTGCTATTTCGATCTCTCCGAAAATTGGGAGGTTCAATATGCGGAGGGTGTGAAGAGGGGTGTGCTGGGCGAGTACGGTCTAGATGGGTCGATGTCAGCTGGTGGTCTAGTGGTGAGGAGTAAGTAGGGTCTGGAACTTACGAGCATGGCTTCGAACTCGGTCTCTACATGTGTGAGACAGTTTTGGGGTCTTCCCAGTCTGAAGTCATGAGCTAGATCGATAAGGGATCCTAGGCTCACTGCAGGGAGATTAATGGCGATGTCTGCGAGCTCTGAACAAGCGGCTAGAATCGCTTTGACGTCTTCCACTGCATATGAACGCCCTGCCCTCTCCTCACCAGTACCCAGTTCCAGTGACTTGAGCTTAGACTGAGCGATGATAGCGTCTTTGTTTATCAAGGCATGACGCGATACGTCCAAGATGAGCTTGTCAAGTTTAGGACCAGTCTCGAGGAAGCGTTGGACAGCCTGAATGTCGGTGTAGGGATGGGGTGAATTGGAAGGGAAGAAGATCTCTAGATCGGAAAGACGGGAAAGATAGCTGCTGTCACTGTTGGCGCGTTGTACCAGGAGGCCACCAAAGAAGGGAGCCATGTCATTGCAGCCAATCAGTGACAACGTGCGAAGGTTAGCAAAGTTCATGTTACTGAAAATCACCTTGTGGCTCATTCCAAGGTCGATAAGCTTCAGACGGAGGGTAGTGAGACTTGTCAGAATGGGCTCTTTTATGTCATGCTGTAGGATGTGATGCATGTCCAGGCGGTCGAGTGGACGATTCTCAAAGAGCGTGCCCTCTATGGACAAGGTCTGCAGCTTGGGAACGTATGGGAGAAGTTTGCGGTAGTACTCAAAAGAGCTTTTCGCTAGTGTCGGATAGCAATGAACATATACAGCTAGTCCAGTGAGGTCTTTTAGTGGAGGTTCCATCAAAGGACCAGTTGTGCGGATAGGAAGAGGCCCCTTGCCCGCGAAGGCCTCGTCGGGCCTGATGCGGAAGTTCAATTCTTTGAGCTTCCGCTGGGATTTGAGAAGCATATGGATAGTATGACGGCTCGGTCTCAACCTGCTGGTCATGAAGTGTGTGATTTGGTCGCGAGGCAGGGACGTTAACAGGAGGCGTAATTTGTGCTCGATTTGGTCCATTTCAAACGAATCGCCCGCGACTCGTCGGGGTGTTGCTATGACAATCCGTCGGATATGAGGGAGTATCATGCTCTGCGAATTGACAAGTGCTTTCATGGACCGAGATTTGCTTAGCAGAAGATCGGTGTTCAACGTGTACCACATCAGCGGTGCAAGATTAACGCGCCATTTGTGGCAGACGAGAGAAACGGCTTGCATATCCTCTTTGCTTCGGATCTCATCAAAGATCATGCTGAGCAGCTCTGTTGGAAGGGCGGAGAAACTCATCTTGGCGGAAGCTGCGTGGAGTTGAGTCGAGAGTATCTCGTATGGGTTCAAGTTGATAATGGGACTGGATGAACACAGATAAGCGTGGTCAGCGGTGTCGGTGCGTAGTGCGCAGGAGTCACTGCTAAAACGGTCATAGTCCTGGTTTCACAGACCTGCTTGCTGCCTTCAATTCACTGAGTCGAAGAATACCTGACTGCACTACTCGACCCAAGCGGTATGCGCCACATTCGACGACGACGCAGCGGAGAAGACTCTGATCGTCTCACGATCTCTGCATCCACCCTACCTTGCTCTTGTTCGCACCATGATACCGTCTTAGACTCCATGCGGCGCGACACGAGTATCCGCCCCAGAAAGGTCATAGTCGGTGTAGTGGCAATATTCCAAGAGCGAGGTTCGGCCGGCGTACGTCAGTTACAATGGCAGGTACGACCAAAAGGGCTTGGGATGGTTGCCACTCGATAGGCATTGTCGCATATTCAGTGTAGAGCGTAAATAGGCAGCCAGTCAGGATGCAGAGCAGCGGTGGTAGGGGTTCGGATGGTGCAGCGACATGGGTGTGGTGAGCAGTGGTGCGTCGGCTGATCTAAGAATAGACGGACGATGCTGGGGTACCGCTCAGCTGGCATAACTGACCAAAATGCCCCGAAGCAGGCAGGCACGACCCGCCATAGCACCTGAACGACCGCAAATTACCACCCGCTGGACCCTCGACGACGCGACTCCATAGCGCGCTGCCACAGCAAACGACGTAATCGCCCTCTCGCGACTGCCCTGACCGAGCGACGGCGCTGGGCGCATCGCATCCTATCGTTGGACCTCTTCGCGCTGCACTCGCCGGCTCCGCTGCGACAGCAGGCGCTGCGTGAGGACTCCCTTGGGGCCAGAAGAAGTAAACCTCGGGACTGGCTCTATATCCATGGCCTGCTATTGGCATTAGCGCGGCCGCGAATCATCTCGACGCCCTCATGGCATGCTGACGGGCCGAGGAAGCAGCAGAGCGCGTTACACTGTGGAGAACCATGCAGGTCGACTTTGGCGACGAGGGAGAGACGGAGCACAGCCTGCACCTGACAGCCAACGCCCACCAGCACTACGAACACGCGGGGCCTGGCAGCGGGCCCGCCTACTCGCCCTTCCGGCATCCAGGCGGCGGTGGTGTAGCAGCAATTGATCCGGGACTGGAGCAGAGCACAGGTGCCAGCCGCAATGTGCACACGCCCATTCCCCAGTCCAGTCACCTACTTCAGCCAGACAATGCCCATAACCTCGCCCACGGCTTCTACGCCGACATGCGCAGCTCGCAGACTCCCCCGGCGTCTGCGCATGCCTCGCCGCGCTTCGCTGCCATATCGCCCACCAGCCAGCCGCGCCAGCCATCTGCCCACTACGAGCCCGCCGACCGCGACACGCCATCGCGCAATGTCGCCGACGACACCATCGACGACGCCTACGCGACCTTTATCCTCTACTGCAACCCCAACTTCCCCACCACCATCGACACGAGCGAACTAGTCAAGCTGTTCCGGACGCCGCCCAAGAGCGACGGCAACGCATTCAACACATGGACGCTCTTCGAGCTGATACGCAAGCTGGACGCCAAAGAAATCAAGACATGGACACAACTGGCGCTGGACCTAGGCGTCAAGCCGCCGAACACGGACGAGGGACAGAGCACGCAGAAGGTGCAGCAGTACTCAGTCAGACTAAAGGTAAGAGCCTCGCATTCATTCACATTTCTTATATCCGGCAATCGCCGAGTCATTTTCTACACATTTTCCGAGTTCTGGCCCAGTGGGCTCCAACAACGTCTCATGCATGTCATCCGGGTCGTGCGGCGCAGTCGACTTCAGCCTCAAACGCCTCATTGTGATCCGAACCACCTACTTGGTATCCGGCGCAGTGTGCGAACCGAGCCACTCACTATGTGAGATATCTGCGATGTACTGTTCCTCACGACTTGGTCAAAGATGTGGCCTCTGCAGGTCAGAGGGGCCGCGCATTTCGACCTGGCCCCCAATAACTTGTCATTTCATATGTCATTCCGACCTTTGCTAATCATCACAGCGATGGATGCGCGCCATGCACATCGACGCCTTCTTCGAATATCTGCTGGGAAAGCAGCACCCCTACTTCCTGCAAATACCTCCTCCTCACAACCCCTTTCCAGCTGACGGGCGGGATGGCGTACCTCTGGAGGAAGATCTGGCTATCCGCGCTCTCGATCCCAAGTTCAAACCGAAGCGCGGGCGGCGGAAAGCTGATGACGGAGAGGACGACATCGACTTTGACGAAGGCACACCGGCTCGTAAGCGCCCGCAGTTGGATACGTCAATACCGTTTGGCAACGTGCTGCAGCCCCAATCAGCGTACCCCACTAGCGCCCATCCTCACAACATGCACGGAGGCTTCCTCACACCTCAAGAAGCGTGGACTGCAGTCTCAACCGTCACACCCTCGTCGGCTTTAACAGCAGCTTCAGCACCAAGTCGTTTAGGCCAAAGCCTGACACCATATACCGATTCGCCAATGTCTGGACAACACATACGATGGCGACTGAATCCTCACGACACGCCTCAAACCCCTCATCCACTTTCTGCGGTAACACCACAATCCGCATACCCCTTCTTCGATGAGCCCCAGTCTGCTGTCACGCCTTCCAGTGCGAGATCACGCTCTCGCCGGCGTCACGGCCCCGCTGTATCGTCGGCATGGTCGACCAACAACACCTCGTCTACCGGCAAGCTTCGTGGCCGGCCGCCGAGCAATCGATCATTTCGAGATGGGCCGTATAACACGTTTCCAGCGAATCCAAAGACCAAAGAAGGCCCGCCAATCGACCGCACTCCAGGCAATCTGACACCGATAGTTGAGCGGGCGCACTCTGACCCTCCAGCACCCGAGAACTCCTTCCGCTTTCCGCCAACACCAGCGTCTGCCATATCGCCTTCCAAGATGGAGGGCCAGCTCATGAGTGGTGCGCCGCAGAAGCAGCGCCTGAGCCTCCAAGTCCCTCCAAACGTCGGAAACCCGGTAGTGCGATTAGTCACACCAACAGTACTCGTCAACGGAGAACAGAACGACTCGCCAGGCACGGGCCTAGGGCCTTCCCCAATAAGCGCCGCCTCAACGCAGGTGTCGCCCGCACATGGCTACGAGCAACAAAGCATGTACCAAAAGCAGGACAACAGGCCAACTCATCAGACCTACCACGGCGCGCTCACGCCATCCGAAACACCCGCTCAGCATCGTCCACCTCCCCCAACTCGCTCGCAAACCTCGCCAGACCTTTCCGCCACCTCCCCGTCTCTCCCCTCAATCCCCCTCGAAACACTCAACCGCGCCTTAGCCGCCGAACTAATCCGCGCCCCGCTTACCGGGCGTCGGAAGCGCTTAAGAGGCAACGAAGCGAAAACCCTAGCCACTGCTATCCTCCAACCACTCTACTCAAAGCCAGCATCGGGATTGCCGTCCTCCCCCGCGAAAGTCATGTCCGACCAAGCCCTCGGCATAGCAATCAGCAGTTGTCTGGGTCTCACCAGCGCAGTCGGCATCGGTATTGGCGGTCCCACAGGTGGCGTTCGTCGCGTAGAATGCATACGCTTCCGCATTGGAGGCGATGGCTATGAAAGTCCGATCGACGACGACGAAGACGATGGGGATGCCACCGGAGATAACCTACGGTCTCACCCTGGTAACTCAGGTAGTCGTATCAAAGAAACTTTTGATGTATTCTTCGCTGTTAACTTTGGCGGGTTGACTGGGGAGTGGGTTGCCAAGGGTTTGGAAATACCGAATGACAACAGCGAAGACGCGAGTGGTGACCGCAGAGGAGATGGCGATGCGGCCTTGGACAGGGACGGTGGTAGTGGAGCGCACATGACGCCCGCGGCATGGAAAACCAAGTTCCTAGACATGCAACGCCGATTATGGGAGAGGGAAGAGGAGGTCAAGAGTCTCAAAGATCGCATTCTTGAGGCTGTGTTGTAAGAAGAGGAGGAACAGTTTCGTTTTGTTTCAAAGCGGGTAAAATCATAGGGTGGGTTGATGTTGATGGTCTCATTTAATGTTTGTGTATATTGGGCGTATATTGGATGGGATGATCAGGTTGGGTAAGGTTGGGAGGTTGGATCTGCTATATACCCCAGTTTGCTGTTTGGTATTGTTACTCTTGGGATTGGGATGGGATGGGATGAAAATGGGATGGGATGGGAGTGGGGATGGTGGGGGAAGGGTGTGTGGATGGATGGATGGATGGATATAAGGGAAAATCTTGGATGTAGGTAGCATAGCGTGTAGGTTGCTTTTTGGATTATATGCATAGTATCGTTGTATCCTGATCACATGCACTCCGAAGCCCGCCTGAAACCATGTCTGCATGTGTATCTTTCTTTTGTTCTGCGTAGCTATAACTATTCCATGTATGCCTCTTCCCTTTGTGTCTTTTGCTATCCAAGTCCTCACTATACTTCGCTTTGTATATTGGCGAATTGGACAGCATAAGCCACAAAGGGAAGACGCAATTACAGAACGTATCTACCCGCCTTTGTAACGACGAAGCCACACTTTCTACTTGGTACTTGATGTTGTGATACGTACAGTGCAGGGCAAGGGGGAACATTCTTGCTGTCATGGGTAGCTACAGCACCAAACGCTTCCTAGAACCATTCCATGTATGCCTCTTCTGCACGTACCACGTTGAATTACGATTCGAATTTACACACCGCTTGCTGGGCCATCGGATGGTAGTTCTGTATAAGATATTGAATGGGCAGATTGGGTTGACATGATAAAGTTTCGCAACCGCTCTGGGCAAGTATCTGGACACTTGCCTAGAGCGGTTGCGAAACTTGATCATGTCGAACTACCATCCGATAACCAAGCAAGCGGTGAGGGCATACATGGAATGTCTCCATTTGCTTTTGACAACGACGGCGCCATACTTTCTACTTGATAACCGATGCTGGAATCGATATTTGATAGGAGGGGGGAACCATCACGCCCCATCCTTCTCCCACGGCTTCTTCCTCTTTGGCTTACTAGCCTCCGTGCCTTGGCCTTCCAGTACCGTCGGCGGGATCTCTTTGATGCCAGGCACGGGCTTTCCGCTTGTGATTAGCTCGACGATGTGGGCGAAGGAGGTGGGGTAGGGTGCTGGTGGTTCGGCTGTGGTTGTGGGTGGGGGCATGATGCCGCTTGGCGAGCTGCTTGGAGGGAGGTCGCTGGTTATGGGGAGGCTAGTTGTGGATGCGTTGGGTGTGGTGCCGGCGGGGAGCATCTCGTCTACGACGGAGGAGGCGAGGACGTTGTGCGGGGTTGGTGGTGTGGGTGGGGGGCGGTTGCGTGCGCTGCGGTAGGCTTTGTAGGCGTTGAAGTCGATGTTTTTGTTGTATTTTCTGTGGGGGTGTTAATTAACATCGCTCTTGAGATATAGACATCTCTCGCGTCCCAATTGGGCTGAAATAGATGCAGTAGCAGAAGTCTCGAACCGAACGCACCTCGCATAGTAGAAACACCGCGCCCGCAGTGCTAGCTCGGTCGTCTGCTCTGGCGTGCTGTTGCTGCCGATGATGGCCTGTAGACCAGCCTGGAACTCGATGTCATCGTCCCAGTTGTAGCGATCCAGGGCCTCGTAGATGTCGTTTAGCCCATCGTCGGTAACGCTCATAGCGGGGGATTGGGCAACCTGAGGCCCTAGGAGAAAGTGAAGTTCGGAACGGTGATACAATTCACGACCTCAAGGGTCTAAAGTCCACAGGTTCATGGGTGACAAAGCATGGGTGCAGTTGCAACCCGACGAAGACTGCAACGGTAGTACGTGTGGGGTAAAGGAAGCCCGAGGTCGCCTGAAGCTTGCTCTTTCTATAGTCTATTAAGATTACGTGTAGAGCTACCTATTAGATAAGAATATATTTTACTAAACTTTATCTCTAGCTACTTAGCTTTAAACTTATACTTAAAAAAACTTAATTACTAGCTTTATCTTATAAACTTTAAATACACTACTATAGCTAAGCTACTACTACTACTACTACTACTATACCTTTTTTTACTAAGCTTCTACTCTTTATTATAAAGCTTTTACTTTAAAAAAACTATAGTTTTTATATTATAAGCTTAGTCTAATACTTTTATTATATAGCTTTAGCTAATAAAATAAAAATAAATCTATACTCTTTACTAGAGCTATATAACTTTTATAAGTGCTACTTTTTTAGCTTATAAGTTTAAAAATATATAGTATTTAATTATCTATATATATACTTATAACTAAATTTAAAAGGCTATTAACTACTATAATAGTAGAGGTAAAGTAAAGTAGATAAGAATTAGTAAATTAGAGCTAAAAAATTAGCATTACTTAATTATAGGTAACTTAGTCTACTAGCTTATTTAAGTAGTAGCGCTCTTATTTTAGAATCTAGAAATCTAGAAATTTAAGCTAAAGGCTCTGCAACTCTTTGCCACAAGTGCTAGGTGGATAAGCGAGGCTCCAGACTACGCCTCGCTAAACGTGCGCCAAGTTTCTGCAGCTTCAGCCCACGACCACGGAGCTCTCCAACCTTCTCTCACCCCTCACTCCTCCACCAACCACTTGCACCCTTCCCAACCACTTTGCCGCCTTCTTTTCTTGTTCATTGAGCTTCAATTCCTTCGATACCCGTTTTGATACCCACGTTACACAGCCATGTCCGAGTTCATCGGGTTAGTCGCAGCTCTCCAATTCGAGCTGGAGCTCCAGCTGACGTCGGACGCGTAGATCTCGCATTTCTCTCATCTCCAAGAGTGACATCCGGTGAGTCCTCCATCGCGTGAATGCATTGCGCGACGCGACTAACAGCCCCCAGCTATGTCGGTACCCTCGTCGAGATCAACTCAGAAGCCTCCACAGTCTCATTAGACAATGTGCGCTCTTTCGGAACAGAGGGCCGCAAGGGCGGCAAAGACGAATACCCACCGTCAGACGTCGTGTACGAGCAAATTGTCTTCCGAGGCAGCGATGTGAAGGATCTGCGCATCGAAGAGCCTGTCAAGGAGAAGGCTCAGCCTGCCATGCCGCAGGACCCAGCCATCATCGGAGTAAGTCTACACAACTACCCTTTCCTTTCTTTTTCGATGATGTAAAATTTTCGGATGTAAATCATTTAAACCACCGAGAGCGCAAAACCGTGTGGATATTTTCCGTTGCCTTCCTTCTGAGATCCTCATACCCAAACTGCTTCTGCTACATATTTCACGAAGCCAAAGCTGACGCGACGCATGCGCCACAGGTACAACAACCCCAGTCGCGGCAAGAGGGCAGTCCACAAGATCTCGCCGGTCGTCAACAACCGCCGCCGAATTTTCCTCAACCAGGTCAATTCCCGCCTGGCGGATACCCTCCATTCGGCGGTCCTGGCGGCCCCGGTGGTGCATATGGAAACCGATTCGGTCCCCCAGGTGGTTTCCCTGGTGGTCCAGGTCCTTTCCCAGGGGGTCCACCAGGCGCCTTTGGCATGCCGCCGCCTCCATTCGGAGCGCCTCCTGGCTGGTTCCCTCCTGGTCACGGCTTCCAGCAGCCGCCTGGTCCCTTCTCGCCTAATATGCCCATTGGCCCCCCAGGCCTGAACCAGAACCAACCTCCACAAGGCCCACGGGGTCCTCAGGGTCCCCAAGCAGGCAAGGATGAGAAGCCGGGTCAGGTTCAGCAACCGAAGGTAGCAGAGGCAGACGGCGCACCATCCAAGCCACAAGCCAAGAATGGTGCGAAGGCATCACCAGCTGCATCAGGCAAGCAGGCTCCCCCGCCACCAGTCGACTCGAAGCCAGATGTATCGGCTGCGTTGGCGCCACCCCACCCCCAGAACGGTCAACCACCCGCGAAGGGTGCGCCTAGCGGACCCAAGGGTGGTCGAATCATTCCCGCTGTACCAATTCCAAGCCCAAGGGCGACAAAGGCGGCTCCTCAAGCACAACAAGGTGCCGGCCCCTCTGCCGCTCCTGCGCAGATGCCCACCGCTGCCCAACAGCAAAACGCTACTCAATTAGCAACCGCTGCTGTCGCTGAGGCCATGGCCAAGCTTAACCTCCAGAACAAGGGTCAGGCACCAGGTCAACCGCAGGGTCAACCGCCTGTCTCAGACCCCATGAACAACTTGGCACAGCAGGTGCAGGGCATGCGCGAACAGCAAAGCCGCCAGCACCAGCCTCGTCAACGAGGAACAGGAGAGTTCCGTGGTCGGGGCGGAAGAGGAGGACGAGGTGGTGCTCACCCTCAACACCCCAAGATGGAAGTGCCCACAACCGACTTCGACTTTGAGTCGTCCAACGCAAAGTTCAACAAGCAGGACTTGGTCAAGGAAGCCATCGCATCTGGATCCCCAATGGGCGATGCCCCGGCAGTCCCTGCTGGCGAGGCTTCCACGGAGAAGGAAGAGGTCGTCATCCCTGGTGGATCCATGTACGACAAGAGCTCCTTCTTCGACAACATTTCGAGCGAGCTGAAGGACAGAGAAGAGGCTGCCACCCGTGGTCAAGAGTTCAGGAGCCAGGAGCGCCAGAAGAACATGGAGACCTTTGGCCAGGGCAGCGTCGATGGCTACCGGGGCGGTCGAGGACGTGGCCGTGGTCGCGGACGTGGTCGGGGCTTCGGCTACCGCGGCCGTGGCGCACCCAGAGGTCGCGGCGGCGCCGAGTTTGGTGCCCAGCCTGCCGCTTAGTGGGCGGGAGGACCTGCCAATCCAAACTCATACCTCAGTCTCGGAGGCATTGCGCTTTATTAGCATTTCCTTTCCATCCATCTCTGCAGCCTTGTGCATAGCTTTCAGCACGGCGAGCGTCTTTTGTGTCTTTTCATCCACCCAAAGCCCCATGGGCACGACTCTATTGCGTTTTTCTGGGGCGGCATCTTATCTAATTTGCTCCGCTTTGTATTTGTATCTCGACCGTAGCGATGGGAAGCGGGAGTCAAAAGCTGGGAATACTCGATGGGGAAATACTTGGGGGTGTGGTATACAGGACAGGGCCTGAAGGGATACGTGCTATGACATGCAATGAAGATTATGAAGACCCACACTTTGTCTCTCGGTGTTCGTGCTCATTGACGTTGAGGGTTTACCCTGCTGCCCTGACCTGAAATAGTGTGAAAGGTATTACAATCGCTCAACATGTATGTCTCATTACTAATCTACTATACAAAACAGTTCTGGCACCCACCGGTGTTCGCCCCGCCCATAACATCGCTAGATGAATATATACCGTGAATAACCATCAATCCCTCCCGCCTCCCTACACTCCCCCCCTCCTCATCGCCTATCCCAACCTCTTGATAGCCTTCCCCTCCGCCTTATTGCTCTTAGCCCAGGCCTTCATCCTCTTATCCTTGTCCACCTTGTCTTGCGCCTTCTTATCCTTGTCCTTCTTCTTATCGTCATCCTTCTTCTTTTTGTCATCTTGCTTCTTCTTCTCATTAGCCAGGTTGATGCAGCGTCGGCATACATCTTCGCCCAGCCGGTCTACATTAGGCGGGTTGCTGCAGGGGCCTGCCGTTGCTGCGTTGGAGCATGGTTCGAGGGAGTGTCGTATCTGCAGAAGTAGAGGTACGAAGTCAGTATATGTCTTATATGCACTTCTTACGGTCAGAACTCACCTTCATGTAGGGCTTGTGCAATGGGCCGCAGAATTTGCAGAGGGGACAGATTTCTAGGACCATTTGGCACATGTTTAGAGGTTGTGGTTGGGGTTGTGGTTGCGTTCGGTCTCAGTCCTGCTGAGGTCTGGTACAAGGTATCGGAGAGGCTTGTTGGGTAATTGTAAGGATGTGTTCGACTTGTAGGTGGTAAATACAGTATAGAAGTGTCTCTTAATGGCTCTTATGATGTAGTGTTTATGAAGACAAACTCTGGGGACAAATATAGCAGATTTATATACACACGAGGACTCATATACACATGAGGACTCATACAAACACGAGGAATCATAAACACACGAGGACTCATATACACACAAGAACTCATATACACACGAGGACTCCTTGACTATTCTTTATTGTGGACTGATTCAAGTCTCTAGTTGTTACAAGAAAGCGATCGAGAAAGGAACAGCGAATTGACAGATAATGGTGTGATTCTATACTCACTGTAATGCTCTGGAATCACGAAGCGAGAGAGCGACAAGAGCTTGTGCAGCATTGTGACGTTTAGCATTTTATCTCTGAATGTAAGCTGCCTTGGGTTTCACGGAAATAGTTCTCCAAATTTGATGAGTATCCCGCCTACCCATCTGATCACACAGAAGACTGGAACACATTGTGATGTAAGCTATCACAAACGTTAAATGTTCATAACAGAATGATGAATGTGGTGTACATGAATCTGTGCACGCTTCTATGTTCATTGGGAGTTCAATTAGTTGTTAACAGTAGCGAATTTGCAGTGTTGTCAAAGACTACTCACATCTGCCGTGAACTCGAATCCCTTAATTGAAGGCTATTGTATACCAATCGAGCTTAGCAGTTGCATCGAATGCGCGCGAGGTAAACTTCCTGCACAATGTATACTATACCGACTCTGAGCTCACATCTTTTCGGTTCACTGGAAGGTATCACTCGGGTTTTCTGCTTCTCGTCCAGTGGTCCTGCGACGATCTACAAATAACTAGCTATCTAGCCACTTACGGCTCGCGCAACTCGAATAGAAGAGAAATGCTCTGGTGTTGGCTACTGATGACGTATGAGTTCTGCTCGGAGTACCTTGGACCCACAATAGAATTGTAAGCCAGGGTCCAGCCATCCTTATGAGTGTTAGTGGCGCCTTCCACTTCTATCACTAGCCTACTTGAGTAGCACCTTGAGTAACTGCCTTCGCAGAGCTTCCGATATACCATCTTCGCAACCTCCGCAAAGACTCAATCGTCAGTCACCGCCGTTGGTATCTCAGTAAAGCGACATATTGCAGCACTTCCGCGCCATGGACACTGAGATGACATCCCCAGCTCCTGTAACGAACTCCGACACCAATCTCCTCGATCACTTCACTTCAAAGCCTCGACGCGATGACAATTACACTTACGCGACATCAATCCACATCAAGTCCAAAGCCCAAGCCACAGCCTTTGCGCGCACAACCCACACGCAGCCTCCCGATCGCACCCTCGTCCTCTGGACCAACAGCAGCGTCAGCGGTGACCTGCGCAACGAACCCTGCGCCATAGCAGTCGGCTACAACTCACCTACAACTACTGACTGGACCGCCCAAGTCACCATCGCACACTACACCAACGCAAACGAGGCCATCCTACTATCCATCGGCGAAGCCCTCCGAGTCGCCGCTTCTCCTACGATAAGCGAGCTCGTCGATCGCGTGCTCGTCTTCTCAGATGTGCAACGCGTCCTCAAGAGTATGAGACAGGGCCATCCGTTTGGGTTGGTGAGGGATAGATGGCTTGTAGATGACATACCCCATCTCACCAAACAACTAGCCGAGAAGAGCGTGGAAGTGGAGTTTCACTGGTTCCCTCCTTTCCCCAACATCGAACCTCAGCAACGCGTGCGCGGCGCCTCGCAGCGGTTCAAAAAGCTTGCTTTAGCCGAATACCCGTCTGAGTTACTCGATCGGAGCGTTAGTTTCCCGCCGGTGAGACTGGACGGGGAACTCGTCACGGGAAGTGCGGGAGAGGACTTCGTGGGCGGTTGGCTAGGCGCTGCGCTGAAGGATGTAAAGGTTCTGCCGCGAAGGGAGTTGAGTCGTGACCTGAGGGTCCAGGCCAGGCAGGCTATCAACCAGAGGAGGAAGGAGAGGAAGGAGAAGGCGAGGGCGAGGAGGATCAAGGATAAGGCAGAGAGGGAGATTAGGAAGATGGAGAAGGAGATGCGGAAGTTGATGCGTAGGAACGGGATGGAAGTGGAGGAGCAGGAAGTGCTGGGATCGGTGCGTGACGGTGAGATGAAAGTGGAGGAGCAGGTGCTGGGTTCGGCGTGTGACAGTGAGATGAAGGTTGAGGAGCAGGAGATGCTTGGTTTGGCGTATGACAGTGAGATGAAAGCGGAGGAGCGAGAAGTTCTGGGTTTGGCAGATGACAGCGTGGCGACTACATACGAGCATTTGGACAACTTCGAAGAGCAGGAGAGGCAATGTATGCTCGTGGAGGGGCTTGAAAATCTGGATTTGGTTTGATGGCACGGTGGTTTTCTTGTTTCATGTGTGGGGTCGATTCAGACTAGCTGTCAAGTTCATTCCGGTCTCTTATCGCTCCCGTAGGCCATGCCTTGTGCTCGCATTCATATCGCTTTTACACCATTCTGGGCTCTCTTCACACCCTGAATCTCCGTGATCGCATGCCAACGGCGTCTCTTCCTGACCGCTTATCGGGTGGGGCGATCAAAGTATTCAATATCAATTGGACTTGCAGGGACAGCTACAATATGCTCTTCGCCGCTTGTAATCCGTGTCCATCCACATCTGTAGAAGTATCGCGGCCACTGATGGTCATTCTCATCGCAGACAGCGCGCTTAATGCCGATCGTATAGTCAGGTGACACAACCAAGGTTCTGATTTTGGACCCGTGCTTGGCCAAATATCGAAGTACCTCCGTGGCAAACTTTTGCATCATCACTTGCGCAGTGTAGACGTACTTCTCTGGAAGGCTGACGCGATCCGGAACGCTTGGGTTTGGAACTATTCCGCAGTCGATGCTAGGCACTGTGAGTAGTCGTAGTGTTCTGAGACTCGGGTGTTTTGCGATACAGTCCTGCACGTTTTGTTAGCGGTTTATTCGATTTCAAAGATAGATCACATACCAGTAAGGATGTTGCTTCGTCGAGAACAAAATCTCTCCCATCCTGCTCAGGTAGCTTGAATGCCGCAGCCAAGTACTCTACATGACCAAGATTAACCGGGCAAAAGTTGATTGCTAGGTCTTCGACATTTGGCGCCTTTGCTAGCATCCCGCCAAGCTCTGAGATAGTGTAATATGGTAGTGGGCCTAAAACCGATGTAGCCGACAAAGCAAGCTGCTGCAAGGACTTTCTGATTCCATGTCCAGCTAAACACGACACCTGGATCGCGCGCCCCTTACCTACATCTAACCAGATCTTGTTTATTGCAGGAGCAGAGGCTATTAGAGCTTCTATTGCTTGAATGTCCATGTCTGATGGGACTGTCTTCGGAGAAACCGATATCTCTAGCGCTCTCAATGCCGTGTTCAGTGGAGCTGCTGTAACGAGAGCATTGAGAAAGGCTCTTGTGTTGCGACATTGACTCACAACGAGAACTCGAAGACCAGAGAAGTTAATATGCCCGTAGAAAGATTGAGGGTATGGTCCGAGATCCAGCCATTGTAATTGGAGGTTGTTCACCGGCGAAGGTGAAACGGCTGCTTCACCTGTGTTCGGCCCTCCGAATGCATCGTCTCCACGCGGGTGGTCCAGAAGGGGAGTGACCGGATATATGCCTTTGATACACAAGGTCTTTAGACTCGGTGTATTCTTGATAAGATAGGCGCTGTTTTTGTAGGCGTTGTTGTCCTTGACGGAGATCGGAATCTGCAGCTCTCGGATACTGCGCAGTGTAGGCGTGACCCATGACGCGTGTGTCGGTAGACTCAGATCAATCGAGGAATTCTCATTGGGCATAATAGTTCGAGGGCGAAGGATCTGCAGCACTTGCTGAGACTGTAGAAGATTTAATACAGTGGACATGCTGATCTGAACGTCGAAGCTGACTCCCGAGAGACAGTTCCTTGGTAGAGCGCCAAATATGAGTTTGACAGCCATGCCAAAGTTGGATATCTGGCCAAGTTCCACACTACCACCATCCAGATCTCCATAGATGTGGACATGGCGCACGTTCGCAAGTACCCCATTGCCTGAGCTCAGCAAACAAGCCAAATCCCCTTGTAGATTAGTGGCGGCTCTCAAGTAAAGGGTCTTCCAGAGTATAGGACCCATTGTCTCTCTCCAATTGTGGCTCACAAGGCAGACTGTTCGTCTATGGCGGTTTCGACTAATGCAGGCAAAGATGGCCGCCTTCATCTCGGTCGGGAGGTCGGAAAACTTGGCCATGGTATCGGGACTGGCGGGGCGAGAGGTGGAAACTTCCGGCGTGAAGTACTGAGGGAGTGTGAGTTGCTTCAAAATACACCAAGTGAGCGGTTACTCTTGCGCGAAAGACAGAAGAGAAGTGTTTACTCTTTGGCGTCGGGTGGGTCGTGCGGAGGGACGCTAGTTCCGATTAGGCTGTACCCTGAACACACTGTGCCCTGGTGGTCTTCACTATGGATTTCCGTCAGTCTGTTGGAGAGGCGCGCAGACAATAAGTCTCGCGATGCCTCCGGAGAAATATAATCGCTTTCACTTGCCATGTATCACGTTGCTGCATACACTGTATCATAATCCCACAAACGTATCGTGACCAAGACAATGTAGTCTTCTGATGGGATTGTTCCATATCGATTTTTGTATTGCTTCGAATTTCATTAGGTACTATTCATGCAGATTTCTGCTTCCTTCCTATTCTACGGCAACCACAACGTGCTCTCTGTCTTTCCACAGGTGGAAGGAGATTGGCGACATTATTGTATGCGACACGGATGAGCTCGTAGCATATGTGGATGTTTATCAGAGTTTGGTTCTTGGGTGAACTCCCCAGCTACTCATGAGTGGCGACTAGTCCGCCGAGCCAACAATGTTGGCGGAGGGAATAGGAGGCGCGACTTTCGCTCCGTGAAGAGAGTGTGAGAGCTATGGAGCAGCTGAAATCTGGGCGTGCACGTGTGCAGAGCAGAAGATGGGTATCATGTGACCAAGGCGCAGTGAATATCGAGTGTGGTTGATTTGAATGGGGTGTGCCAAAGGGCTTTCGCTCCGTACTGGCCTTTATAGTTACCCGACGGAGCGTTGCCGCTGCAGCCACGATGAACTGTTTGTTCGCTTGATCCTCTCCATCCAGTCCTTTCGATCTAACTCGTTGATCAAGAGGAGAAATGAAGAGAGTGCGCCTTTGACTCAGACTGCGGGCAGGTCATTAAGATGGAACTCTTATATACGGTATAATTGCGATAGCTATAATGTTATTCGCTGGAGTGCTACTGGTTTGGTGCATCACCGCAGTACCGTGGTCGTCGGCGGGGCTGATGATTCGGATTAAGAGGAGGCTGTCCAAAGAGAGACTACACAGAGGTTCCTGGAGATGCGATACTTCCCTCTTTCGTAGACTATCTCCCCACGTAAGAGTCAAATGAGATGCGGGAGGTGTGGTTGGCTCGTCTTCTCTGGGTCGCCTCTGGGACATCGCAGATGTGTAGAACGACATCTGGAGGAGGTTAAAGAGGATTAGGATAAGAATGAGAAGATCAAGGGCGACCGAGCTTGAGACCCTTGCTCGATGGCGAAGTATTTTCTTCCAGCTGCCAGTCCGATGTCTGGAGGGGGGTAGAGTGTTTTCATTATGGCCAAGCTCACGGTCGTCCTCAGAGCTGGGGCAGAAGGCTTTGGCACCGGCGATTTGTTCTTCACGTGGTCCCCGTTGGGTACAGCCGGCGAGCGATGAGGATACGTCCCATTAGGGGTAGAGGGCACTTGGGACGGATGAATATCAAATACGAAGGGAGACGCTGTGTTGCAGTTCCCACACAAATTAATGGGTAGAGAAGGTGGGTAGAAGTGGGAAAGTGGTTTGCTGTTACCTTTAGGTGTTGTTCGATACATCAGCCCGCCACGGCAAGCGCCGACCTCGCCCCTTCGTTCAACAAGATATCCACCCACGCCTTCTCCACTCCTCAACGTTGGTTTCTACCGAATCAGCCTCAGCCTCGTATCTGCGCTACCTCGGGTCCATCGAACTGCTCGGTAGAGACGACACAGCCTTATCGCATGGGCAGTCTGCGGGTCGCTTCGGCGACGACCTTGGCCATGGAGTGCGCCTTTGACTTAGACTGCGGTCTGGTTCTGGATCGGACTGGTCGTTTATCGCAAGGGCGATACGTACGCTGACAACGTGTCGCATGCTAGCACCATGATTGCGATTCGATCGCTTCCCAGTCTCAATTCCGTTCCACGGTACTGCAACAACCAACGTGCGACGAACCATTCACGTTCCCTGCAATCCATACATTTCTGACGAGATTGGTCGGTATTTCCAAATGATAACCGTCATGAGAGCAAGTAAGTTTGGGCTTTGGCTTCAGCTGATTTGCAGAAATCTCAACCAGAAATCCCATCCATCCCTCGCTTACGCTAGTGTTTATATGCTGATTTGGAAATATTATAAGACGACTCACTTTCAACAGTACAACTCTAAACAGTTCACTCCGAATCTTCTCCAAACATTTCCACCAGCTTTCCATTCGAAAATGAAGTGGTCTATTATTCATTTCCTGGCTTTCCTGGCTTTCTTGGCCACCTACATTCATGCCGCGCCTGTCGGCACCGAAGCGGCTGCTCCCAAGCCAGTAGCCGAGCGCTACTTCGAGGACCAATGCAGCGGTACGTACTCCTCCCTTCATCATACCATCATAGATCCGCGCAAACGCTGACTTGGGCTTCACAGATTTCCAGCGCGCACAGATTCAAACGGCACAAGGCCAGTGCGTGAAACTAGCATTGCGCGCTGCCAAAGCCGCATATGAAGACTCCAGGTTCCCGGCCTACTTCCACTCGGATTCGTCAGACATCAGGGCGAAGGTTGCTTCCCGTTTCCACGCAATAGCAAAGGAATGCACCAAGCCACGCTTGGGTTACCACTGTTCTTACGAACCCGACCAGTGTAAGCCCGGTGAAGTGGCATTCTATACAAGTGAGGACGACTTCGGCGTGACATTCTGCCAATCCTTCTATGGCATGCCGCTAGTGAACCCGAAGCCGACAGGTCAAGGCGGGGACCGGGGCACCGTGATTCTACACGAGTTAACGCACAGTCCTGTGATATATCATCCTGGCACGCACGATTTGGAATATGGCTTCCATAACACGACGGAGCGAGTAAAGACGACCGAGGCGGCGCTGGACAATGCAGATTCTTTCGTGTTGTTCGCACAGGGTAAGCTCATGTACCCACACCGTATAGACTATGCTAACTATGCGGCTAGACGCTCTTTATAACTCCTACTCATTGAATGGGCAAGTAGTGGACTGTTTCCCTGATCCACATCTTTGTTATATCGTTCCTCTTGAAAAAAGAGAAGTATCGTCAATACCAGAGCTTGGCGTTCAGCTCACTGCCGCGGGTAACTCCGCCGTCAAGGTCGTAGTGACGAACAACGGCGATATGGCTTTGAACCTTCTCAGGAGAGCCACTCTCTTCGATGAGAAGCTACCCGTCGAGCGCATCTCGATGTTCGCTAGCAACAGTTGTAAGTTCTACTTAGATCTACCAAATCCAACGCGACTGAAGACAAACTATTACTGACCTACATTCAGCTATCAAGGTTCCTTTCGAAGGCATCAGCGGGGTTTACCTTGATACCGACAACCTATCCACAGACGACTTCCTTGTTCTTGAAGCTGGAGACAAGAAAGAGTTGACGATTGAAGCTGCCTCTCTACACGATCTCAGCAACGGCGGAAGCTTTGATGTGTTCGCGAACGGCATGCTGCAATACGCCAACACCAACTCGACCGAGCTTGTTGGCCATCTCCAATACAGCTCCAACAAGCTCAGCATCACTGTCAACGGTACCGAAGCGGCTACTCACAAGCCAGTAGCCGAACGTTGGGCAGATCCCTACTTTTGCCGACGTACGTACTCCTTTCCATCACAGACTCGCACAAACGCTGACGCAGGCTTCATAGCTTTCATGAATGATCAAATCGCCGAGGCACAAAAGAATTGTCAAAAGCTAGCATTGGGAGCTGCAGCTGCAGCTCGAGCCGGCCACCGCCATCTCGAAACCTTCTTCCACTCGCGAACACAAGCTACGAAAGATGCGGTTTCTGCCCGATACACCGCAATAGCGCAAGAATGCGCTAATCCTAGTGCAAGCTTGAATCTCTACTGTCATGACCGTATCGGCAATTGTAACGGTAATCTTGCATACTACGCCCGGCTTGGTCTCGGCATCACGTTCTGCGCTGATTACTGGGACCTGCCGGCAGTAGCGAAAGGGCAATGTTCAGCCAAGGATCAGGGCACTGTACTTCTGCACGAGATGACGCATTCTTCAGAGGTGTATAGCCCTGGTACCAAGGACTGGGCTTATGACTACTGGCCTTCCGTTAAGCTGTCTTCCAGGAAGGCACTGAACAACGCAGATTCGTTCAAGCTGTTTGCAAACCGTAAGCTGATGTCCTTATACGACCGATCAACTATACTAACTATGCCGATAGACGTTCGTTGGGGCTGCTAATCTCGGAGAACGCCAATGGTTTCAAGACTTCATATGCGCAGCCGAGTCTCAAACACTGGCGCTAGGGAAGATGTAGACGCCCGCGTTTTGCAAGATTAGGATGTCGGTCTCGCCAGGACATATTGTTTGCGACATGTCAGACTACGAGGAGACGCCTGGTACTTTTCTCAGTGGGTTGAAGGCGTTTACTACTTTGGTTTCCATTATGAATACACTAGACACCAGCCTTCCACACATAGGTAGCTAATCGTATTATTGTCTTGAACGCGCAGGATCTTAGTTACTTAGGCATCGCACCCTCGTCCTTCTTGCCCTCCTTGCTTTGCCAGATTAACAGCCGCGTGCCACCTTCTTATCTATCTCTCGACCGTTGCGAGCATGCGAGAAGCCTTGCCCTGGCTATAAATTACAAACAATGAACATAAGTGTCTAAGACGAAGGTAACATCTCAAACATGTTCAACCTGCAAGCGAGGCATCCGTAAAGAACCTCCGGCGTGACGCATAGTCAAGTCATTCCTACAACTGTGATATCTCAAGCACTATCTGCCAATCCAATCCACTCTCCGTAGTCTCCGACAGATTATTTCGAAGCCCAACTATTTCACATAAGATCGACTAAAACACGAGTCTTCGGGCAGACCCGCAGCCGGCAGAGGAACAGCCGCGACTCTTCCTTTCCCCATTGCATCGATAGTACGACCGCGGGTATAGAAATACCGGGGCCATAGATGGCCGTTGGTATCTTTCCTTGGCCGGGCTGTAGGCATGTACTCGGCGGAAAACCCGAACAATGTTATACCCGAGCCAAGCTTGTCGAGGAAACGGACGATGGCTGTAGCAAGCGACTGCATGGTCATAGCTGCGCTGGGTACGAGTTCATCTGTTATGCTAACTCGATTCTGGAAAGTAGGGTTTGGTGAAAGGCCGTAGTCGATATTCGGTAGCGAAATCATGCGCATATTTCGGAGCGTTGGATGACGCGCAATGCAAGCCTATCACTGGTTATTAGATTGTTCGATACCGATTCTGGGCTTCAAGAACCTACCAAGAATGCCTCCAAGGCATTAGGTACATCATAAGAGCTCGGTATTGTGAGTGTGAAATCTGTGCCGAGAGATTGTGAGCTGCCCATCTCGATTGGAGATATGTGTACAGCCAGTTGCTCTAGATACGGAGCGGATGATAATATAAGAGACATATCTTGTGCGGAATAGTATGTCGAACCTTCCGGATTAAAGCTTAGACCAAGCTCTCGTAATGTGCTACCATGTCGAACGATGTATAAGGTATTCACCGTTCTGGCCTGTCCTGTGCTTATCCAGAGGCGTTGAAGACTCGAACAGGACATTAGCACATCTTCAATCAGTCGAACGTCTTCATCTGGGGTGATCTCGAAGCCTCGCAATACGATCTCTAACCCGATCAGATTACAGATTTGAGAAAACTGAGCCGCAAGCGCTGCAAGAAATGGCCCTACGTGACCACAAGCGTCGATTGAGAGCGATCGAAGTCCAGAGAAATTGATGTATGCGAGTATAGTTTCGGGTCGAGGCAGCTTCAAATCGACTCGTAATTGCAAGTGTGTTAGCTGCAATGGCTGCACAACAACACTGTCTGCAAATGGTCCACCAAAAGCGTCGCATCCCTTCGAACTACCGAGAGAAGCTTCGTGGTAACTCCTAGTAAGTAGTAGAGATTCTTCGGGCATGATGCTGAGCTGACGAAGCTTCGGAGAGTTCCTTAGCAAGTATGCGCAGCTTTCGTGAGCGCAATCCACCGAGCCAACGTGTACCTGTAGCCTCCTCAATTCGCGCAGCGTAGCGGAAACCCAGGACGCATGCGTAGAAACTTGAAGACCGATCAATGTGTTCCGGTCTGATAATCTCGTAGGTATCTCGAGACGATCAAGTCTCCTCTGATGGCGGAGTAGGTTGAGCAAAAACCCAGGATCAAAATTCATTGACGTACAGAAAGAAAGTAGAGTGTCTCTCGGTAATGCAGTTACAATGAGTTGGATGGCAGACTCGAACTCCTGAGAGTGACCTCGGAGTGACTTTCGTGGGCCGTGGTAGACTAAAATTCGACGGACGTGGTGAAGTATACCGTTATCGGGATCTAAAAGGGCCATTGTTTTCGCGGTTGACATGGTCGTGGGTGTTAGGTCGAGCCAAAACCACATTTGGGGCGCCATGATCTGTTTGCAATCGCGGCTCACAAGACAAACAGCTGCCTGTTCCTTTTTTAATCTGATGTAAGAGAAGATGCTTGTCTTCAGTTCGTTGGGAAGACTCGCGAGGTTAGGTGCGCAGGCCATATTCGGTAGCAGTTGAGAATTTTCAACGTAGTCCGTCGCTGGTAGTGCTCAGTTGGGTGGGTAAAGTGGCAGGGAGGAGTTCGTGGTATGCCTAGGCAGAAGCAATCAGGGACCGTGCACCCAGCGTTCACTTCAAGTTAACTAGTAGTGAAAGGCTTTTGCGGGGCTATGACGTCCAGCAGCACACAAACTCTCGAGCCGTGACAGTATGCCGGGGCTGCCGAGTCAAAATAAGCTCCAGAAATACGGTACCCGTGCCAGCTCAGCACGAGCAGTGAAGACATCGTCACGGATGTGGCGACATGGGATGTAGAACAAATACCTAGTATCAAAAGATGATTCCATGCAGTCTCCCTGACCATGCACTTCGTAGTGAGTGTAGAGTGCGTAAACCTTACGCGGTATTGATATCGCATCGCGAATGGAAAGACCGACTGCGGGGCGTAGCGACGCATTCACTTGCTGCTACTACGCGCGTGCGCGTAATATTCCCCTGGTAACATTTCGGTTCTGGGCTTCGGGAACAAAGGCAGCAAGGGAATATTCTTCAATATCGTATGTTGTAGCATAGCAAGCATACCATGGTGGATGAAAGAGGTTGGCAAGCGCGACGCGTCGTGTGCAGGAGACGCGTCGCTAGCGGCCGAGGTTCGCCCACGACGTCATCAACGCCCGTCGAAAGGGTCCGCTCTCTCGCAACTTCGCCGCTACCACTTCTATCAATACTGCGAGATCTTTGCACCGATTTTGTGTAAGCTAAAGCGACGGACAAATACAAGTGGGTCACAAGCAAGCAACCTTCAGCTCCACGCATCACGAGCACTTTGAGGCACGGGCATGGACATTGTATCGAGATAAGCTGCGTCTGGAATCACTTTGAGACTGGTCGCACATCGTAATGTACGGCGATATGCATTCGCTGAGACTTTTGGCACTTGGCTGATGGAAGTAGTGAACGCTAGGAGGAGACTAGTAACCATGCCAGAAAGGAAACAACGAGGGAAGGCCTGCCTCATGCGTCCCATGCTCCCGATCTGCCGAGCGATATCCGTATAACCATAAGCGCTGATAGCCCATATCATCGTAAAGATCGAAAAGACAGGACGTATCAGCTGAAGTGACGACTAGTCTGCCCAGCCGATAAAGTTGGCAGATGGGATAGGAGGGGCGACTTGCGCTCCATACCGGCCTTTGTAGTTACCCGACGGAGAGTAATTGCAGACTGTGTACTTGTTCATGGCCGAACCTATGCCGTTGACAGTCATGGCCCCACCACAGTCGAGAGAGACGCATCCGACCTTGGTGGTGTCCTTCCACACCATCTGTGTAAGATGACCGACCTTCTCGAAGACCTCATGGGGTAGGTCACTCTTGCCAAACCAAGGTGTCATGTGCGGAAGCTCGCCATGGTACCAGGTCTCCGATATGCCCGCCGTAACGTTGAACGCGTCGCCAGAAACAACAAACAAGTTTTGACCTTGGCCGGCGCCCTGTGGGGTGAAGTGCTCGAAGTCGCACCTGCTAGCAGCAATGCGCGCATTCGCCTCGCACGCGGAGTCCCAGGTCAGTGGAGCTGCATCGTGATTTGCACGAACGGCGTTGTGATGGAACAGTATAGCAGCTTGATAGTCGGGTCCAGAAGAGAGGTAGGCCTGGTCTTCGCCCGATGGATGCTTTTGAACTGGATCGGCAGGCTTGGGCGCAGGACTGTAGCTGGGCATAGGTGCTTGTGATATAACGGGAGCATCAGGAACCTTGGAAGTCGAGGGCTCAGGCTGAGGGGCAGGCTGGGGCATCGGCTCTGGGGTTGGAGTGGGCTCGGGGCTGGCGGTAGCGGATAGCGCCAAAGAGGTGGATGTCGGCGGAGTGTAGCCTCGAGTAACCGTGACAACGACCGTCTGTATGATCATCTTGGTCTCATAGACGACTCCGGGCTGCCTTGCATGGATGTGCGGATGAGCGAGGATACTAGCGGCCAGAGCTGAAGCGACAAGGATGAAGTGATGCATCTTGGAGTGACTCAAAGTGCTCGTGTACGTAGTAGTCTTGAATAGTGTCGAAACCAGATCACCGAAAGGAGAGGATAGAAAGACTGCTTGCCATGTTAGTTATATTCCAGAATGAAGACTACTGTGGCTACCTAGTTGCTAGCTTCCTGGAAGCTGTGAGGTGCCGAAGGGCGACTTGCGCGACTGAGATAAAGAAGTGAGTGTAGTTGCACGAAATGTAAAGAGAGTGTATCCTGTCAGGCAAGCTGCGCAAGGAGAAAATCGAGGGAGCGACAGATGAAGGAGTGTGGGGTGGTTGAGTCAAGTCGTGGTGGAGGGGAGGGAGGAAGGAAGCTGTTGATTGTTTATCAGTACCGGATTAGGCGCGAGTAGCTACGGTGAGGTAGGAGCGACTACCACAAGGTGAGAGACAACCCGAGCGCACTTGGGAAGCCACTATCACGCTCATCGCGAGAAGACGAGGGTATCTGTAACAGAGGCGATGCCATTGATGGCAGTCGGATCCTGCTGGCCATTGCTCAGGTGGTCACAAGTGGGTGACTGTGCATAGTAGTGGTGAAGGTTATTCCTTGGCAGTAATAAGAGTCACCTCTGCTTTCGGATGGCATAACTGTCAATAGCGTCTCAGTGAGAAGTTGCAGCTGGAGCGCCGAAGTCGAGACGCGTGTGTCCGTTGCACCTTCGCTCATCTCAAATCGAATTAGGCGATCGATAGAGGCTCTAGTCAATCCTGATTTACCTTTCGTACTCGACTACTTCCTTCTTACACAGACTACTCATGTTTGTAACCAGCACCAAGGCAGCTGCGGCATCTTAGACCGCGTTACGGATCGCAACTACTTCTCACCAGTTAATTTCACAGCTGGGCACTGCAAACCACTCTCGAGTTTGTTACGCAGGAAGGATCGACCCACCTCGGTCGTGATAAGATCTTCTTGAACACAACAGCCTACTTGCTTCAGGCGCAGATTCAACATTTGTACGGGCGAACCCCAAAGACATCATCTTAACCCTTTCTCTCTTTGTTCTTTGCAATAGAGTCACAATCCTGTGCGACATGGCGTCCCAGAACAGACATAACATGCGTGAGCCGACGTTGCTGTCCCCTTGTTATCTCTCCAGATGTGGCCATATCAGGCTACGAAGTTGTCTATGACAGATGGTCTTTGTCTATCGCGCGTCGTTGATGGGCTTTCCGCAAAGAGCTTCGCTACCAAAGCCGAGCCGATGGAAGCTTCTAGAAATGGCGTACAGCGCACGTCATGACACTGTAGTTTACGTTGGCGCGATGTATCTGCGTACCACCCTGCGAAATCGATGCAGGTCAGAAGGGATGCAGATTACAGAGAACCAAATCTCCGCGCCGTTCCCCAGCCACTCAGGGTTCTAGAGATTACGTCGTTGGCGGGATGCGGGGCAATTCGGCAGGGGCGCGGAGCTACTTCGCATGATTGATAACGTCCAGTAGCCTCGGAGCCGCGCGCCACCAGATTTCACCATAACTCTTTTTTTGCTGCATGCCTGCCGTGAGATTCAATTTTCGAGGCTCCTGTCGATCTGCCCGCACCCCCATCGCGACCGCGCCACCCCGCCGTATACCAGCTCCAGCTACTGCGACCCCACCATCTACATCGCGAGCGCAACAGCGCGACTTCCGTACATCTATCCTGAGAATGGACGCGCATAGTTCTTCCGCTGGGTCCGCCACCGCAGGCGACGACTTGAAGCTCAAGAACCGCCTCAATGAGAGCCGAAGCCCCTATGTTCGGGGCCACATGAACAACCCGGTCGCATGGCAGATGTGGGGACCAGAGGCAATTGAGCTGGCGAAGAAATCGAACAGGCTGATATTCATCAGCATTGGCTATGCTGCATGTCATTGGTGTCACGTCATGGAGCGCGAGTCGTTCGAGAATGAAGAGGTCGCGAAGCTGCTGAACGAGAACTTCATACCCATAAAGATCGATCGCGAAGAGCGTCCGGATGTCGATCGCATATATATGAATTATGTTCAGGCAACGACAGGCTCAGGAGGGTGGCCGCTGAACGCTTTCATCACACCAGATCTGGAACCGATATTTGGAGGGACCTACTGGCCTGGTCCAGGGTCCACGATGGCGATGGGAGAGCACGTTGGGTTTGTTGGCATACTCAAGAAGATTCGCGATGTGTGGAGGGATCAGCGACAGAGGTGTCTGGACTCGGCGAAGGAGATCACAGCGCAACTGCGAGACTTTGCGGAGGACGGAAACATCAGCAGGAAAGATGGTGCAGCTCATGAAGGTCTTGACCTAGATCTTCTGGATGAAGCATTTGAGGTGTGTATGGGGGGCTTTGCTAAAGACCGTTTACTAATCCATGACAGCATTTCAAGAAGCGATACGATGCGAAGCACGCAGGCTTTGGCAGCGCACCCAAGTTCCCAACACCTTCGAACCTCCAATTCCTCCTTAAGCTATCCGAATATCCAAATGCAGTCAGAGAAGTGCTCGGAGCAAAGGACTGCACACATGCGAAAGACATGGTACTGGCGACACTAGACGCGATGAACAAGGGGGGCATACACGATCAGATCGGAAACGGCTTTGCGCGATACTCTGTCACGAAGGATTGGAGCCTACCGCATTTCGAGAAGATGTTGTACGATCAGACGCAACTCCTACCCGTATACCTGGACGCGTATCTCATGACCAAGAGTCCTGAACATCTGTCCGCGGTCCACGACATCGCGACGTATCTTACCAGCCCGCCAATGCATGCTGAGAGCGGAGGCTTCTTCTCATCTGAGGATGCTGACTCATTATACCGGCCAAACGACAAGGAGAAGCGAGAGGGTGCCTTCTACGTATGGACACTGAAAGAGTTCCAGGATATACTAGGCGACCGAGACGCAGAGATTCTTGCGAGATACTACAATGTCAAAGATGAGGGCAATGTTGAGCCCGAACACGATGCGCATGACGAGCTGATCAACCAGAACGTACTAGCCATCACCGCAACACCAGCAGATCTCTCAAAACAGTTTGGCCTATCAGAAGACGAGGTCAGCAAGATACTAACCGAGGGCCGGCAGAAACTGCTCGAGCACCGCAACAAGGAGCGCCCACGGCCAGGTCTAGACGACAAGATCGTAGTATCCTGGAACGGTCTCGCCATCGGCGCTCTCGCACGAACATCCGCCGCCCTCTCATCACAAGATCCCATACGCTCAAAACAGTACCTAGCCGCCGCCGAAAAAGCCGCCGCCTTCCTGCAAAAAGAGCTCTACAACCCGTCCACCAAAACCCTCATCCGCGTCTACCGCGAAGGCCGCGGCGACGCCCCCGGTTTCGCCGACGACTACGCCTACCTGATATCCGGCCTAATCTCCCTCTACGAAGCCACCTTCAACGACAGCTACCTCCAATGGGCCGACGACCTCCAGCAAACCCAACTGAAAATGTTCTGGGACAAACAACACCTGGGATTCTTCTCCACGCCCGAAAACCAACAGGACCTCATCATGCGGCTGAAGGACGGCATGGATAACGCCGAACCAGGCACAAACGGCGTTTCAGCGCAGAACCTAGATCGTCTGGGTGCGCTGCTAGAAGACGAGGAGTATACCAAGAAAGCACGGGATACGGCGTCTGCTTTTGAAGCGGAGATTATGCAACACCCCTTCCTCTTCCCGAGTATGATGGACGCAGTTGTTGTTGGCAAACTCGGCATTAGACATAGCGTTATCACGGGTGAAGGTCAAAGGGTGGATGAGTGGCTACAGCGGTATCGGGAGCGACCGGCCGGTCTTGGTACTGTTAGTAGAGTGGGTAAGGGCATGGGTGAGTGGTTGAGTCAGCGGAACGCGCTTGTCAAGAGCATGGATAAGGCGAGTGAGGGTGTTATGGTGTGTGAGGGTGGCGCGTGTAGAGATGCGCTGAGTATGGATATGGGGAGTGTGGGGGATGCAGTGCCGAAGGTGTAGGAATGGCCTTGGAGCCGCGATATCATGACGGCATGATTGTACGGTATACATGAACAATGAACGTATGCAGACAACTGCGACTTATCTCAAAGAGCACATAGGGAGCTACTATGACAGTATTGTCTGGAATGCAGTCGGATGTCACTATTGGCTGTTCATGTTGTTGCTTCGCACATGTATTACTCTACCTCGCACAAGTAAATCACCGGGCAGACGTGCAGCCTACATCAGTGTGAGAACCAGAGTTTTGCACCTATCCAAGGTAATGTAGACTTCTGGCTTATTTGTAATATCACCCGTACAATAAACCCCCAAACACACATGCAGCAAACATAAGCCCAAAAGCCAAAGTTATCTAGCATCTCAAAGTACCGTAGCCTCCTAGCCTATCCCCTTTAATCCCTGGACAAGTCATGCCCATATCTCCTCTCGTGTCGGGTGGTGACTTCCCTCTACCATATCCAGGACGAGTGCCCCGCCTTGCCCCGCACCTCTGACTCCAATTCACATTGGAAAGAAGGGCCCTTGCCATGACATCGCGCTCACCAGTCCGAGGAGTGAGTGCTCTACAGGAACTCGCTTTTCAGCGTGATACTACCATGATTATAATATATTCTACGGAGCAATCCTCTATCGAACAACAACAAAACCCGGTCGCTTAGCTCAGTTGGTTAGAGCGTGGTGCTAATAACGCCAAGGTCGCGAGTTCGACCCTCGTAGTGACCAATCTAAGCTGTTCTTTTTGCCTTTTTGTGAGAATGTTATGTCCAAAAGAGTATTCAAAGTCTGGTAGCAAAAATCGCGAGAAGATGGCAAGTTGTTTTGTCTTTTTGCTGGTGTGAGATGGTAGGAAAGTCATCACCTGACGCGAGAGGACAATGTGAATACATTCAGTATTGGTATCGAAGTTTTCAGCTTGAAGCTGTACATTATGGTCGGCCGTCATATCGCATACTTTTGGTACATAGAGAAGACATCCGCTAAATCCAAGCTACCTATGCAATCACCTGCACCCAGTCGGCAAACCGCGCCTTCGCGTAAAAGGTTGTACATGTGTACTTTCTTCCCTCTCCATCTGTCGAAATGAAATTGCTTTTACGCATGCTGCTGCTGAGGCTGCATTTGCTGGTGTTGTTGCATCTGCGCTTGTTGTTGCTGCTGCTGCTGCTGCTGCTGTTGCTGTTGCGCAGGTGCGGCTAGCGACACGGCTGCGAGGGTATCAATTGTCTGTGACAAAGGAGTGTTAGTTCTACTTGCTGCAGCTGCCGCGGCATTGGCCTGCTTCTTCTTGTTCTTCTTCTTACTCGTAGTAGGAGCATTACCCGCAGACACCTTGCTGGTCATCTCGCCACCGCCAGCATCCGCGTCAGGCCAGTCGAACGTCCACCCTCCGCCGGCAGTGAACGGAACCTTCTTGATGAATTGCGATACATCCGCCTGCCTCCTTAATGCCTCCAAGTAACCTGCTACCTCTCGGAGCACGTCACCTTGCATTTGCTCTGGAGTAGCGCAAAACTCGGGGATCTCCAGGAGGTTGTGCGGTTGCGCACTCGCCTTGAGCGAAGAGTCGTCAATCAGCACCGTGTTGTGCTGGCCGAAGCGACTGCCGGCCTCATAATCCGGATGGAAAGACTGGATCTGACTTCGACTCCACACTAGCTTCAGGTTCTTGTATACCTGCACGTTCTGCTGATAGTTTGTCGGCGATAGTCCAAAACTGTCGCGGGCCCATTGAGCGACGAGCTTCGACCGGAGATCGTTGTCCAATGCTTGGCTGACTAGAGACTTCACGTTGTCTGGCCTCGCGCTAGACCACACCATGACCTTGAAGTTCTCGAAAAGGTAGCGCAGGAAAGGCTTCAGGTATGGGCGCTCGATCATAGTCTTGGCGTTCTTATTGGGGCGGAAGAGCACCGTGCCGTTGAGATCCAGGATAACCAGCATTTGGCCCGGTGTCTCGTTGGTGGTAGGCTCCGCAGCGGCCTGGTCCAGATACTGTTGCGTAGGCTGCGGCGCAGGAAGCATGATCTTTTCGTCACCATAGCGTCCTTTCTTTTCGCCAGCCGCTTTAGGTGCCTTGGGTGCCTTCGGGGTACTGTGAAGTTTGTTAATCCGAGAGCTCTTGGCTTCAAACGAAGCAATGCGGTGGAGGGTACCATACTCGTTCTGCTTAGCTTGCCCGTTGGCAGTAAGCCCAGACTTTGACTTCTTGCCTGGAGGAGTTGGTGCCCTGTTCTGAGTATTAGCGGTGCGGCTCTTTGACTTTAGACCCTTCAACAAGGCATCGAAAGCATACTGTATGTCCTCGTTCCTTGCTCCATGCGGGAAGTTTGCCTGCTGTTGCATCATATGGTAGGGCGGACGGTTCGGGTACATTTGGTGTTGCTGGTGAGGCATAGGCGGGGGTCCACCGTGATGCGCCTGATGTCCGTATGGCTGCTGGCCAAATGGCGGCCCACCAAACGGCGGCTGGCCATGAGGCGGCATGTGTGGTGGTGGGCGCCCCGAAAAGGCCTCTGGACCTAGCGGGAAAGGAGGCGGCGGCGGTGGGTGATGCGGGTGGCCGTTCTGCACCATCCAGTGGTGGTATGCCATGGCTTGCTGGTGAATTGCGAAGTCATGGTGCTGGTTGCTGAACATGTGCGGGGGCTGCTGGGGCGGCGGCGGAGGCGGCGCAAAGTTCTGGTTGAAGAAGCCATTCGGCGGCCCGTATGGTCCTGGTGGTGGTCCCTGGAATTGAGGAGGGGGTGGTGGTGGAAGCTGGTTCTCGAAGGCGCCAAAGCTCTGCTCGCGACGGTCAAAGCCGCCCGGGCGGAAGGGCATCGCATTCGGATTCCATGACTCGTTCATGCTGGCGCTTGCGGAGGCAAAGAGCGGGCGCCCGTGAGGAGTGCTGTCTCGACCTGTCTTGGTCTTGAAGTTGTCGGTGTTAGTGGAGGAAGTTGCGACTGGAGCGCAGTGGGGGATGCTGTACCGAGCTGATGCGACTGCGGCCATGGAGCACGTGCGATAGCGACAGACGCTCGGCGGGACGGGAGGGGTGAGCGGTGAGAAGCCTGGTGAGGTGAAGACGGAGAGCACGCAGCATGAAGCCCAACGGTGGAAGGCGCACTCGAAATTTGGGCGCAGTTGCCTGTCTGTCGGCCCTGTCGGCGAATCAAACCCCCGGCAGGTGGGGTCCACAAAAATGTTGGAGACCGCGGCGAAGAAGAACGCGATAGGAACACCGACACTGCGACACTGATACACCCTCAACAAGCGCTTTCACGGCGACATCCTCAAATCTGGGCTTTACCATGGTGCTCTCGAGCAAGTTGGATCGCACTCTGCGCGCCGCCGAAGACAGTTCAGACGCCGAGAGCTACTACGAGGTCACCGACCGATCCTCTTCTGCATCTGTGATCGAGGCAGATGAGGGCGGAAACGTGATCAGTTCAGATGGCGAGGAAGATGGGGAATCGGGAGATGAGGACATGGTGAGTTCTTGACACTTAGCCTCGCCAGCGCATACCACTAACATCCCCAAGTCAGACGCCTCCGACGATGACCAAGTAAAAGCGCAAATGAGCAAAGTCTCTTTTGGAGCATTAGCCAAAGCACAAGACGCCATCTCAAAACAACAACCCGCCGACCGGAAGCGCAAACGAGGCGACGACACAACGAAATCACAAGAGGATAAGCTGGAAGCATTGAGGGAGCGGTTACGGCAGATCAAGGCTGAAAAGCTTGCGAACGGTGCACAGCCCAGCAAGAAAGCGAAGACAGACAAGAAGAACAAGAGCAAAAGCGAGAGCAAACGAGACACTCAGGAAGCCGACGAGGATGAAGACTCCGACTCCGACGCAGCTCCAAAAGCGCGCTCGAGCAAACACGCCCCCGCTGTCCAGTCGAGCAAGCGTGCGGTGTCACGTAAGCGGAATGTAGTCGATGTGAAGAAGCCAGTCTTCCGTGACCCCCGGTTCGACAATGCCTCGGGACCCCAGCCTGATGAGTTCGTGGTCAAAAAGCGTTACGATTTTCTTAACGACTACCGAAAATCCGAGATCGCTGAACTACGTCAGACTATAAAGAAGACGAAGAACCCGGTCGAGCAGGAGCAGCTGAAGAAGAAGCTACTCTCTATGGAGTCGCAACAAAAGGCCCGCGAGAACAAGGAAAAGCTACAGGAGGTGACACGGGAGCACAAGAAGAAGGAGAAGGAGCTTGTCAAGGAGGGCAAACAGCCTTTCTTCTTGAAGAAGTGTAAGCCCACTTAATTCCCCCGTCCCAACATGCACGTACTGACATTATATTCCAGCCGAGCAAAAGAAGATTGCATTAGTCGACCGCTTCCAGAACATGAAATCGAAGCAGCGCGAAAAGGTCATCGAACGCCGTCGCAAGAAGGTCACGGCGAAAGAGCGGAAGAACATGCCCGACGAGCGCCGTACTGCTCAATAGTCTGTACGGGCAATTTTCGAATACTTTCAATATTTGTCACCTGCAATCAAAGATACCCCTTCTTCAACGATCTGACAACTCTGCTATCGTCGTCTTCATATTCATTCTCCTGGAGGGTGATTTTCCATGATTTGACGACTGATTGATGAGTCCACGATTCGATGATCGTAAGATGCGGCGTCAACTATCGCGTTGCCCGTCGTCAAGCACAGACAGGGGGACGAGATCTATGGCGGCCTAGACGAGGCTTTCCCCAGATCTGCACTAGCCAGGTACACCTCAAGCCTCACACCAACCAATTCCATCGTGACGCATTGTCCATTCGATACGCCACGAAGTCCCTGCGTGTCTTTTGTAGATGTGCTAGAGTTTTTTGGGTTATCTGATCAAGCATTGCAGCATTTCCATTGCGAATAGACCTATTCGAGTCAAGTTTCTATCCACAACTTGGCAATCCAGTAGGGAGCTTACACTTTCGCGGGTTTAGATCGAAAGCCATTTCGCTTCTGTGGTCAATGGAGACTTGCAAGTGGCAGCAATGGAAGCAAAGTCGCCGTCGGAATGCCCGAATGACCTCGTCTGGCCCTGCTTCAGCTCAGCCATCTCGAGCGCCACGAAGATGGCTCTGTGGGTAAACCTCTTTGGAAGGTGTATATATGCTGCTGTGGCCATCTAATCTAATGTTCACTCAACTCGTCTTTCTCTCCAGTGGCAGGAACAAACGTCCACAGTCGGCCCAGAATCGGAAAACTTCATCAAAATGCGCAAATCCATCACCTCCCTCCTTCTCTCTTTGGCAGTTGCCAGCTCAGCCCAGGAAGATACTCCTGGATTCACTGACGTCAAAGATTTGGGGTGTCAACTCGTTTCGCCTCTTGTCGATGAGCTACGAGCGGTGCCAACAGCTGCGGAATTCTGTTCGTCGCTCCTGGGCATCCCTACCGTCACCGTCACTTCGCGCGCAATAAGCACATCGACTGTCATTTCAACTACAGACACTCTTGAGACGACCACACTCACAGAATCTTTCACAAACACCGACGAGACTACAGTCACTGGCACTACCACCTTGACAGCCGATGCAGTCTTAGTAACTATTACCACGTGAGTCACTTCGCACGGATGCCGCGTCTACACACTCTAACATTCCTAGGACTACCGAAGTACAGCTATGTCCAGCGACGGCAACGATAGTAACGGTGACAGCCGAAGCACCCATCAAACGCGATTATATGCAGACGCTCAGTTCCAGCAGCACATCATGCACTAAGAGCAAGAAGTCTTCGACTACTGCGACTCCCTCATCGACATCCACGAGATGCTCGAGCACAGCAAGCTACCCGGGTGTGAAATCTTCCAGTGCGGTAGAGATACTATCGTCGCAATCGCTGAGTACAGTGCAAGCATCGCATCTGGCCTACTCGACTGCATCACAGGCGTCGTACGCGTCGAGCGTATTGGAGCCGGCTTATTCTACTCTCTCAAGTATTGCAGAGTCATCCGTCGCAGCGTCTTCAATCACTATGGAGATATCCTCCACCATCACTCCCAGCTCTGTTGAATTCACTTCGACAGCATCTTCCAGCACCATGGAGCCATCATCCGTCGCACCTTCCAGTACCGCAGAGCTATCTTCCTCGGCACTCACCAGCACCAAAGAGTCTTCTTCCATCGAACCATCATTCACACCCTCGCCCATCCTCCCAACCCCAACACTCTGCCCAACCGCCCCAGAAGGTCTCCAGCAATACGACTGCGCACAGATCACCAAAGCCTGCGAATGTCTCTCTCTCGCAACCCATACCGTTACTGTAGTCGTCAGCAGCACCGCCACCGAAACTAGCATCTCGACCTCTACCGCCTTCACCGAGACTGTCATCACACTGACCACGACTGCGACTCAGGAAATCGCTGCGACAGAGACTATGACACCAACTATGACGGTTGTTGCGACTGCTACTACCACATCAGGACCGGACTTCCAAACCGACCCCAACAACTGCGGCGCATGCGGTAACGTGTGTGCAAGCGGTGGTTGCGCTCGCGGGCTATGCACCAATCCCAGCTGCGCACCTTCTTCGTGCACCAACTACGTCTACTGCGGTTCGAGATGTGTCTGCGGCGCTATCAGTGGTGGCAGCGGTCTCTGCATCCCGGGCTCTACTCCCTGCAGCAGTCCCGCATGCACGGTGAATGAGGACTGTGGACCGAACCAGCTGTGCGTTGTGAAGACATGCTGCAGGGGTGGTGGTGGTATCTGTGTTAATGCGATAACTACCTGTGCGAATAAGAATGCGCCGAGGGCGTTGTTTGTTAGGGGGATGGCTAGGGGGGAGACTGTTCTTGGGTGAGGGATGAACAGTTCCCGTTATGCTTCTATGTGTAAACTTCACCGTAGCTCTAGTTTAATATTAGTTTATGTTGTCAAGAGTGGTCTTGTGTACGATTGGTAGGCAGTCGAAGATGGTGATGGTAATGATGTTACAATTGCAAACTTGAACTACAGAAAAAAACCTAATCCCTAAAGGCTACTAAGACATTATTCTCTCTTTTTCGAAGTGAAAGTTACCAAGAAAGAAGAGAAAGATAGAAATGTCCCGAAAACCCCAGATCCCAAACGCCGGATATATATTTCCCCCCTACAGAGCAGAAATTCATGCAAATTGAATCCAAATGTGAAGTAAGTGGCGAAAGATAAGAATGGCCCAGCCTACGCGCGAAGAGTACCATAGTCAGCGCCGGTCATCTCATTCGGCATCTCCTTGAGGCTGAACTTCTTAAAGTCCTTGACAAGACCATTATCCTTGCTCTTCAAGTCCTGTCCAACATCCTTGCCACTCTGCTTCGACTTAGGCTGCGGGCGTTTACTCTCATTAGTCGGGCTCTCAACAACCGTGTCCTCAGAGTCATCTGCCTCCTCCGCGCGCTCAGCCCTAACATCATCATCGATCTCCTGCTCAGCCTCCTCATCCAACTTCTGCGTCTCCTGCTCCACATCGACGAGGTCCTCAGCCTCAGCCGGCTCCTCACGCGCATCAGGCACGACCTCCTCTTCAAGACGCCAGTCCTGGATCGCCTTGATGATGTCGACAGCAAGCTGTCCGTTCTTACGCAGCGCCTTGTCCCAGTGCGCAGGGATCCCCTTCTCGATAACCATCATGCGCGCGACAGCGTGGACAAGCATGTGGCGCATGGGGCTGCCCTCCTCGGTGTTTGCGTAGATGTACTGCACGCGACGCAGACCGGGGTAGCTGTCGCTGTACTTGTACCATTCGCGGACGACCTGCAGGACGTCGGCGACGAGGCCTGGTATCTCGAACTTCTCGGCCATCAGGTACAGGTCGAAGCAGACGCCTAGGTCGGCTTCTTCGCGCGGGACGGGCAGCGAGGAGCTGTAGAGCCAGCCGACGAAGGTCTTGAAGGGCGCATCTTCTTCGTCCGGGAGCCCGAAGGATTGCGTGCGCGACGCGGAGTTGGCTTTGGAGTAGAAGATCTTGCGGAAGAAGGGCGAGTGGTAGCACAGCAGCTTCTCGTGCAGGATCCAGTGCGTGTTCTCGGGGCCGACGTAGATGTCGACCATGGAGCGGGAGAGGAGCCTGTGGTTGGTGTGTTAGTTCGTTACGCAAGGCTTGGTAATGCAGACGCGCAATTCCATCTCATCGCGAACGCGACGATGCGCGTCGCGGCGTATTAGATGCCGAAATAACGTACTCATGGAGCTGTTTTTCCTGTACGCCAGACATGACTTCTGCGGTTCTATCTCGGTGATGTGATGAGATGATCAGCGACCGTTGACGATCGATTATCCGTGTTCCCGTCGGGTGACGATTGCGCGATGAGCCTCAAGCGAATAAAGTTTCAACGTCCCAACGTCGAAATACCGTAGGAATTAGTAAAGTGGTAGATGGTATTAGATGCAGCGTAGATGGCAAAAGGTTAGAAGTAATGCAAGGACAAAGAAGATGTGGCAGTGCCAACTTTAAGACCCATTCCCAAACCTGCGCGAGGTGGCCTTGTCCCAGCCCCCGTATGACGTAGCTTCTTTTTCCGTCGCGACCAGTCGTCCAAAAAGAGACGGGTATGATGCACGTCTGCTGCGCCAGGCGGCACGCTTCCTTGACCCGTACCCCTGTTCTTGTTTTCTCCCGCCCCGTCGCACATTTGCATCCCCGCTTAGTTTTACCCGCTAGCCAGGCCATCGACGAGATCGAGAACAACTTAATGCGCATTTTCATCCCAACTGCCAATGCAGGTTTTGGACGGGCATTGGTGTTGCATGTCATTTCGCTTTTGGATGATGCGTGCCTGCGATACGGCTGTGTTGGGAAAGGGGGGGCTGGGTGTGCGTGTTTTAGAGGGATGGCATGCGTAGGGGTACGGGGATTAGGTAAGTGTGACGTTTGACTTGTGGAGATGCGGGCTGCCAGGCGTGTTCTGGCCAAAGGTAGGCAATAGATTGGTGAACAGTAGTTCTGTCAGTTCTTTGGGACGGGCTATTTCCTGTCTTTCGATGGCTTCTCAACCAGTCACTGGAGATTGGGGGGTTGCGCGATCCTGCGCTGGTCATCTCGTTCAGATTGGCCACATCCGCATCCAGACGTGGACGGAATGCGCTCCAATCACGAAACGATGTCGCGACGCAGGGCAACTATGGTGCTTTTTTCTTTTGCAAGAACTTGTGATACTCCAGCCTCACCGCTGCGCCGGTCTCTGCGCACTCATGGAGTGCTTTTCCTGCACCCTGACAGGCAGTCCCCCATCAACTTCGACATCGTAGTCGCGAAATCTCACAAAACTACTCAATTAGTTTCAATTTCAAACCACACCGCGAATGCCAACTCATCGCCTAACTCCCAACCTCTTCCTTTCTGCCTTGGCCGAGCACTGCTCGAGCCGCCGGTCGCAGCCTGGTCGCCGATGCCTACCTATCAACAGCCAGGAACATGCCAGCACCCCGCATTATACTAATACGGGTCGCACATGACATCGCGTGCTATTACTCTCTTTAGAGCTTGGAGATTTCGAAGAAGAATCTTCTGACCTCGTACTCGCGATGCGCAAAAGGTACTGCAGGTGTGCACCAACCCCCTCGTTACTTCGCACAATGCGCACAACACCAGCCTCGTTCTTCGAAACCTCAACATGGCTCGTATCGTGAAGAAAAGACAAAATAACACATTTCACTTACGGACAATTAAGCCTTGTGGCTGTCACTTCAGAGCAAAAGTGACAGGCTTGCGATACCACACCCGCCATCCCTTAACACATCAGTGCTTCGAGCGTACCAGTCCCGTTTGTTGATACCATCTTTTACACTTGCACTTGCAGGATCAAAGGATGAGATCCAATTAATGTAGACTTACCAGCAGTTCAGGACAGTCACCGTCGCCCTCGTTGTAGCATGTGCAGTATGTAGCAAGTATCAACGAGCGACAAACTCACTCTTCGCACTATGACTTTGCAACTTTACGGTTTCTGGAGCTTTTTATAGCTTCCACAACTCAAGACTTAAAGTTAAAACGGGTTGGAATAGATGCAGAAGTAGTAGCATAGCTTTCACACGAATCACAACTACGGAATAACGGGCTCTCCGCTGTCTCCGTCCCTTATCGTCATGTTCAACCGTCTTTGACATTTTAACAAAAGGAAATTCTGGATCTCACCCACATCATCGTTTAACTTTCACAAGAAGATACTATAACCGTAGTTAACCTGCTAATACGACACGACACGACACGACATGCGACATCTCCATCCCACACCGGTGGCATAGTTCCCTCGCTCGACGCCAGTATGTTAGAAACCGTGCAGAATCGCTGTAGACAGACATCAAGGGCGGTCACGTTCTGCGTAGTGACTTAGCGAAGAATGTTCAAACTCAGGTTTCGGATCCGAAGGGTTTGTCCATCAGGTGGCGCAGTCACCACATGAGGCAGTTTGTCAAAAGCTATTGATTACTGCTGTCGGATCCGAGTGACATCAAGGGCGGTCACGTCCTGCATGGTGGCATAGCGAAGTTTGTCCGAACTCAGGTTTCGGATCCGAAGGTCATCTCTGTTAGGTGGCGCGGTCACCGCATGAGGCAATCTGTCGAGAGTCGTCGATTGCTGTTGTCGGATCCGAGCAGCCATGTGTCATGGGCCAGTTGCTTGAGGAGGTTGTGTCGGATCCGAAGGACTTGTCCGTTAGGTGGCGCAGTCACCACATGAGGCAGTTTGTCGAATGCCGTCGATTGCTGGTGTCGGATCCGAGCCACGGGTCATGGGCGTATTGCTTGAGAAGGTTGAATAGGCTATTGAAGAGGGTAGTGGAGAGGAGAGGAGAAGACGTGCAGTGTTGGGATGTTGTTGAAGAAGTTTGATGGGGAAGTACATGGATTGCAGCCGCCATGGCAATCCAGTATAGTTACTATATTGCAACCTCCGCTTTCCGTGGTCATAGGCGCTGAACAAAGTAAACACAAGGAGTGCATTCATGTTTACAAATCTGAAATGAATGTTGACAAGAAGGTCCAGGAGGTCAGAACGATGAAAATGCTGACTGCTAGGGATTAGAGTAGTATCCTCACTGCTTGAAGTGACCTCTTGTCTCGCCGAACCATATAGTGCAGATCTCGACAACGTGGTTTTCTTTTCTAGTATATCAAGTGCATCTTCGTCTTTTCTCGTTGTTGCCGTTGACTGGAGTAAATTGATAGAAAGAGTAATTTCTTCTCAGTTGAAAATTATATGTACGCTTGGTCTATCCGCCGCACCTTAATTACTAAGGTTCCCATCCGGTCCTTGTTGTATTAGTAGCAATTTCTTGATACCTGAAGAGGCTACGCAGTGCGCTTGGAGTGTGATGTTTTGTTACAGATTTCCATTGTATCAGCCCTTGGTACCGTGTACTTCTCGTTAGCTTTTCGCACTAGACAGCGGAGTAAGGTCCGAAATTTGGTATTCATTTCGATCTGATAGGGGAGTGAGTAGTAATCATACACTGACAGGGTGCGAGAAGTCTACGACTGACAGTGATAGTCTTCGCCCCGATGTGTCTTTAGCTTGGGTTCGTTCATCATGGGAATTGCGCGGATACCTTCATCTCTCAGTGCTCGGATGCCCATCATCCCTACACTACTAAACAGCTCTACTTTGAAGTCACACAGGGAGGACCTTGATATACTCGGCATCGTGTTGGAGATTGGGACGCGACACAGGCGGGATTCTAACACGCGAGACGAGTATCCTCTCCGAAGATGTCGTAGCATTGCCATGGCCATCTTGAAGACGCGCAACTCCGAAGGGGGTAGACTAGCGTCCGTCGCACGGTGTCAAGATGGGTATACGCAGTGATACGGAGCGGAGTGCACTACGCCTACGCTAACTGAACAGTCAGCCTCCATGTGAACAATGACGACAACAACGCTACAACGTCTATTGAGCGGTCGCTTGCGCGGTGATCTCCCGAGTGCCGCGTTCCGCCTTCTCCTGAACGGTTCGTTGAGTGAGTCCAAGGTCTTCGGGTCGGCCATTCGGTGCCGCTTTGGGAGTTGCGTTCGTGTAGTCTTCTCGCCCGCGATGCTCGTTCCACCGAAGCGTCCATGTTGTGAGCGGAGTGCGTACGTAGAGCCAACACTATGACGAGGGCGATCCTGCAGGCGATCTGCTGTGTATCATCGACACGTCCATTCGGAGGATACCTACAATGCTGGGTAGTGGTAGTAGCACTGCAGACAGCGTAGTGACATGTTACCGTCGCACAATAACCGTTCGAAGCAAAATCTCCGAAGTCTTGTCGTTCGTGCGCGCGTAGGCATCAAAAGGGTGATCTAAGTTCTCGCGCGATCTGCCTCCGATGAAACAGCCAGTTGGGAATAGACTCTGGCGAACGCCAAAGACCCTGATCGCCATTGTGATAGTGAGTCACTGACGGTGACTCAGTGGTAAGCCTCGTCGACGTTGCTTTTGTTCAAGGCGCACGACAGAACATGATCTACGCCGCAGATCAAACACCCATCTACCAAGCCACCCACACGGCGATGCTCCTGCGGTTCAATCCAAAACCGTCGAACTGCATAGATCTGCCCACCTCGGTACGACTACGGAAGCCGACCAAGTATTGGTACAACGACAGATGCTCGCCGCAACGGGTGCATTCGGCTTGAAGCGGGTGCGTGAACGTGAAGTGGAAACGTGGGACGGCAGATCTGCGTTGACGCAATTACCCAGCGAAGAAGGTCGCACACGGGTATTGTCGTGCGGGCTGCATCTGGGGCAGCGTAGTCGGGCATTGTGATGAGAGAAATAGCAAGGGGCGTAGGTGCGCTGGCAAGGTTTCTGTGCCGCATGCAGTTTGCAGGCTGTACACGTTGTGTGCGGGCCGTGAAGCATGTCATTTGCCGAAGAAGGTACTGTCACTTCACTCGACCTGTTCACTGATGTACGCCACAAGAATAAAGCGTCGGCTTCATTCCCGAGCGTGAATCAAGTACCTCTGGACAGGGTGCCAAGAGCGTTTATGTGAGACTTGTCCCAACAGATGGCAGTAATTGCTCATTCCCAAGGGCAGGGTAATGGCACGCGTGCTAGAGTGCAGCATGGCTAGAGGTAATACGATCACTGCCCAAAATAGAGCCTTGGGCGATCCTTTGCTTGATTGGATGGAGTGCGACAGGCAGCCCTATCCCGGTCGCTCGGTTGGATGCAGCAGGTGTTAAGCCCCACTGGTTCCATATTGGAGAAGCGATGGTGTGATTACCGGATGCGGATGGACTGCTTGAAATTATCCTGGAGGGGTGTCGAGTCGGTACCTGATCGACCTATCGACTGGGGATGTGGAAGAATTCAGAAAGACCGGCGGCTGAGCGGAGCGGACAGTAGCGAGAGGAAAGAGTGTCACTGATGAGATGAGCATGTGTGATGCACTTGGCGATATATCAGGGTCTTGCCGTGATGGAGAACAAAGAAATGATTGGCATTTTACGGGAATGTGGTGGTCGGCGACGAAACGCGACGGACAGTGCTAGCCGAAGCATGGCTGGAGGATAGCGGCAGAATCGAGGGTCTAGATAGACACGGCATTGAGGCAGTTTCTGCGCAACGGTCGGAGAATACTTTGTAGGATGTGACTCCGGTGGTGGGCGTGGGAGCTGTGGCAACGGAGAGTGTATGTTTCAGAGTTGCGGCTCTGGTGAGTGGGCTCTTTGTGAGAGATGAGTCAGTCAGGAAGGAGCGACAGGCCGTGGTGAGGAAGGCGCAGACAGACCTTGTGAGGAAGGCGCGTTTGGAGCCAGGAGAGGCCAGGATTGGAGGACATGTGACAGGCAAGGAGCGCTCAATCCCAGGACCGGGCGAACGTTGCCGGCCACGTGTGAGAGATGCCGACGCCAGACCCTGGTTGTGGGTGAATGACTAAGGGCAGCCCCGACACGGCGAGGGGGCGAGATTGTGAGAAACAAACATCAGCTAGCGCTATTGGAGAGTTGGCCTCGCTGAAACGCGAGGCCATGAACGATGTTCCTGGCCAATTAATCCTTTTCCGGTCCGTGTCGATGGCAGCTGCTTTGAGCGTGGTCAAACCGCTGATGCGCCGGCGTGAAACAAGTCGAAGGCTCGTCTAGGGCCGGTCGGCAGGCATGCGCTGGCGGGGGTGCGATTGGCTGGGGGCGCCATGCAGCGCGTTACAGGCCCATTGCCAATATTTGGTGTTGGCCAGTCGTGACAACACTGAGGTTACGGGCAGCTGGGACGGCGCGGTGGAGTAGTCAGCCTCGACAACTGCGCATGATAGTGTGAACGAGGTGGATAGTGTGAATGGACAACAATATCGTCGCGGAAACGACGGTCGCAGGTTAGCAGCGCAGATTTTAACAGTGGGCGCCATGGATGGCAGGCCGCGGATGCGAAACAGTGGGTTGGTGGGTGGCGTGTGTCTGGTGCAGCGAGCTCCCGCAGACGACGCGACCATCTGCTCGCCCTAGGCGTCCCCAACTGCTGCAGCGCATGGAGGGCCTGGCGTCGAGGCTCGCGATAGGGCGGCCCACGCCAACCGCCCCCCGGCTGGCGTCTGGAGGCACGTCGTCTACTGCATGCCAGCCGCTGTACCCAAGGCTCCCTGTGCAAACACACGTCTGTGCGGGCCATTTTTATCCCCTCCACACCCGCGCCCCAAAAGAGCGCGCTGTGCTGTTGCTTCTCTCCGCCGACTGCGCGCGCTGCTCCTACGTCGAATTATTTTGCCCTCTCCGCCCCAGTGCATAACGCGCGCCCGCCCATCCCCCCGGCTGCGCCCGCTTAGTGTTGCACCAGCCTCTAACCCGCCCAGGCTGCCCGCAGCCCTCGACGCTTCGTGTAGCGGACTTCCTACAAGACCCTGCCACCTCACCCTCCTACAATCTATCTGCCCCTCCCACCGCAACCCACGGACGCCCACACGCGACCATGACCACCGTTGTCGCCAATCCCCCGGCCCCTGCCCAGCATGCGGCACCGGCGCCCGCTGACGGCGTCGGCTCCTCGAGGACATATGCTCCCATCGCGCCCTCGACTCTCTCTCCCCACCAAGTGACGCCCAAGTCTCGCTCTCAGCTGCCACCTCAGGATGCTTCACCTACCTCCTCCAGTCCAGGTGCACACCACAGAGCCGAGACCAAGCCCTCACCTTTTTCGTACGTCGTTTAGTCTTTCCTCAAGATCTTCTTCCTCGTCATGCCGTCCTCCTTCGGCCTCCTCTCCCACCTCCACCTCCATGTCCCCTCCCCACAGAGACATCATGTCCCTCATGTCTAACCGTCCCTCCTCTCGCAGGTCTCGCGGCCCAGCCCCCAAGATCGTCGTCAAGAAGGAGCCCACGTCGCCAGACATGCCTGCCACCACCCGGCACCGCCCCCAGCGCCTCAACCTAGCCAACCACAACATCGTGCACTCCTCCGGTGCCCTCACGGCTCGGCCCTCGGGCCAGGGCAGCGCCAACCTGCACGATGTCGGCATGGCCTGCCTCTCACCCGGCTTCCACACCCAGGACCCCGGCATGCGCGAGCAGCTGCAAAGGAGCTTGGATGTAAGAGAGCGTCAAAGGCAGATCATCGAAGCGCGCCAGAAGGGCGGCAAGGGCGGACCACCCCAGATGGAAGACACCAGGAACACCGAGATTGGTGCCTTTGGACGCACAATCAAGACTCCTTCCACCTCCCGCCGGAAGGGGCCACCACCGGGTCTCTCCATCGCGCCTCCCTCGCATGAGACTTTCTCGAGCGACCGTGTAATCCAGTCGGCGCCGATAAACCAAACCTTCACGGGTCTTCGCGGCAACGCACCTCCCTCGCGACAGCTGGCCAATGGCCCATCCAACCTGTCGCAATCATCACACATCCACCACGTCCCCGCACAGCAGACCAGCAACCGGTTACCGCCCATCTCAGACGTCTTTCCAGAGCCCCTCGGAACAGCGCGCAACCCCTACCACCATGGCAGCCCCGGACACTCATCGCATTCCAACGTGCAGCCCCCAATGCCCTCACCGAGCTTCCCGCCCCCACAATTTACACAGCCGCCCCCAACCTCAAGGCCCCGCGAGTACAAGTCCGCAGAGGAGGCTGTTCAACAATTATCTGGGGGCCGCGAGGATCTCCTGCCCCGTCTAGTCCACTACGGCGGCCACCAGCCCCCAACACCCCCGTCACCAATGCCCAAGAACGGACAATCAGCCTACCCATCGCGGCCTGATCTGCACCGCAGTGGCAGCTCACGGAGACGCGGCCGCGACGAATACGAACAAGACAACGGTACCCCGCCGCTGGGTCGCCAGCAACCTCGTCTCGGCCCCTTCGGAGCCGGACGGGACTCACCAGAAACTCAACTCAAGAAGAAGGAAGAATTCATTGGACTGTGCGCAAGAGCTTGGGATCTATTTCACTCATGATGATACCCGGCCTCGGCTTTGATCTCGATAATTACTATTTCAGCGACAAACTTGCAACTTATTCTCATCTTTACGGCGCAACATCACTCTCGCTTTACCACTATTATTCTTCAGCCATGCAGGTTCGCTTTCAACACTGCAACTTATTACCCTTTCGTATTCGCAATGTTTGATTTCAATACGTCTTTGTAAAAAGCGCCAGCGGTCTGATTTCAGACCCGCAGGGTTATACCCAGACACACGCACGCACCGCCATTTCCATATGTTGTTTCCTTTTACCATTTTCTCAAACCTCGAGTTTGAGTCTATTCTGGAGAGATCATGTTCATATGAGTTCAAGGATGATGGGCATTTTCGGCAAAGCAACTGTTTTGCTATACGTGGCTGAGGCCGTCTTGAAACACACCATGTCTCATGACCCTTCTCACTTTTCTTCCTTTTCTTCTTTTCTCTCTTTCTACTTCGCCACTGAAACCGAGACTCCTTTTTGAGGCGGTGGATCTTTTTTTGGTTCTTGTTTTGGCATATCCCGAATGTGGAGGAAATACCTTTTTCGATTTGTTGAGAATTGTGTGTTAATTCTGTTAAGCACGCGCAAATGTCTAGTGGATCGGCGACAGAGGAGGCAGGACAAGAGCTGATCGGAGTAGCGCTCACGCACAGTGACGCACTTTACCCTAGCTGCCACACAATAAGAATGTTCAATTTTTGCAACTATTTTACAAACTATGATGGTTTCGGTGTCGTGACTACGTGGTTTGCATGCGTTGATTGGTGACACGCGACAATACGTTAGTTTGACCGACTAGACTACGGAATTCTATTGGATGACAACACATCGTATTTTCTAGTCTTGCAAGTCGGTGTGCTTCATACATGTACCTCAGACAACGAATGCGCAGAAAAGACACCGAGACAGTCTAGCCCCCCGGTATACCAAGACCACCGGATTCAACCTCACACCGCACACGTGAGACTACACGTATGTATGCAATGCCAATCATGCTAATCATGCCCCCCTGTTCTCCACCCAACACACACACATACGCGACAATAGCAATGACGCGCATCACACCTCTCAACATGCTAGGAGGTGGGAGGAGGAATTGTGATATTCACCTCTCCTGTCCATCATTTCGTCATCGCAAACTTGCTCCTCCGCGGATGTATGTTGATCTCTCTCTCTCCCCACTGTTTTTTGTATCAACATGCCTGCACGAGCGCAAAATCGAAGATCTACTTGAGATCGGGATATGCAGCCCTATGTAACAGATTGATGAGGAAAGCGGGATTGAGCGAGGATACGGCGTCACGAGACTATACGAACACCGCGTTTGGCGGGCAAATCGCATCAATGATAGACAGGTGGGACAAGGACAAGACGGAGGGACTTCGGGGGTTTGGCAGGTGTGATGGATGTGATATGTAGATGTGACTTTGGTGATCTTGAGGGTCTTGGTGATGAGGGTGATTCGGGATGTGGAGGTTATCAGCATGAACAGAATATCCATCTCATGCGAAAACGACGCATTGTGGTGATGATCTTGAAAGCTATAGTACAGTTACGCACCGTCCTTCATAACAACATCTCGGGCGAATCCTCACGCACGAGAACCATCCACCATCGTATCGCAATTTTTCTATGATCACCACCAGGATACCTCTCCTCTCTCCTCTCCCTCCATCACCGTCCATCACCGCATCACCACATCATCCTCATCATCCAAGTACCAAGCTTACCAAGCTACCAATTTATCCCAGCACCCAGCACCCATCACTCGAATTCCCCACTCATCCCTAGACTCGCTACAGCCTGTCGCCTTACCCTAGCTAGTTTCGAAACAAACGTCGTTAGCCCGTGAGTCAGTTTTCCATTGATCAATTTGACGCAGGGACCATCATGGGTCTGTCCTTTCTGCTAGTGCCGTGTGTGCTGGTCAGGGATAATCATGAAACAGCCGCCTCTTAGCTTCGGAGGTGGGCGTAAAGCGGAACGGGCTCTATGCTAAGGAGATGGAGGAGTGATTATGAAGGTAGGGCATGGGATGGGAGATGAGAAGGATGATGTGCATTTAGGTGGGTGACATGCTATGGGACATGGAGAGGGAAGGTAGGAGATGAAAATACCGCGTGTATGGTCCGTTGGCTAGAGGAGAAACAACAGCCGTAACAGACCATCACGGTAGTAAACGTTCATCCCGCGGTCTAGCGCCTGATGCGCGATGGAAAACGTCACCGTCACGTACGTTGGCTGGGTGAAAAGGCGCGTTCAAGGTTCGAGCGCCACACGAAGGAGGGATACGTCGTATTGTCAAATCTACATTAGGCCTCGTGACCACAACCACCACTTTCTTACCAGGACCATGCGGCTCACCAGCTCAAACCAGGATACTCCCATGTCCGTCCGTCTTCTCGAATCTCGCTGACAGCACGCATCTCAGCAGCGGTTTCCTAGTCCCTCAACTCGGACACGGTCGGTGCTAAAATGTCAGATCCGACGATTACATATCCGCATGGGCATGGGCATTGCGCGCTTGATGACCTCGGGACTCCCCTCACCGCCCTGTGCAAATCAAATATTGTTCGATAGCTTTCTTCGCCAAAGTTACGTGTTGAGAAATCTTTTGAGTTGAACAAGCAGTGCAGGGACTTCTGTGCGCGCGACGCGTCTTGTTGGTCTTGTTGATGGGCTATTGAATTTTGAATAGGCAGCAGGGTTCGGCGCCCGATGTAGGTCCTTTGGCACGCGGAAGTTTCCTGGGGTGGGCGTGCGTTTTTCGCTTTCTCGCTTGGTCGGTTGATTTGCCGGAGGCACGGGCGCGGCGAGATGTGGTTGGAGGTGGAAGCGGATGAACGCGCTTCTGGAAGGAGGGTGATGACTTTAGGTGCTGTTGTGATGAGCTTGCAGTATGGTCGCAACGTCCGGATGACTGTAACGTTTCGCGCGCTCGATCATCTGCTCATTGATCTCGGCCCCAACGTCGACCAGAAAACGAACCATCGATACCAGCGATGCATCGGCAGCCGCCCACAAGGCATGTTCATTGACGATAGCTCCACGTTCAACCAGGTATCGGCACAGTGCCTCGTTCTCCGTAAGCACGGCGTGCGCCATCAGCCTGTCTTCTGTCCACCTCCAGTGCTTCTTGCGACCACTCGATGGGAGCCGCGGTGTGACACGCGTACCGTTCTCTACCAACATGCGCACTATATCCAGACGCCCTCGTTTTACAGCTACTTCCAAAGTATCGTTGTCAAGGACCCTGGCATCCGCACCACGATTTAGAAGCCGACGAAGGATTTCCTCGTTGCCCCCTTTGATGGCTTGTTCAAGCGGGCTGTCAGACCCAGTGTAGGAGGCTTCAGCTCCTCGTCTCTTGACATGCGCCTTCTGTTTAAGTAAAGCTCCTTGCTCGAGAAGTCGTTCTGCCACATCGACTCTTTGCGGGCTCTTCCGTGCGACGAGGCACAAGAGTGTGTCGTGTCCAGGATATACGGCTTCGATACCATGGGTTTTCATCGAACGAGAGGCTATTAGGCCAAGGAGCTGAATGACGAAATCGGCCGATGGACTTTTGAAGACTCCGGACACCAGTGTATGCTGATTCAAACTGTGAGTGCGATATGGCCCCTTTCCGGGCAAGTCCCAACGCGGCTCCATGATGAACCTCACTACGTCCAAATGACCCCCTCTCATTGCAGCCTCAAGGGCTTCATGTCGATGATATATTGACTGTTGTTGGAAACTCGGATGCAGGAAAATCTGTTCGAGTAATTTCGTGTTCCCGTTCTCAGCGGCAAGAGAGACAATGTCCTGTTTACAGTGTATTAAAAATCGTCCATTTTCACGCGTCCCGCACGGATTGGACCAGGGATCGAGACAATGCGATATGATCTCGTCCAAGATGGGGTCATTGAGCAGAGAATTTACTCCCTCTGGACAGTCGTTGAGTATAGTCATCTCCAGAAGGCATGCTTGATCGTACATCCGACACTGAATTGGGTCTTTAGAACGTGCTCTCGACAATATGCGCACTGGATTGCAACAGAAAGCATGGATGTATCGTCGCAAGATCGTGTGCAGTGTTTTCTCGTTAGTTTCTTGGGGATGGCTAATCCGGCGAAGACGCTCGGCGGCGCGATATATGCGTTCGCATATGTCCACATGGGCCCATTTCTTCCCTATAATCTTGTTGGTGAGGAATGTCTGCCAAAAGGCGACAAACTCGGGCGAGTGGGAGAAGCCAAAGCGATATCCATGTACGTCGTCCAGTAGCTCGGATTCTTGGAGCGCATCCTTCACTTGTTGAGAGAACTCCTCTGCCGAAGAATTAGCAGGCGGCATTACGGCTGCGCGTTAATTGCTGTTGCATACTGTTCACCAGCCTCAATCGTAACCCTCGCTTGAGACCTCGGACGTCGACGGCGTGTATCAGAACTGTGCGCAATATCTCTGCTGGTAGTGCAAGGAGGTTTGCCATAATACGAGTGGCGGGGTGGTGGGGAAAGATGGACAGACAGGTGAGATGTTCAACTGGGGATTGCGCAGTTGTACTTGCCTTTATGCATTACGCTAGACCAGTTTCACTCCAGGCATCAGGCAACAGGCAACGCCACCTGCAGCCACAGATCAGAAGAGGTATGGCACGGGCGAATGAAATACACTTACGCGCAATGTTTCTGATAGCTATCGGGATGCATTCGAGCGCATTTGACATTGCGAAGGTATTCGACTTGGATCGTCTCTCACGACTACTGTACACTGCATACGTATGCGCAAGCTCTTCGCTGCATCGCCTCATACCCGGAAAATCCCGAACAGATCTGTAGCTTGCACTGAGATGAAAACATGCAAAGTAGTCGACCCAAGGCCAATGTAGGCTCCAGGGTCATCGAACTCAGCATTCGTTTAGTATAGTAGCCTCCGGCATCTCTGCCTTCCAGTCCCTCACCGCCCTCGCGATTGAGACCTCCGTACCTCGATTTCCCTTCATCCGCTCGCAGGAGTAAAAGTAGTGCGGCCAGACATGGCCGTTCTTGTCCGCTGTGGCAGGCTTTGACAGCGATTCCATGGGAGAGAATGCGAGGAGCCTGATGTTTGAGCCACGGTCACCCATGTATCGTAGGAGACTGTCTAAAATGCCAATGTACGAAATCAGTCTATGTCTCACATGCAGTTCATATATGGGAAATCTCACCTGCTCGGGCCTGAAACGCATAGCGCTGCTCTCCGCTCTCAAGCGATCGGCGAAAGAAGCGCATGAACTCTCCTTGGCGGTGGTAGGCTTTGCGATAGTTGGGCAGATTTGTCAAGCGTAGTAGCCGTAACGCTTTCATGCTAGCGATAGCGCTCAAAGCCTTTTCGAACTCTGTCGATTCTAAAGGTACGGATGTTTTCGGGCCGAGGAAGTCTCCTTCTGGTGTATCCGGATCGATCTCGTATAGGTTGAGGCAGAGTTGCTCGAGGCTTGGACATGCGATGGCGACCTTGCCCAGATCTTCCGCGCTCATGCATTCGGTGGCATCTTGTCGGTGGACACCTCCGTTGACGATGAGTAGGTCCGTGAGTGTCTCCCCATGGTTGATGATGCCATCAACGTCGATCTTGTCGCAGTTGCCGCACTGGTAATGTAGCTGGCTCAGTCCGTGGAAAGAGAGTAGAAACAACTCTAGCTGGGAGCGAATGTCATTTGACTCGTCCTCATCCATCAGGAGAAGTCGCAGCTTCCTCAGAGAGGGTTCTCGCTTCTGGAAGTCCGAGCCCATGGCCTCCAAGAGTCCAGCGACGAGTGCGGTACCATCGAGGACGAGTTCGGTAAGAGCAATGATGTCTATCCGCTGGAACATGGTGCCAAAAGTCGCAGGGAGGATGAGAGCACCGATATGAAGGCTGCTTAGTTTAAGGCTGACCGTGTCCGTCTGCGTCGTGCCTGATTCACCTTGTGAGACTGCAGATGTTGTATCGACCCCGAAATAACCTTCATCCAAATGGATTGACGTCGACGTGACAGTTTCACTCTGCATCATATGGATATGCGTCAGCTTAGGACATCGCACCCATAGCTCTCGAAACTCTCGTTGAGTGATAGTATTTGGAGAGACTTTCATCCGGGTGAGGCTTGATAAGGATGAACCAGTCCAGGGCGATTGTAATATCTGCGACATCTGGGTACTAGGGATGATAAAATGTTCGAGTTTCGGGTGTATCTGCAGTAGGAGCTCGAGCGTACTGCAGAGGTAGAGGTACGAAGTCAGTATATGTTTCACATGCACTTCGTACAGTCAGAACTTACCTGATGGGTACCCCACTTCCGCTCTTGAAGCCACATAGTTGACCGCGAGGGATGGCAGCGAGTAGTTGTGGCAGTTGGTCTGCTTCTTTAAACGCGTTTGGTCGGTCGAGGAGGTTGACTTTGCGGACATGCTTAACGATGTTCGAGGCGGGGGATGCTAAACCGCGCACATTTCGTGAGCCCGGGCCAGTCTTGACGAGTAGGTCCGTGGTAAAAGTTTCCCACATGATGGGCATCGCGACGACGGCCCAATCACTGTTTATGAGCGAGACCGCTTGCCGATCCTTGAGGACCAGATAGCGCACGACTGCGCATTTGAGCTCCGCGGGCAGTCGGCCAATGTGATCTGTCTCCATGTCTTGTAGGAGCCTAAACAGGTCTGCAGACTACACTACGATGGAACAAGTAAATCTGAGTTCTCCGGCGTCAATGTGGGCTCCAGGGTGTTCAGATTATGCCTTAATCAAGGTGTCGGTGGGCGCCGGTAATCTGGGTGGACCGCGAGGTGTCCGCGATGTTTTGGGCTATTGAAAGTATGCAGCCGTGAGGGCGAGGGCGGTTAAGCGACCAAGTGTAGTGCCAAGAAGGCTCGGTAGTGAGATATCACCGTGAGAGCGGTGTTGTGGTTTTCACTATCCCAAGGTGAAAAGGGCTGACGCGCAGGAGCGCGCTCTAAGCGTTAGCACGGTACTGGGGGAGTGGCCGCCTAGCCATAGTCTTTTAGGTGTCTATCACGTGTAGTTTTGCAAAAAGAAATGGCTGCTGCCCGTAGCTGTGTCTTCACCGCGAGCTCAGAGTGAAAGAGGATGGGCGAAAAAAAAAAACGGCAAAAAGAAAGTTGACTGAAAGCTCTCCAACTGGGAATTGAACCCAGGTCTCCCGCGTAATTGTCAAGAGCCAGAAGGCCGAGATGACAAGCGGAAATACTGACCACTATACTATTGAAGATTGTTGTTTCGATGAAGAAACATACCTTTCAGCCAAACATATTGCCGTCATGCGACGCGATCGAGGTAGCACGCTTCTACATCGACAGAGCAGTTGGAAGGTGGTGGCTAACGAAAGACTGCGATGAGAATTTTTGGACTGTGGGGTCGAGATTGTGGCGGAACAGATTACTGGTGGGGCTATCCAACTCTTCCTGGAATCGCAGGAGCGATTGCTCACATCCAATGTAAGGATGTGTTGATTACATTGCTTACTTATCGGCGGAGGGTGCAGCACGTCGTAAGTAGTATCTTAAAAGAGGTCGACACTGCAGCCTGATCTCATCATGAACGTTTCGTGTTGATGGGGAGCACAATTGACTACACGATCTGTTATGAGCGGACCATGCGTCCAAACTAGCAAATGTCGTCGCAAGTGCGAAAGAATGAGCTGTGGTTTGCACAACTATGGCTATTATTGGTACGAGGATTATGCGCGAACGTCTACAGACTTTGTCAGCATGAGCTTAGAAGGTCTAGAGATTCCCAGATCATGGACTGATCGTGCCCTGTGATACCTACTCAGGGTCTTAGTATATCGAAAAATGTTCAATTTATCTTACTGTGAGGAGACCAGAAGAATCGAAGTACTTGTAAGCAGCGCTCACGAAGAGCCTTTGGTGGGAGAAGTGAGGTTGCGACATGACGATCTTCCCGTCTTATGTAATCTGGCACTTAGCATGCTGGGCTGCTCGCGCGCCCAGCGATCTCTCACATCTAGCCACACCCTTGCTCGACCTTTAATGTACTTCACACCTACATGCAGCCTACACGCGCATTTCTGCGCACCGTGGTGTACACGCTTCGTGGTCAATATGCACCATTTTCTACGAGCAGCACAACCACCAGGATCCGTATCGCGCATCACGACACCTCCAGGGCTGGGCATCATCAAGACATCAGTCTTCTTGACCCTGAAATGGACTGTACCCACGCGCAGAACGCTTTAATGGAGACATGCATCAAGAAGGTCGGAGAAGACGTGTAGCGACATAGCTTGCGGGCGGAGTATCATTGCAGCTTGTATTGGTGAGAGTTAATGTCGCATCGCAGTACAACCTCGGAAGCCTCCCAACGTCGGTCTCTCTACTCGTCCTTCGCAGTCCGATCACTCCCAACCACATAGATCACTTGCGCCTCACGGTTCGCAATACATACAAGGAGAAATAGAGGGCAGGCAAAAGGCTTTCAGAGCATGGCCTGGTGTTGCGTCGATGGCTTGCCCGATGCTTCAGACATCCAACGCGCCCGGTCACGAAACGTGCACATCGTACTGAGAACATATGCGAGTATGTCGAGGAGACAAGCACGGCCCAGAACGCGTGAGAAAGATCTCATCCGGCCTGCGGTCCTCGTGACTATACGTTTCAAGGTTCGTCCGCTTGCTGCGTTGACGCCAAACCTCCCGTGAGCTGTATAAAGCGGTTGCGTTTATCTCGCAATAGTAGTACGTTCCTACACCTCTCAGTCGACGCACAATTTCCGCGGAGATTTACAGATGGCGAAGAGCAAAGGGAAAAGAGGCAAAAGGGGGAACATCAAAGCTCGAGCTCGTTTGACAAGCCCGGATATGATATTGGAGTTCTTCGAACTTCCGCCGGAACTTCGCAACATGGTCTATGACGAACTCTGGAAGATGAATAACCGCATCGCAGCCTATCATACACAAAGTCAGACTGGTATCCTTGCTTACTACGATGGAACGGTATTGGACGAAAGCGACTTGACAACTCGGGAGGCTTGGTCCGCAGCTAGATACCAAAAACCTCTGTGGCGTCCAGGTCAACATGCCTGTTTACCTATCTGGCTGTTGACGAGTAAAAGATTCGTAGATGAAGCTATCGATGTATTCCGGAAACAGGCGCATTGGAACCTCTGGCCGATAGGTTCTATCGACATCCGCAACCATCGACTAGATCCACCAGACACGATGATTATGAGCCCCAAATTCGCCAACTCCATATCATTCGCTCGCCTACCATTCGAACGTCCAGTCCATACGTTCTCTATCATTCACCGATACGATGGCACAATACATGTTTCATTCGCAAGAGATGAAAAAGAGTGGCTTCAATCGCTCGTTAATCACGTAGAAAATGCACCGCAAACTCAGTCGCTCAAGATCGCTCTTGCCTTTCCCAGTATTGGCTTCAGACGCGATGAAATGCAGTACCACGAAGTGGAATTTCGTGTCAAAGTGCATTTCCCCTACAGTCAATTCATCCGGGTGTGCACGGACCTCCAAACGCTCGAAATTGAGCTCTTCCATCTTGATGACTTTGCTGGCGAGATACTGGATATTGAACTTCTCGACCAAGTTCGTGCGCAAGTCAAAGCGCTCCTAGGGAATGATTTTACCGAGGTTGTGACGCCGACGCCGACTACGGCGCACGGTGGATACTTTCACGGCCGACAGCTGTTTGACCATTTACTGGTTTACAGCAAGACTTGAGCGAGGAGCATGCGGAATGACCTTTGAACGAAGCAGGGTATCGTAATTCTATCAACAGTTTCATTACAACTGCGATGCGCGCGATTTTTCTGCAGTCGAGACCCGTACTATCGACGGAAGATTGTGGTGTGAGCGCGTAGTGCCAGCGCGTCGAGTGTTGCCACAGCTCCTGATCGATCGTTCCTTTCACCATTCGATATCAACACTGGGCAACGTCTATAACTCTTGACACTGACCACAGAGTACAGCAATTAGAAAGACAACAGTATTGATAACTTCACTGCTGGAATCTCGAAGTGCAGTCTTCAACGCCGCGTAGTGTCCCGGCCAAGGCCTTCGGCAGAGGGCGCTCGAGGCGCCCTCCTGTAGAACGGCTTTCGTTGTCTGTCAAGACTCGGTACTTTCACCGGAGCAAGAAGTCAATGCGTTCAACAGCAGACCTGTGCACGTCCGTTGCCTGGTGAAAACGGACCTGCACATATAGAAGTAGCGTTGCTCGTTCCCCTGACTTCTTTACCTCCACAGAACTGATCTTATCTCTACTCACATAACTGGGCTACTTTCAACCATACATTTCCTTGCGAACCGCGCAACCGACAAGCGTATCAAGCTCCTACGATGACGGCACCTGCTATGCTCGATCATACCAAGGTCTTGCCGACTGAGCTGAGACACATGATCTGCGAACTTGTAAGCAGCCATAAACGCTTCCTGTCTTTATGCGATGTGACGTGCAATTGCTAACGGAAATATAGCTTCCGTACGATGATCAAAAACATGCCCGCCTGATCGACAAAGCATGGAGCTCTGTAGCTGGCACAGTACTTTGGAACACCTTCACGACCAATCTCGATGAAGGCAGCACAATCGATGCGCTACTTCGTTCAGATGACATTTTGGACATGATCAAGGAGCTGGATATTGACGGATGCAATTATGGGGAAGAACCTTTCCCCACCACTACGGAAATCTCAAGTCGTTTTGTACAGCTTCTGTGCGCGCTACCGCGAAACAGCCTTCGAGCGTTTACGACCACGCTAGACTTTGACGAACGTACGGTTGGTCTTATACTCAAGACTCAATCTCAGCTGTCGAAACTTTCGTTTCCCTCAACGACCCTGCACGACAAGCTACTCACAGGAAATCTAGATAAGCTGGAAGATTTGACACTTCTACCACAAGAAGCAGATCGCCATGCCGATGCCAAATGCTTGGCTTTCACTCCCGTTCTCCGAAGACTCGCAATCAAACCCAAGGCTCAAGATGCACACAACGGAAGACCCTACTCCTGGAGTATGCCAAAACTGGAAGTGCTCTTGGATCTACGCAATATCGAGATTCACTCTGCTTTCATCGAAGAGCAAGGAGATTGCTTCGGCGGTATGACCAACCTGAGTAGCCTACAAAGTCTGCTTCTGAGTAACTGTTCGGATATGCCGCGCACCGTACAGTGCCTCGCCGATGAGTTTCTCAAATGCGATAAGCCCGCACTCAACTCAGTCATCTTCCGACAATTGAACGGTCTGGAAGGAGAGAAGCCATTCAACACCGAAATCGAACACTTTCTTGAAGCCGTTCCGACACTCGAGACTCTCTGCATCACCACAATCAAGGCCATGCGCCCGTCTATTGGTAGCATCTGCCGCCACGGAGAATCTCTGCGCTACCTGCACATTGATCACTTCCCCAATCTTTACGAGTACAGAGGTCTCTATACGGGAAATGTCGAACGGTATACGCCTCAAGAGCTTGAGAGGCTCGTGGCAAGTTGTCCGCACATTGAAGCGCTCAGTCTTAATCTTGTTGATTGGGACCTTGGAGACTATACTGCATATGACACTTTCAATGTGCACGATACCGGACGAGGTTTACAGGAGGATGTGAAAGTTTCCGATCTCTTAGTAAGTGTTTCGCGATGACGCCAACGTTGGTCGTGAATGTCACACTAACTTCATCATGGCTACCTCTTACCCAACTACGCAACCTCCGCAATCTCCGTATTACCTATCCTTTGTTTCAAGCACAAAATGAGGAGCAGGAGGAGACATATGACTACATCATCCACAGACATCAACTCCGCTATCAACAAGTAGCCAATGTCATCATGGAGTTTTTTGCAGACCACGAATCGCCCATCGAGCTTCTTGCCTTTGGTCCGGGCTACTGGCCAGAAGATACATACTCGTCGGCGGGCTGGATGGACATGAATGGGCATTCATTTCCCGACTTCTCCTACCGTCGCGGAATAGTGACAGTAGCAATGCGCGGAGGAAAGCAGGTTTCGCGCGCTGTTGCCGTTCCCATGCTAGAACAAGGCCAACATGAGGCTATGCTTTTCTGGAAGTAAGCGGCTGGAGACAAGGTGGCCAGAGGATATTCACGGTCTGTTATGGTGGCGAAGCCACGAGATGGAAGTTAATCCATCCTTTGGCCTGGGGTGCTTGATACCTGTCAGGAAACATGCGTGTCTTTGTCGCGCAGCTGGTGTTCGGGAGATTATGGGCGCATCATGTCTGCTTCTTCAGTGTAGCGGATACCGCGTGATGCCGTATAGCTAGGAGAATAGCACCAAAACACTTCAATACCACAACTTCCATGTCCAGTCCCCCCAGAGTCAGCTCCTACGTAATGCGCGAAGTATCGTGATGAGTTTTGGGCGCACAGCTCGCAATGACATCACGCGTCATGCTTTTCCAGATGTGGATAGCGTGGCGCACGGGTGCTTGCTGAAGGCAATCTCCGAGCCCCCGAGACGCCTGTTCTTCCACCATCACCTCGCACCATACAGTCTCCGCCAGCTCTCATCAGATCGCGCAGATCTATGGACGCGTCTTAGCTCATCTATATGGCGTCTCTTAGTCTACCACCGTCGCGTGATCCTTTTATCTTGCGACGCGTCTCGTTCAGCCGTCCGTACCTGTTGACCTGACATACCTCGAACGCTACCAGGAGATGGGCCGTGGTGTTTCCAACAGCTATGCATGGGGCTCATTGAGGAATGATATGACCAGATATTGGTCGCTTGATCTAGTGCTGGCAAGCACTTCCATCATGATGTCTTTCGAACGCGCTTTACCTTGGGCCCGACTGGAACTACCTAGTTACATGAAGCAGTGACTGCATCGCCTTCACTAACTTCGGTATGCAATCTACAACTGGTTATTCAGGTCTTCAGTGAATGGAAACTTACTCACGTTGCTCACGCCGCAGCCTTTGGTGGCTGACTTCAATTTCACTCATTCCACGCTCCTGCTGGTGCAGGGACCAACGCGCGCATCTATCGAATAAGAACCTTACCTGCTCCCGCTCTACTACTCATCGACTGATCAACTGACCACACGACTTTACCTTGGACTGCACCATAACCAGCGAATTCATCAACCAAAATGCCGCAAGCATCGGGCGAACTCGACATGGCCCCAGTACCTAGTGTGCAAGGTTACATTGGAAAGATACCACAGGAGCTGCGGCTCCAGGTGTGCGAGCTGGTAAACTATCAGCAAGATCTAATACTGTCATGATGCTAATGCAGACGCAGTTGCCAGGCCAAGCGCTCAAGAACCTTGGACTGGCCAACAAACGATGGCGAAAGTCTAGTTCGACTGTGCTCTGGAAGACTTTCAGCTCCCATCTCCAGGAACGAGGTCGCGATTTCGACGCGCTACTGTTATCTCCACCTAATGGATTTCTCGATAACGTCAAGAATCTTAAGATTACGTCTTTTGATGTCTCCGAGAAGGTGCTGCAGCTGATCGCTGTCCTGGCCCAAAACACATTACGCACCGTGGAGCTACCGACTGGGAACCCCAGGATCTTGGGCCTTTTGATTCGCTCTCAAAATCTGATTGAAGAGCTTACATATCAGCACCCTGGACTGCAGCATAGCCGTCCGGACTCTCGCTTCCTTGTAGGCAACTTGAATAAGCTTCGAAAGTTGACCATTACACCCGCCAAAGATGACGACTTTAATGCATGGCTTCTCAATACACCAGCTTTGGAGACCCTTAATATTGCACACTACAACGGGTTCAAGCCATCCAATCCCGAATTACGAGACTTGGCTTCTCTTAAAAGGTGGAAATGTCCTAGTACTTTCATACCTCTGAGGCTTCGACACCTTCGCCTGTCGTACCTCAACCTATTCGACGGCCCTTACCATCTGGGGAAGATCACTGATCTCCAGTCTCTTACAGATCTTGAGATAAGCTACTGTATCAATGTCTCGTCCTTTTTAGAGCATTTGAGCATCGAATACTCCGCACTGGACAGCTTCGCTTTGAAGTCGCTGTGTTTTACACAATCTTTCGAAGAACCAGATTTATTCAAGTTCTTAAATCAGTTTATCGGATGCTTTTCAGGCCTGGAGAGGCTCTTTGTCGCGACCCGAAATCCTCAGCATGTCAATGTGGAGAAGATGTGTCGACACGGGCAAACTCTACGACTTCTCCACTTGGATCCGTTGTATCGTCCAAGTCGCCTTCCGCTATCCGAAGCCAGGAACCACTGCTACACGGCTACCGAGCTCGAGACACTTCTAGTTGGATGTCCAAAGATACAGGAGCTCGGTGTTCATGTCGCTGCTATCGATATCCGCTCTATGACATGTGGTGTACCATATCTGTTTCCTCAGGAACAAAACTTTGCAAAGGCTTTGGACGTAATAGCCCGCTTTCCTTTGCTTCGCAGCTTGCGCCTTACGCATTTGCTAGCAACGTGGTCGAATGTTGAATTCGGCAATCCAGTTGAACGTGCGGTACAATACTCCCAGTTGGCAACCGAGGTCCTACAATACCTAGCAGCGCGAAGTTCGCCGATCGAGATTTATGCTAACAGCCCTACCGTGACTCCGGGATATCTCGACATGGCGAAGGACTTCCAGGGTCATCAGTGGCCTCATTACTACTACGTGCGCGGACTGATGACCTTACCATCCCGTGGCCGCACCCATACGGAGATCGTGGCGGTACCAGTCAAGGGGGAGAATATGGCAGGCTACCTTCCGAAACAAACAATCTTGCTTAGGAATGAACCAACGGATGAAGTAATATGGTAGTAGCTGGTCGCGCGACGATCATATTTTCGCAGTACTGTGCGCTATTGCATACATCTACGAATAAGATACGCCGGGTTTGCCAGACCAATGCCCTGCAGCGGAAACAAGTGCGCGCCTAGGACACCACTAGCCACCGAATATTGGGACGTAAATAGTGGGATGAAGAGCTAGAAATGAGGGAGAACGAGGAAAGAACGGGTAGCAGACGTGAATGAGTACGTGTTCAACGTTCAGTAGCTAAATACATGTTCTTCCCCATATCGCTTTGCACCCTAAGATCAGTATCAATCCCACAGTCACAGCAACAAGAGCAGCTTCATATAAGAACTCGGCAAGACTCGTACCCGCCAGGCGGTATAAATCCACGTTCCAGGGCCCCTGACAAACAGGACAGACGAGCACATGAGTATTTAGGAATCCAATTTCGCAAGTGGGATATTAGATTCATGGAATCAGCTTGGAAACATGTGACGACCATCGAACAAAAGCTGTTCTTCTTTGAAACCTTGCGATACGAGAGGCGAGCGAGAACATGTCCGAGTTGTCCAGGAATTTTCGATGCGCACCGATACATTCCTCAAGAAGCCTTTTTAGTCTTGTAAACTAGCTGGTGAGTTTGACGGAGGAAGAGAACATCGGCGATAGTGAGAGGCATTTTTAAGCGACTGGAGTTTCATAGTCATGAAAAAGGTGACTGTGTTGTGGAAGCCATTAGTCTTGATGTGTGGTGCTTTGCACTTCGCGGAGAAACAAATAGGCGAAGACATAAATGATGAGGGCATATATTTCGAAGCAAGCTTCATCGCGTTCTCAGATAGCCATTTTGGGGTGATTTGGACGGAAATTCGAGTGCGTGAAGTAAAGAACTTGGAGCGACAGGCGGGCGGCTTTTATGTCTACTCGTAGCGTCACAGTATGACAAGGTAGTGGGACCAATTTGCGCAGCCATGGCGAACACGTGTAGCGGCTTTTACGTGCTTACGCACATTTTAGAAGCGGGAAGAGAAGCGCAGACATCACAAGCCCGGCCTGTTCTTTTGTTGCACAGTCATATGCGAGAGCCTTTGGAGCTTTTGGTATGACAGACCTTCAGGCCGAGGGTACGAACTATACGATCTGAGGCGACCATTGAAGAATGACGGTGTTCAGCCGTGGTGTAGTGGTGTAATAAGTTTCTGTGAAAGACCAGGAAAGGCCATGGAGAGCCTCTGCCCAGGTTTAAGATGGATACTGTGAGCAGGAACAGGAGAAGAGGACATAGGTAGTTAGGACTTGGATTTTGGTGTACACCCATTTCTTTTCCTTTTACTTTTCTAATAATGCGGAGCAGAAGATAGAGAATAGGAAGTAGGAAAGAAGCTCGAAGGAGAAGAGTATTTATACCCAGTGGCAGCACCATGACATGGCGAGATACCTCTGCCTCTCGGGCCATGAATTTGGACCTGTGCACTTTTGATGCGTGTCAAGCAAGTCTGCAGGACGCAAGACCGTGCCGACCATGATGCTTTTCAGTAATAGCTTTGGATTTTGGAGAGAGCGACAGGCGAAAACATGAGATTTTCGTCTTTATACTTTGGCGCACACTCATCATAAGGGCGGAATTGCTTTTTGGTATATCTCGAATAGTGCTCGGTGGAGAATGGAAGGTAAGGATATGCCGAAAGAAACAGATATTTATATGCAAGTGCCGCGCCATGGCGTGCGAAGAAGAGCGCGGGTACTCGCCAGCCATAGGGCATTAGCCAAGGGTTTTAAATTCGGAAGGCGAGGCAGACCAGAACATCACAGCTACATTTGAGGCTTTTCGGGTGCACACACATGACCCTTGCAAGATCTGAGTTTGGTCTTTTGTAGGCAAATAGATAGGAGATGGAAGAGAAGATCATCCAGACAGATGCTATCAGTTTTGTACACTTCCAAAAGGAAGACGAGAAGTAGCAAGAGCGGAAGAGCCGGTGCTACTCATGACGTCGCAGACCAGTCTATTTCAGATGAGCCCAGCGAGCGGAAGGGCAGCCGAGACCATTCTCTCTGTGTCTCAGATTTTTGGACTCGCACTCATCACGATCAGCGCGTGTCAGTTTTGATTTCGCAAACTGGTGGCTTGACGATAGTAGACGAGAGCTTTGAGGAGGAACAATCGAGTAGCTTTTATACAGCGGCCAAGTCGAGTGGTGTGATAGGCAGAGTGGAATGATCGTGCTGGACATAAGGAGTATGCACTGACGTTTTGAAGTCGGGAAGAGGGAGGCAGCCGGAGAACATGAGTAGAATGGTGTTGGATTTTGAGTCCACACTCATGAGTGTGATAGTCGGTCCTTTTGGTAATGCGTACTCGCGGGTTGGGGATAGAAGGAAGAAGTCTCTGGAGGGACGACATTTGTGGTGTTTATGTCGCAACAGACTAGGAACAAGCGGTTCATGCGGTTTGAAGGTGCGATAGTGCTGGGTACATAGAGCGAAAGAGTAGTGTTTTAAGGCCGCGAAAAGAGAAGCGGAGGAGAACAAAGCATGCGATAGCATTGACTGCTTTTTCTCGAAGCTGCACACATGCGTTGTAGGGAGTGATATTTTGGTATAGCGCACCAGGAGAGTGTTGATAAAAGGAGAGGAGGAGAGCGACGAGAGACCGGTATTTATACACGACATTGTGTATGAGAACGCAGTCATTAATGGGAAGCACTCGCATTTGCGGCAGACGAAATGCCAGAAGAGCGAAGAGAAGAACGACATAAGAGGTTAACCCTTCGATTTTGATTTTGATCAGATTGTTGAGTTGCGCAAGTCCTCTCGCACAGATCATGCACAATCCTTAAGTGTATTTCTCGCACACACAACATTGAACGTGAAGTCTTTGAATTTTGTAGACCACACAGGCACTCCAACACTCATTCTCGCTATCAAACAGCGTTTCACAAACATAGAATAGTTCTTGGTGAGTTTTGGTAAATAGAATGCGGAGAATGTTGTTTAGGAAGTCGAAGGCCGGAACCGCACACATGACTGATGATATGTCTTTTAAGATTGCACCAGCCGTCTTACTAATCATTGTGTTGTTTTGAAGTATTATTTGGATATGCGGTAAAGCCAGACTTCTCGGCACACACATGAAAAGGTTGACTTGAAGGTTTGGAAAGAAGGGAAGCGACAGTCTTTCTCCAAAGACATGAATCTTCGCGCAATACGTTTTTGATGGATAGAAGGAGGAAAGAAGACGAGCGAGCCATGTGAAGGACCCTGGTCTTTTTTGGAGCTCGCCACATGCAATCCTCTTCGAGCTGTTTTGGTATTCTGGAAGAATAGTGTAAAGATGCTGCGAGGAAAGCAGACGAGCCACGACATGGTTTTATACAGTCCAGAATGCCGCTAATACCCGTTTGAGTGGCGAAGGAGCAGAAGAAGGACATTTGTAGATGCTGTCCCATTTTCTGCAGAAGGCACAGCAGCAGACCGACAGACATGCGGCGGATTATTCAACGTTTTGGAGTCTCCAGACATCACAGTCTTGTTACTCATTTTTGGTCCAGCATCACAATGTTCTTGATGGCTTTGTAGAAGGCAGAACAGCAAACCGGCAGACATCCTGCTGAGAGGTTGCCTTTTCAAGTCTCCAGACATCCGAACTCTGCTATTTGCTTTCTAATCCAACATCTTTTGGCACGATTGACGTTTTTGTAGAAGGCGGAGAGGCGAACCGAGACCCATGCATTTTGGCGTAACGAATTTTTGGGAAAGTTCAGACATGCGAAGTTCATCTGGGGATTTTGAGTATCGCAGAGGAGGAAGATGCAGGAAGGAGTCTCAGTCCGCAAGACTGGTTTTATAGCCGTTGCGACGGGGAAGGCAGCGCACTCATGAATACAGCCTCTAAAGCCTTTGTTTTTGCAGTTTGCCACGACCCTCTCAACCGCTCACATGGAATGCAACCGATCATCTTTCGAAGCAGATCATAGTGAAGAGTTGGAAGTTGTTTTTTGTTTTCCGGGAGAGCGACGGGAGAACATGCGATATGGTGTCGTGACTTTTTGAAACACACCATGAGCGGGTGCATAAGTAATTTTTGGTAACATCGGAGAAGAAAAGATAGCTTGATGATCAGCCGAAGAAGCAAGTCGAGAGGCCTTTATATAGCCATCGAGCTAGAATGACTAGTCAGGACACCTGCATGACCTCGGGAGCTGCGGCAACTAGACGTTTGCCCCAAAAAACTGCGGGTCAGCCGTAGCCTCCACTCATACCCGTCTGTCATTCGGATCCGCGGGTAGATCACCACCATCGTTCACCTCGTGGCAAATTTGGACAAGATATCATACGAAGTTATGAATGTGTAGTATATAGTACAACACCACACCCATCTTCGCCAAGCGACCCATTCATCTACGAGATCAGTAACCTCTTTCCCATGGTATTCCAACCAGAAACCAGAGACATGTCTGCCCATGTACGCCCGTTGCGAAAAAAACAGATCCCGTCAAGCACCCATTATTTCATGAGGTAATACAGTAGTGGTAAACCATACCCCATCGATGCCATGCCCTTTGCCTGAGCAGATATTTCCCAAGAGGATAAAGATGAGCAGTAGAAGCAAGCAAACAATGACAACAGCCGAATTAAGACTCCAAGCTCTTTTTTGGGGGGTAAAGTGTGTGAAAGCGATACGTTGATTTTCGTGGCCGTTCAATGATGGAACGTGACGGTAATCGTAGTGATATGTAACAATGAAAGGCAAAAGTAATAAGTATGGTATATGGACAGTAGAATGCAGGTATGCCGCCGACCCTGGCAGTCAAGTATGGATGTGTAGAACGGAATGTGTGGCGAGTGACGGGTATCGTTCACGGATTACGAGGCCTATGTGGGCGGTATCTCTGGAGGGCGGGTTGCTCTATAGGACGGTGTCCTCGATGCTGACACCGCCAGTGGCGTTGGCGGCGCTGTACTTGCCATTCGCAAGCGCGCTATGTACGGGTTCGTCGACGGTGGAGTTATTCGTGCTTGGGTGGGAGCTGCTCTGCGGCGACTGCGCAGTGCTGCTGAGAGCGGGTGTGGGCATGGTCGGGGAGTCGATGCGATCGTAGCGGAACATCTTCTTCTCGACCTGGGCATCTGTTAGTCGACTGTCTTGAAGGAAAGGCTAGGTCACGCGACAACTTACCGAGACACATTGCTTGCCGGGAATGACCTTCTTGGCCTTTTCAAGCTCAGGCTTGAGTGCTTGGACGAACTTCTCGTAGTCATCGCGGTTGAGCGTGTCCAGCATCTTTTGGATGACATAGTTGCCGTAGCCGTCCCTGAGAAGGTTCATGACGTTTGACTCGCCTCGCTCGTTCTTGGCAAGAATGACCGATACAAGCTCACGGCGTTGCGCGTCGTCGCTGCATTTCAGGCACTGCTCGACGACATTGCTGGCGAACTTGTGCTTCGAGAACAGGAGGAACTGCGCCTTGATCAAAGCCACGATCTTAGCCCTGTCTTCAGGCAAGCCGTGCTCGATAACATGCTGGGTGACGTAGTTGCCGTATTGGTCGGTGATGAGCTTGGGTCCCTCTGCGTGTAGCTCGTTCAGGATGAATCTCCGTTGTGGCTCCGGCACCTTCTCAAGTAGTCGCTGAACGACACGGCATCCGTATGAGTTGACCGAGAGTACGCCGACGTTGCCTCTGAAAGCCTCGACCACCTTCTGGATGTACTGCATGGGTACCCGGTCGATGACCTTCTGGATGACGTGGTTGCCGTTCTGGTCCTTCACCGTCTTGAGAACGTCCTTCTCGAGTTCTTTGACCATCTCGGCTTGCTGCTCGGTAAGTGCGTGCTCAAGCGCCTGGTGTAGTTAGTATCTATGCTCAAGTCGTGTGGAAGGGGAACCTACCTTTTGAACTACCCTGCAAGCGTACATCTGGTTGGCAAGCGCAAGTACGTGACCCTTCATCTTTGCAACAAGAATCTTCTTTTGGACCTGGTCTCCATGCTCAAAGAACTTCTGAATGACGTAGTTGCCGAAAACGTCCTGCATGAGCTGCAGCGCGTTCTCCTCAAGCTCTCTGAAGACGCTCTCCTTGACTTCGCTGTTGGCTGATTCGAGTTTCTGCTGGATGAAGCGGGAGCCATGTTGATCTCCGGCAAACTCCACCACATGGCCTTTGATGTCGGTAAGCTCCCATCGCTTGCTCTGCTTTTGCTCTCTCTTGAAGTTGGACAGTTCAATGCTCATAGCGCCGAGCCCATCACCGACCTGCTGCTCCCGAGGACCCCTGGGTGGCTGCTGTTGGACAGGTTGCATGGGCTGCATCGAAGGCACGTTCATGTGCTGTGGTATAGCGGAAAGGGGCAGGCCGTTGGGGAGACCATACTGGTACTGGTATGGGTTTTGCAGCTGAGCTGCGGGAAAGAGGTGCTGATACTGTTGCTGGTGGAGTTGGCTGGGAGATATGAAGTTACGCCGTTCCTGTTGCGCCATCTGAAATCCAGCAAGTTTGTTCTGGAGCTGCGTGACGCTGTTGGGATGCGCCAACATTTGCTCGCTAGTATACGGGTTGAGACGGTCGTAGACAGGTGGTGTGCTCATCTGAGAGTAGAACGGACTCTGACGAACGCCAGTACCGTTTGGCACACTCCGACTGTTGTCAAGCTGAGAGGAACGTAGCTGCGAATTGAGCTGGTGGTTGGGATAACCATCTGGGGTGTATGTGCCTGCATTGCTGAAGTTGCCGTCGTCTGCTCTGGAGAGCGCACCGTTCATGTCCTGCCCGGGTGTTGCTGCTGGCGTGAATGCGTTGATGCTAAACGACCTATTCGGTCCCATGCGCGCGTCTTGCTCTTGCTCGTGGCTCAGCCTTCCGAACGTGCCAAACGACTCGCTTTGTATCGATCCGCTTCGTTCTTGGAAGGCGCGGCCACTGGCCATGGAAAAAGACGATGCTTGACGGGGAAGCTGAGAGAGCCTAGGAAAGGCATCTGCTGCCTGACCGAAGGGTGCGGGTTCCGCACCGTGTCGGGACGGAGGCAGACTTCCGTTTTGTGAACCAGCTCCACTGGAGGACGCAAAGTACTCTGAGTTTGCTACGCTCCGGCGGTCTTCGCTTGGGGAGTGGACTGAGCCTGTGTCGGGCCACGATGTGACGCCGGTATCAGGGCGCTGGGATGTGGCATCTGTCTGGCCGAATCCAAAGTTGGTGAAACCAGTGTTGAGTGAGTCGATCTGGTGCGAAGTGAAGGTGGAGGTGGTGGGGTCAAGGAATGGCTTCACCGGTCTCGCGTGTGAGCCTTGGCCTGCCAGCGAGCCCCTCGCAGGAGGGAAGAAGGAAGAGGGCGAGTTGTCGCTGTACTGCTGGACGGGCGCTTGAGCGACAGATCGCTTCCGGGCTGGTGATACGCCGGAGCTCCTGGCATTCGGTATGCTGCCGGATCGATGTTCACCCCAAGCAGGTCGGGCGGTGGGTCTCCATTCGGTCTCTGAGTTGGCTAGGAGGGAACCTGAGCCGGTCTTGCCTTCGACCAAGTCTGCGGAGGCACCGTTCTCTGGGCGCGGGTCAGCGTTGCACTTGTCATAATTCAACAGTGGCATACCTCGGGGACGCGAGTTGTCTCTGCCAGCGGAGCCAAGCCCAAATGAGCCGATGGAGTTGTTCCAGATAGTCTTTCCCCACGGGGATGCGTGCGAGCGCTCAGCGTCTGTGCCGTTGAGCGAGATGCCGTTGGAGTAGTCGCGCGGTCGAGTCTGGAGCAAGTGTCAGTATGCCATGCTGCATGCATAGGGAAGTGGCTACCCACATTGGCGGACATGACTGCCATGTTACGGCTGGAATCACCGGGCGTGCTGTTCATTTACAGGCGAGAGTGACGTTATTAGGCAGCGGAGAATATAGTGCAGTCCGGTGGAGGATGCGCGGGGTGGCTTATGCGTGCGCGAGTGCGAGGGTCGGACTAGGCTCAGGCGTCAGCGCAGACAGGGCAGGTGCGGGGGCAGAGAATACGGACGCTCTTTCCAGCCGGTATAGTGAGGGACTATGAATATATTGTGCGGCGGCGTGGTGCACACGGATGCGGCGGCGAACAAAGAGAGGTGGTCGCGGACGTCCGAGGGAGGAGGCCGTGGGTGCGGGCGAGGTATGCAGGTCCGGGTGGGTGATTCGTCTTTCTAGGCACAGTTCATGCTAGTCTTGAAGCAATGATGTTGCGCGCCAGGCGGGGGACGCATACGGGTGCGATGACCAAATGCAGCGGCGGGGAGTGCAAGGGCGGGAGGCAGGGCACGAATGCAGCGGTGCGGGAGGAGGATATAGATAATGGGCGGGCGTGCGGGCGGTGGGCGTGTGTGTGTGGGCAGGCCGGGCGCGCGAGTTTGGTAGCGGGCGCAGAGGTTTCGGGGCGCAGCCTGAGGGAGAGGGTTGCGCCAGCTGTGGGTTCGGAAGATGTGTTTTTGGTGATGAAGATGCGACTGCCCTGGAGGATAGGATCGGCAACTAAGGGCAACTAAAGCACTGGGGAAACGCTAAGGCTCAGGTTGCACCGAAAGCGTCGCCTAGAGGTCTTCGTGTGCTTGGATGCAGGCCAGGCTTGGGGAGAGGGTCGAAGGTGCGATTGGAATCCAAGGTATGATCTCCCTAAGAACAAATATCTTCCGTTTTCTTTCCTCTTGCGCCCACCGGCTGCAATGCGCTCGCGTGTGCCAAGAGCGAGTCAGGGACGATGCGGCAACGGAATCCGGACGATCCTCTGTGATGCGAGGTGTCGTTATGGCAGCCTGAGACACTCCCCATGCATGGATAGGAGACCCTCAGCATTATCTACAGGCCCGTCGTGTTTCACCACCACCCTGCCGCCACGTCCAAGCGCACCCTCTGCTACGTCTTCACCCTCCTGCATGCCAGTGTTTGCCGTCGGGACAAGATTCTTGGTAGCCACAAGACGTCGGTAGCCAACCCACGCCCACCATGTGTTGCCCTCGTCGACTTTTCTGCGATGACCAATTGACCTCTGTCTGCTTACTTGGAGCGAATTGGTCGACCTCGATGCAGCCTGAGTGACATGCATGGACATGAGGAGCTCGTCGACGTGATTGCCTGGAGGCACAGCAGACGATGCACGGCAACCACGGTCGCACTCGCTGTGGGTTTGATCGATGAAGAAAAGCCTTCTCACGCTCGTGACCTAGACCATCCATGGATTGTCCTCGCTGCCAACACTCCCTGCAAATATAACGCCTCCTAGCTGCGGGTTTGCGCTGCAAGGCTGCAAGTCGGATGCGAGGCGTCCAGTGAGCCTCCCATCTCCGCTCTGTGTTCATAGCTGTGCTGCGCTGGCGGGCCAACAGGCAGAGCAAACTGCTGCAATCGCCAAGTACTTTCTTCGTGATAAAGTTCCTCCTCTGACTGTGTTCGTCATGGAGCTTCACATCTACACCGCTCCTGTTGCGTTGACTGGTGTTACACACGATAAGCCACCGTTGATCGCCGTGAGGTCACGATGGAACACCATCCAGTGCCATGTAGCTGTCTGAGAAGAGCCGGTGACAGCATTTCCCCTCAATCGCAGACAGTTCATCGCTTCTAGAAGACGATATGCGACAGCCCCAGAGTCAAGGGGTCACTTGGCGTCAGGCAAACGGGAAGGCATCAAACGTCCCGAAGGCTCAAACGCAGGGCCTGACGATGAGATGTTTAACGGCGGGGACAGGAACCGAGTGGGCGCAGTGGAGAAGCCAAGTGCCGGCCTGGCTGCATCCGTAGGCCCATGACGAATTCCCTCGTGTCACTTGCGCGCTGCTGACGACTGCGACATTGTGGGTGGAGCGGGAGCCTTATGCCAACTTTGCGGTGATGAAGGGCTGCTTCAAGGCTTTGTCGAACGCAAGAGAGACGTGCCTGAGGAGGCTCGAGTTCCATCACCACACGGTGCTCCCTGCGCCAGCCTTGGAAGTGGTCCACAAATCCATCGTTCATTACGCGCGTTGCTGTGGCATGTGCTATCGACCAGCATAATCCTGCATCGCTCCGCACTCGGGCAAGACGTTCGTCTCAGCCAGCGCTGTCAACTCGTCTCCACGCCGTTGTCACAATCAGTCTAAAACACGTCGCGTCTCGTACTCGATAAGCTTAACGCAACATCCAGATTGGCGTCGTGAGGGTGACAGTACATAGTCTGGGGCGGTCGCCTCAACCGAAGCGCAATAGGAGTACGTGCTGGCCACGATCCACTGGCGATCCACACCGGAGAGTCTCGACCTCTGGCTAAATCCTACCCCCGTCATTCGTTATTACCGCCCCTTGCATATCAGAAAATACTCCACGCGCTATAACCGTTGTTTGTTTTGCTCTGTTTGCGGCGACGGCGTTTTTACTTTGGCTCGGGTTTGGGAACCATCGCAGAAGGACGACCCTGATTGTTGTGGTCTCGTGCGGCAGCGGCGGGGAGATCGCTGGCGCCAGCGAAGCCAAAAATAAGATCGAGAGGATGAGCGTGCTACCGTCATCTTATTGTGCCTCACGGACGCGGCTTAGCGTGGGCGGCTTCCTCTCCTAAACTAGGTAAAGAGGAAGGTGCGCGCCTTAGTGCCGATCGCTGATTCGCTATCAGTGCATCGTACCTGCATTTTGCATTGGTGACCGCAAGGCGGTTCAAAATAACGTTGGTTCCCATCTCGACCTCCTTGCTCACCTCCTCCACGGTCTCGCCCACCTTCACTCATTCTTCCCCTCGTCGACTTATCGCTTCACTCTTTCAGCGATATCTCGCATTACGCTCTTTCCCACCTTGTGTCTCTCGTTCTCTATCAATTCACCAGCTTGCGAACCGACGGTGCTATCAGGTGCGTATCCGCTTGTTCCCGTTGGCGTCCGTCACATTCCGCCAAGCCTCCGCGCGAATGTACAACCACAACACCGAACAGAAGCAATGCGAGCGGGACAATGAGAACTAACATGCAAACAGCAACTACACTCCTTAATCAACACTACCAACCTCAGAGTTATCTGCACGCCATCGACACGCCCTAACGAAACACAATACCACCCATATCATAATGATGAACATCAACCTTATCAAGCGCAGCGAGGATGGCAGCCTTAGCTCTACCCACCTCGCCCTGCTCGTTACCCTCATGATGCTCGTTCTCCTCGGCATGCTATGCATAGGAGGCCTCATGTTCCTCCGCAGCGTCCGCAGAGGCAGGAAACAAGCCCAGACCGACCCAGAACTCCCCGTCTACGAGAAGCGCCAGTCAAATGTCAACCGCCTAACAATCACCGCGATGCCGTACAAGGGCCGCGAATCTGTCATCACCTACTCGGAAAAGCAAAACCTCATGGACAGCCCTACCAGCCCGGTACCCGAGATCCGCATCACCTTCCCCGACGAGGTCGACGAGTCCGGCAAGCAACAATCGGGTCGCGTGGTCGTCGTTCGCGTTGGAGACCACAGTGTCGGACTGGAGCCTGTACAAGAGGACCTCCCAGCCTACCAGCGCGACGCATCAGACCGCTTCGACTCGCTCGACCTGGATCGCATGGGCGGACTGAAGGAGAAGGACGACAAATACTACTCATGAATCTCATGACCCGAACTCTCAACACCCGGCTAGACTGCTGCTACGGAAAGTCTAGCAGCCCGGGCCTCCCAGCCACTTGGCTACGACCGACTACCCTTGATGACGGCAATACCGCGCTGATTGTCAGCTTCTCCGTTCCTGCTGAAGCTGTGGCATAGCCGGCAGGGCACACCATTTATGTATATTCTCGGAGTTGACTGGCCATTTTGCTGTATACCCCCTGATGATTGGCCATCTCTTCAACGAGGTTTCTACACCTCTTACATAACTCTTATTCACTAATGTATGATATACAACTCACTCTCTAGCGACTGCGCAGAGCAGCATGAGAGCCAATACAATCCTTTGTCAAGACATACAAAACGCGTGCATTTGATCGTGATGTACGATAGATGCTGATGAACCAGCGCATGCAGGGTCTTTGGGTATTCTGGTACGAACGGGAAGCATGCAGGCATGATGTCAAGGCTCGTATTACAAGTCCCAAGCACAGCTAGCGACGGGCGCGAGGCGCGTACCTCGATGGCGGATGCATGACATCGGAGGCTCGGCGAAATGGGTGATCCACTTGTGGATGCTTGCGACACATCCTCACTTTTGTAAACAGCGCACCAACTTTCTTCCCATGGATTCTGTCGCTCCTTGAGGCCTCTCCAGCCATTTGAATCCCATCGAATCTCCATTTGGCATTTGCTAAGCGCCAATTGGCCACCCCTCTCTGTCCGTCATGGAGAACGGCGAGGTCTTCACGCCTCTGTCCGACATCACCGCCGGCCGGAGCACCGCGCCCAAAGTTCAGAAGCCGGCGCAACAGCCACAACAGCAGCAGCCGTCGCAAGGTCAGCGGACAGCTGTACACGACCCTGATAAGGCGAAGAGGCTTGGGCAGGTGCACTTCAAGGCTGCTCATGGCATCATTGTCGCTTTCTTTACCTTCATACTGTAGGTTTCTCCATCTCAGCCCTCTCCCGGCTTTCCCCTCAGGACATGCATCGCTAATGGTTACCAGAATACTCCACATCCTCGGTATCTACCTCTTCACCAGCGGCTTCCTTCTCACGCGATTGGTGCTCGACCACAAGTCAGAATGCGCCCTCCCCCCAATCGACTCTGCGAACGCGTACACACCGGGCGACGCGGAAAAGGGGTGCTGGCACCCGAAGACATTCAACAAAGCAGTCGTCATCATCGTCGACGCGCTGCGATATGACTTCACTGTGCCCTTCCCCGAACAATTCGAACCCGTCGATCTCGCTGTCGAAGCCGAGAACCCGTCCCAAGCCCCTCCAATCGCCCCGCGCCATTTCCACAATGCTTTCCCCGTGCTGTACGAGACGGCGAGGAACCAGCCTCAGAACGCGTTCCTCTTGCCCTTCATCGCTGACCCGCCGACGGCCACGATGCAGAGGTTGAAGGGACTCACAACGGGTACTCTGCCTACCTTCATCGATGTGGGCAGCAACTTTGCGGGCCAGGAGATTCTTGAGGATAACTTGATTGGACAATTGAAGAACGCGGGCAAGAGGATGGTTCACCTCGGTGACGACACATGGCACGCTCTTTTCCCGGAGTATTTCGAGCCGAATCTCACGCACGCGTACGATTCGTTCAACGTCTGGGATCTCCACACTGTCGACCATGGCGTGAGTGAGCACATCTTCCCACTTCTGCAGGCTGAGAATGCCGACAAGTGGGATGTCATATTCGGTCACTATCTGGGCGTGGATCATGCTGGACACCGTTACGGACCCGATCACCCTGCCATGGCCGCGAAGTTGAGCGAGATGGACAAGGTCTTCCAGCGCATGATTAGGTCCATCGATGACGACACTCTGTTGGTTGTTATGGGAGATCACGGTATGGACGCAAAGGGTGACCATGGAGGAGAGTCGGATGATGAGATCCAGGCTGCGCTCTGGATGTACTCGAAGAAGGGTGTATTTGGCCGCAGTAACCCTGCCTATGTCAACCCTCCGGCCAACGCAAAGACCCGGCCAGTGGGACAGATCGATCTGGTCCCGACTCTCTCGCTTCTTTTAGGCATGCCCATACCTTTCAACAACCTCGGAAAACCCATCGAGGAAGCTTTCATCGGAAAGGACGGCGCTGACTACAAGAACTTGGCGACTGTCAACCGTCTGACAGCTGCGCAAATCCACAACTACCAGCATGAGTATGCCAAGGTTCGTGGCATTGCTGATAGCGCAAGGGCTTCTTCGCTTGCCCTCTGGAAGAACGCAAATGACGTGTGGAACTCGCTCGGAAAGTCCAAGCCCAACAGTGATGAGATGCGCCAGGCGTATGAGGCTTTCGGTGCCTACCAGCGCGATACGCTCCGCATCTGCCGCGATCTTTGGGCACGATTTGACGTCCCTAGGATGGTCAGCGGTGTCACGGTCTTGGCCGCCAGTCTGATCGTAGTTGCCCTCTACGCTAGGATTCTGCATGGCGATCGTGCCGATGTCACTCCCGTCTTCTTCACCCGAGGCGCCATTGGTCTGGTCCTCGGAGGTATCGTTGGTGTTGGGTTTACTATCTTCATGCCAGTGGACACCAGGTCACACGTCCTTGTCCTCTCCTCTGCTCTCACTGGAATCGTCGGCTGTGCTTCTACATTCTACTCTCTGAGCTACCGCCTGATGCCTCCGATGCCAAATAGCATTTGGGGCTGGACGAGTGTCATCTTCACTCTTGCGCTCTCTGGCGGCTTCGCAGCCAACTCATTCACCATCTGGGAAGACGAGATTCTCCTGTACTTTCTGACCACCTTTGGTGTTCTTGCGCTTATCTCATCCTTCCGCCGGAAGAGTATTTCAGACCGGACTCTGGGCGCTTACCACTCCATCTTGTTCACGATCTTGCTCAGGGTTGCGAGCTTCTCGAGACTGTGCAGAGAAGAGCAGATGCCATACTGCAAGTCTACATACTATGGGTCCGCATTGTCTACTACGTCCGCACCATGGCAACTCGCCATTCCCGTAGCCGCCGCCATCCTCATCCCCACGTTCATCAAGAGCTACTACGACGGCACCAAGAGCTACCAACACTACGCGACCCTTTGGATAGGTCTCGCGCTGCGCTTCGGCCTAATGATGTCCGCCGCATATTGGGCCCTCGACGCAGCCGACGACGGTGAATGGGCCCCCGGTTGGGAAAACATCATCCGCATCACCAAGCGCTTCCTCGCCCAGATCGTCCTCGCCATCAGCATGGCTTTTGGCTACTCAATCTACAACTGGTCCAAGCCCCTCCTCAACGTCATCATCAACAAAGACGGCGGCGTGGACGAGAACGGCGCCCCCAAGGAAGAAGTCATCATCCACGGTTTCGCAAACGTCCACGGCTCGCGCTACGCCCTCCTCATCACCATCTGGTACCTCGCCGTCGCCGTGTTGCAGAAACCCATGGGCGCAGGTGCAATCGGCATCTTAGTCTGGCAACTCTTCTCCCTCTTCGAAATCATCGACACGAACAACCTGCGTCAATCCGCCATCGGCCCCGTCGTCCTCGGCCTCCTCGGCTCCTTCCACTTCTTCAAGACTGGCCACCAAGCCACTCTTTCCTCCATCCAATGGGAATCCGCTTTCATCCCCTTGACCAAGATACGTTACCCATGGACCCCCATCATCGTCATCCTCAACACGTTCGGCGCCCAGATTCTTTGCGCTATTGCGGTACCGGCGTGTGTGCTTTGGAAGGTTAAGCCTCAGAAGAAAGGCCTGCTTAGTGTGGTTACGAAGGCGGTGGCTACGCATGTTTTGTTTTATGCGACTGTTAATCTTGCGACGACGATGTGGGCGGGGCATCTGAGGAGGCATCTTATGCTTTATAGGATTTTTTGCCCGAGGTTTATGGTTGGTGCTGTGGTTCTGTTGGTGGTGGATGTGGTGTTGATTGTTATTGCGCTGTGGGGGACTAGGATGAGTATGTTGAGTACGGCCGAGGTGTTTGGGTTTGGGGGGTAGACGGGTGAGTGGGAAAGAGGTGGGGATTGGGGGGGGGAGGAGAAATGGTAGTTGCATGTTTTAGCGCGGGCTTAGTTGTTGTAGGATTAACATCGCTTGCAGCGTCTTTTCCGTTTTTCCTGTGTTCAATGTAAGAAGCTCATGGAAAGTATCACATGAGCGACTTCCATATTTGTCCCTTTCTCACACCGTCTTCTCGTTCCATCATCTTGGTTCTTGCCGTTCGCTCCTGCTCCTTCCGGGGCCAAACGCGCTGGATTGGCCCAGATTGGCTCCAAGACATACCGCTCTCTTACCTTCCGCCTCTTGTTATCCTCTCGCGGTCCTCCTACCAATACATGGCGAGCGCATTACGTCACTGCGGCCCGGCGTGACGGCGACCCGAAGTAAAGGTAAAGGCAGCCGCCTCAGTCACCGCTGCCGTCGTCTATATCAACGTCTCAGCCTGGATCTCAGTATCTCCTACACCACACTCGGATTGCACTGAAGAGCAACCGTCGTTGCCCACCTCTTTGCGATAAAACTTACGGAGTAACCCTCCACGATAGTTCGATACAGCAGGAAAGTCGACCACAATCGAGCGGAAAGGTATACTCGAACGAGAGAGACAGCAACTACAGTGTAGTAGTGCGCTCTACGAGATTGCGAATCAAAGCGGTGAGTCTTTCTGTCTCCAAACACTTTGAGAGATGTGTATACTGACTGGCGGTGCAGGTCAATACCAAGACGGCGCCGCTCCAAACACTTAACCTATACTTCTAACGATAACTTACCTTATTTCGAACCTACGTCTCACTTCAACGGAAGGACACCCATTACCCCGGTAACATGGCCTCACAACTGCAGCAATCAGCGAGCGTAGCGCCTCGGAATAAACCTTGCGAAGAAAGTCCCTATGGCATCTTCGTCGAGGATGATCTCATCGACGACTCGACCGGCATCGTACCGACAAAGGGACTAGGCATACCGTTAAGCCTCGAGGATCGCTTCCTTAGGCGCCTATCGAAGATGCTAGGCACCGCAGCGAACATACGAGAGGCACCCAACGGCAACGCTACAGATATTTTCTTGACGAGAGACAAAATGTCATCCCGGCCAAACATTGCGCTCGATGAAGGACTACGGAAATTCGTGCGCGAGCTCGAAGAAGGGCTGGCCGCTGTTGCGACGCATCCGTCTGGTATGCTACACCTGACTACAAGCGTCCATGGCTAACATCTCTAGGGGCGCCACTTGATCGCGCATGCTCGGAACTATGGGATGTCATTCTCATTCACAACTATAATAGAGTCGAACAAGTCATACGACGTATACAAGAGGGCTTCGAAGAAAACCAGGATACGTTTGAAGAGCTCGTTACGAGAATGTTCGGCATCGATGACGCTAACGCCAAAGGCTCGATGATTGATCGAGAACTTGGCGATGAAATCATCAGGCTATCTCACGACGTCCATGCTTTCGATGGCTCAATGAGAGATTTGAACAAGCTCGTCCAGTTCGCCTCAACTATGACTAGGGTAAATCACAATCTACGGGATCGGCTACGATACCTCCTAGAGAAGACTTACTTCGCCAACAAGTTGTTCGACCTCATCTGCGCCCTCGGCTTTCCCGAACGTGTCTACTGCACCCTGGTCCGGGCTGCTAGATCTTCGCAGACATTTAGGAAGGTCAACTTCCACTTGAGGCCTCAGTCGCCGGTAAAGAACGTATCTTTCACAACTCCTCTGGCGGTTCCGACGCAACCAAACGCCAGCAAGCCCTCCTCGCCACCTCAAAAAGAGATGTCGAAGCGGAAACAGCGGTACGAAGCGACAGCGACCGAAACAGCAATTGCAGCACCTATCTTACCCTCTCCTCTTCCTCCTCTTCCTCCTCCTCCTCAGCCAGCTCTCACCAGCCTCGGTTCGCTGATGACCGTGGTGCAGCCTTACCTCAATCAAAAGGATCGAGGCCTTGCACTCCATTGCCTGCAGCCCGCAACCAAGCGCGAGACAGCACAACTCGTCGGCACCGTCCTCAGAGAGAGGCTGCTACAGATGCAGACAGCCGCATGGTTCAGTTTCGGCTTCGTGACCGCCAAAGATGAAGAGCAAGAAAGGCAGCTAGCAGGGCTGTACGTCGCAATATTGAAGGAGGCCAAAGACCCCGAAGCCGCATTCCGCGAACTGCAGACTGCCTTGGAAACCAACTCCATCGTCCAGCTTTTCGACAAGTACGAATACAGCCATTTCCGCGACATATTCCACTACCTCAAAACCTTTCTCACCACACCACCACACAAGCGCTCCACTGTCTGGCGCCTACGACAGTTTATTCAAGACCCCGCCGATGACGACCCGCCTGCATGTCTCCAGCGCGACTATGGGTTCAGATTTTGTCGCCAGCGCGAGGAAGTCCTTCGTCTGAAGGAGATCTACGTTAACATCCTGAAGAAGCTGGGCCCGCAGAAGTTGGACATTGCATGTCTGAACGGCCGGTTATCTGAGACGGCGATGAAAGAAGGCGTTCACGTTGATCAGAAGGACAGGCGGTTTCTAAAAAATGACTACGGATCCCCGTTCCTGGGAGTGGACTGTGAAGGTGGTCTGGAGAACTACCGCGGCCCGTTCTACAGGAAGCCGTTGAAGCTTTAGGCGGGGTGTGGGGATGAGTATGGCGTATATGACGCGCACGGCGGCGAGCCCTGAACATCCGCTTGACGAGCTTCTGGAGAAGGGCGTGGAGCGATGGTTACGCTTCTGGCATACCTGCGATGAACGCTGGATGAAGTCTGCATGCATGCACTATTTGGGCGATGGGTTTTGGTGTGGATCTTGCTTTCGGGGTTCTGCGCGATTGTTTGCGATCAATTTACGGAACTGGTAGCCAACAAAAGGCGTTGCGATATACCTATGAGTTCTGGTGCCAGCCGAGGCAGTAGGCTGGACATGACTTGGGCGATCGACTCTTTTGACTTGCTGCTTATCATCTTGATCATCTCAAAAGTCGTGTTTTGCGAGCGGTGAACGGAATATCTGGGACTTCTTCTAGCACCAAAACATGCAGCGGCTGAGGCATGCAATCTACTCATCTTGGAACATACCTCCTCTTGGTCAATCCGTGATATGTTGATGCGCGTTGCTAGACTGAGCATGCTTTTCTGCGTCCTTGTTCTTTGGAATCTGGACTTACTCACTCATTCCCGTCATCGCCGTCAAGAGATTGATGCACGTGACATGGCAGACCGTGGACGCATATATAAACCCCACCTTCGCACCATATCTTCTTCTTCATCATATACCTACTTTCCGGGTCTCTTCTCAAGAACGCACTGCGGCGCATATATGGTGCTTTGTCCAAAAAACGGAGAGTCACGTGTAGCATGTCTGTCTCTCGGTCTTCTTCCTCTTTCCAAAATCATACCTGAATGGCTCGTATGTGCAGAGCAGAGATTTTCTTCTCTTAGTCTTTTCAAAGCGGGCAACCGAAATGACACGCGGGATGGATATATGTTGTCGGAACCACACCAAAAAGTCATGACAATATTGTGGATGTTGCGAAACCCAAAATGGGGAGCTGAGATGCTGATGTGCTCGCCTGGTTTTCTCCTCCCTATATCTACGTCGACTTTGCAACCGGTCTTGTTATCTTACATCCTTCTTTCCCTGGGTCACATTCCAAAAAATCATTAACAGTCACATCATGATCTGCTGGCCTGGTCGACTAAAAGCGAGATATCGACCCGGCATGTTGAGCGCTGTCTCTCCTTCCTTCTCTATTCAAAACTAATCGAGTCACTCGATATGTGAGTGGCTGAAAGAACGTACCAACCAGACCATGTGCTGTGGACTTGCCCGCACGCTGATGCAAAACCTTTTCCAAAACGCTTTTACAGGATGATGATGTGTGCTGTTCCGACTGCGCTGGCTCCACGATATGGTCGAGACTAGTGTTGATGACAGATATAAAGCTTCGATCGGGATTGTGGGAAGTTTGTTGTCACACACTCTTCTTTCTACCTTTTACTAAAATGGGGCGAATTGAGATCTATGTCTGCGCCCAAAACTCAGTTCTGTTCAACCGATGGTTGTCTCGCCCTGCCTTCCAACTCTTACATCAAAATCAACTCGAACAATAACGATGGTGGCACTAAAACCAAGCGCGTTAAGACCCATGTGTGCGTCTGTGGACATGGCGCTGTACTTCCAATGTCAAAAGCAAAGAAAGGAAAAGGCGCATGTCCTGCGCGTCTCGCCTGCGCTGCATCAAAACTCGACAACGAAGAAAATCACGACGAGAGCGTCGGATGCGGTGCTCGAGTATAAAACCCGTCATCTTTCACGCGTTCTCTACTTTCTATATCATCTCGCAGCTGCGGGTGACCGAAACCACTGGCTCACAAAGTGATGTCCTCGTTCCGAATGCTATTGTCAAAATCTTCATGTTCCTGCGCGCTCGCGCGTTCTCTGGATCTTCACCAAAGACGCGCTTCATCATCTGCATGACGCTGTCATCGCGTCTCGAGCCCAAGGGGTCTTTTCGCGAGGGTGCTTTGATTGTTTACATTGGGGGGGGAGATATTCGGTAACGGTGGTTCGTGACACTATCTGCATGACGCTGTCATCGTGTCTCAAAAATAAGAGACAAACGCGTCATTTCTACGAAACATCAGGATGCGAATGTATGGGTTGGCGCTGGGTGTGGCGGTAGTGTTCGCGTTGGGTGCGCGTGGCGACGATGATGATCGGCATCGTGATTGCGGACTGAGGTGTAGCCATGACCAGGTCGCATTCTGAGTCAAAGGCACGCTCTGTCCTTCGTTGTGGAATGAGGAACGTGCCTGTGGGATGGGATTGCGTAATGAGGTCTAGCCATGACTAGGCCCCAGTGTGAGTCAAAGGTGCACTCTGTCCTTCGTTATGGGTTAGGGCTGTGCAATGAGGGATGAGGGTGTGGCATGAGGTTGCGGAACGAGATTGTGACCTCATGGTGGAACCACCGAGGTTGATGACGTAAGCTGTTAGCGTGGTCTCGACACGTCACGTCTCCGACCACCACCGTGGTGCTCTTTCCTTCATCATCGCGTGTGTTGTTCGCCGTTGCGTGGATTATACTGCTCGGTGCTATCGTTTCCAACATACTAGTTTAATATTGCGTATCGTTGGTCTTTGCGGAGGCCGCCTTTCCTTCTACTCTTCACCCACCATCCATGCGCTCGGCGCCATCGTCGCCACATCAGTTCCAGCGCATGAATACCCTTGTATCGTTTTTTTGTATTTTCATATTTTCGTCTAGCTATGTACACGTCCGCATTCTCCAATCCCATCATTAACCCTCCGATACTATAAACACGCCCGCTGTGGGAAAACTCGCTCTCACAACCATCGCAAACCACCGACCTGATACCGAAACGCCCACGCTATAAACACGTAATGATAAACAAAGCCTTTCCAGAAAGCCTATCCGATATACCGACCGCAATGAGCAAAGGAAAGAGAACGGACGACCTTGTCCGTCCGTAAACCATTGTTCCGTAAACAGAGAAGCAATTGAATCTCCACATGCCAAGCAAGAAACAACGCGCACGCAAGGAATGAATAACACCGCCGGCAATCCCTTTATACCATCTCCGATTCCACGTACTATGTACCATGCATCTTAACCTTAGGTACCGCGTCCCCTCCCGCGCCCCCTCCCTCTAGAATTTCCGCCTCTACCTCTACTTACAGGGTTAGGATGGGCGGATCCTTGGCTGTAGCCTCGTCCACCACCCGCTGCAGGTGCTATACTATGTTGTGGTGTACCGGTGGGTGCTGGGGGAATACCTTGGTGTCTACCACCCGCTGCAGATGTTATAGTATGTTGTGGTGTGCCGGTGGGTGCTTGTAGAACACCTCCGTATCCGCTGGTGGGTGCTGGTGCATTAACTCGTGGTGTATGTGAACTATCATGATGAGGGGCTGTAGAATGTGGCGGATGTGGCTGTGGCGGTGGAAATCCAGATTGCAGAGCACTGTTGGCTACTCTCGTATTAAGTGCGCTCCACGAGCTGAAAGAGGCACCACTGTGGCCGCTTGCGGGTGTTTTTCCCCACGCTTTTGCGGTTCCGGGATAATTCGATGGTGGGTTCACCGGATTTTCATTGCGAGAATAATTCTGAGGTTGATTTTCAGGATCATCGAGAATTTTCGCCAGTTCGGCGACAGGGTCCCAAGGGCTTTCCTGGCGACTGGCCCTACCAGAAGTACCTTGAGGTGGCGGTTGTGTAGAATACCCTACATGTTGATTCCCAAGCTGTTGTGTTGACGATGCTTGTCTTGTTTGTAGAGTACCTGATTGCGTAGCCCCGACACCGCCCGTAGTACCTTGCATGACGCTGCGCACTACATCTGGATTCATCTCGCTTAGTAGATCTCCATTGGTGAAAAGCCGGATAGATGCTGGGGTTGGATAAATATAGGCACCACGCTCCTTCCCTCTAGAGCTAGCGACTCCTGGAATGTAGAGATCTCCAGGGGGTGGCCCTTGCCAAACCGCGTGGCAAGTTTTCGTGAGCATGGTGTGAAGTTCGGCTTCCGTATTTCTTTTCGCTCGGATACCATTTACACGGGCTAAATCGAACTTGAGTCTCCAAAGGGCGACCCAAAAGGTTGCGAAATGTCGAATAAAGTCCATTTTCACCTGTCCCACTATCCAAGGATTTGCAGCAACGATTTCCCCAGCCCGTTCTTCTCCGTTTTTAGTTTCTCTCCTTATATCGCTTGGATAGGGTTCGCCGGCGCGGTTGGTCGACATAGTGATTGACTAGGTATACGTTGGGATATCTTCGTGTTCGAGTGTTCGAGTGTTCGAGCGTGCGAGTGTTCGATTAGTTCGAGAGTATATGAGTAAGCTACTGGCCGGCAGTAGATTGTTGGAGCTTTGATACAACGTTGGAATGGTGGAAGTAGTAGTTGTAGTTGTTGTTGGTGGTCTGCAGAAGGAAAAGTACAGCACGTCTAACTATTTATATCTAGCAGTGACAAACGCCCTCGGCCTTCATGAATCGCATGTGACTCCATCTTGGTGACTTTCTCCTCTTGACTTCTTGTATGTGACTCTCGATATTTGACTCATTACGTGACAATACCAGAGTTCACGAAGAGCTACTCGAACAATGGCTATTGTCTGTGACGCGATTGTTCGCCGTCGAAAGCCGTGCGATTCACGTTATGCTGCTGAGAGACCGGTATTTCCGCTTGTTAGGCACAAACAAGCGATGCGCAGGCCTTCATGCCGTTCGGGCGTATGAACCACAGCTCACATGAAAATCTAAATATTGACAATATTCGCAAACAAAAGTCTCGAGGCAGTGTGCGCGTGCAGAACCCGCGCTATATGTGCGTAAATTTAAAGGTATTGGGAAGACTTGCGCGACTTCCCTAGGATGTGCGACAAGTTTCGATCGAGAGATAAGAACAGTTACGCAACACAAACATCGAAGAGGGAGAGTCGGGATCGATATTGAAAAGATATGTAGAATGTTGTAGATTACAGTACATGCCAAGAATCAGTAATGACTAGCCAGCTACCTATGCCGCTCCGCAATGTCCATTGCAAAGCCGCTTGTCTTGTATAAACCCATGAAACACCGCTGCATATCCGACTGTACATATAACACCGCTGAAGAACTTCAAGAATACACAACGCTTAACTATCATGTGTACATCGACTAAAACCCTGGCTCTGAGACTTTTCATGCAAGCCGGCCATGCACCTTTATCACTCTCATAACCTCCGTCCTTTGCCTTTACCGGTGTAGCCTTGTTGTTGGCCACTGCCCGTTGATGCTGGATTTGGGGTGTTCCTCGATGATGTAGGTGCAAGAGGACTTGATGGAACACTAGTTGTTCTATTCTGTGTGACACCAAGATTGCTCGTCGGTGATCCTGCTCTCGGCCTCTTCGGTACTGGCAATCTCGAGGGTGAACGACCTGCTGCAGGATTACTTCCAGCGCTTGATGGCGAGCTTGTCCTCACTTCCATAGAGCGCTCATGCGTCGGTGTACGAATCGCACTATTTCCGCGTTTATCACCAGGTCCTGGACTAGGCTCTTGAGATTTGCGATGGGTACGAGTAGACCCTGATGGCCCCGGAATTCCAGTTGGATTTGGTGTGGGTGTTCTAGAAATCATGAATTGTTTGAACAAATCTTGATACTCAGACTTATTACTCTTATTGCTTGTTTGAGAAGCCGGGCGAGATATGGGTGCAGGTGTAGCTGCACGAGAACGAGCTTGAGAGGGTTCACGAGCATGCTCCTTCATCATGGCGTCCATTTCCTCTGCGTCGGCGCGTTGCTTCTCATCAATGAAGGCGCTGGAAATATCGAATGCATGAATTCCGTAGTTCTGGGCCATGAAGTCTTTATCCATATGGGTTAGTGGACGTCTGTTTGTGAAAAGGCGGGTAGATCTTAAGGTTAGATAGATATAGGCACTACGCCCATTCTTAGCACAGCCTCTACAGTTAATCTCTTGAGAGGGTAGTCTATTCTAAACAGCATCGCAAACTCTCGTTATAATAACGTAAAGTTCTTCTTCCGAGAAATTTTGCACTCTAACTGTTCTATTCTTAGAGGTCGCAACCCACCTGTCTTTATAATTGGCAACTAAGTGGATTTTGAAATGTTAGATAAACGCTGTCCTAACCCGTCCTTGTATCCAAGTATTTTTAGTAAGAATTTGCCTAGCCTGTTTCCTAGCATTGTCTTCTGCCTGTCGAATATTATAATCACTAGGTTCGTTGGCTATCTTAGTGATTGACTAGGTATACGTTGGGAGATCTTCGTATTCGGGTGTTTGAGTTCTCGATTAAATAAAGGGTATATGAGTAAGCTACTGACCGGCAGTAGATTGCTGAGATGTTGGCAGTGTAGTGTGATGGAAATGTAAGTGTAATAGTTGTCGTTGTTCTGGGGAGAGATACGTGGAGCACAGCGGAATATATATACATGCTGTTGCTCTCAGTGAACAAACAGGTTGATCGTATCTGACAGTTCGCTTGTAACATACTGAGCACTTGATAGTGTAGAGATTCACACATAGCTAGCAGATCAAGCATGTAGTTTGCAGAGCCTAGACTGTGTTGGCACTCGACTTCACCTTATTCACGTGGCACGGTGTCTTGCGTGTGGCAATGTGCTGCTCGCAGTGTATGTTTGATTGCAACATGATCGATTGGGGGCTTAAGTGATGTTATTGCTCTTCAGCTAGTGCTCTACCCGGTGATTGGAAGGGAGTGCTGTTCTTGACGGGATCCGGGGTATCACGGATAATGGCGATCTGGAGATGTATACGAAGAGTGCACGCAGCGTGTTTGGTGCTTCACATAAAATCAGATTTACTTCTCGGATTCGCGACGTACAGCTTCTGAAGTATAGGTAAGGTTGATAATTGCACATTGAGTTTTGTTGGGGGATATTACTTACCTCCAGGGCAATTCAACGATGAGCGTCAAGTTAAGTCAAACACAGTTTGACTGCGCAATCCGATCACAGCTTCTTCAGATACGATATTCTTCCCTTTACTCTACATATTCAATCGTCTATCGTGTAAGAGCGCCTCTGATCAGCAGGCAATCACCGAAGCTTAGTCCACATGTCTTTGAAAAGCTGCCCTACAGACTTTCGTTTGCGTGGATCGTCAAGACCATTTCCGCCGTTACTAGCTTCTGGAAGTTCAACAATGGGAGCCTTGGCGGTGGCCATACCCGTTGTGTGAACAGGCTCACGGGCGTCGCAGTTGTGCGGCGGAAGTTCGAGATTGACATAATCGCCAGTCTGTTCCTTGACCAGTAAACCATCTGAGGTTGCGCGCAGAGGTCCTTGCGATACGTCTAGTCGTGATGAATACTGGTGGACCGACTCCGGCAGCTTCGGTCGCGATGCTGGGGTGTCTGAGGGCGACATTTTTAATTGTATTACCATGAATTTGGGTGGCTGGGATCTCTGGCTATCGAAAATGTTGTTTCGGTGAATCGATGAGGCGGGCCACAAAGCGATGGCTGCGCTGCCTCTCCAGAGTGAAAGAAAGCAACCAAGGTTCCGTCACGACGCATTTGCGCGCTACTTCGATGGATTCTTCTGGAGATATGATTGGGGCCGCGTTTGCTTCTGAACATTGATGCTTAAGTGTTAGTTCTTTAGTGAGGTGGCTGCCCAGGTGTGGTGTAGCGACGTGGTGCTGAAGTCAAGTGGTGACGGCAGGTATGGTACCTAGCCAGTGGACGCGAGGCTGGCAGCTACAAACGCAGTATCGGAACGACGTCAGCTGACGTTGAGACCAAGACTTTTGGTGCATGGTTGATGATAGAGGATCAAAAACCTCCCTCCGCTTACATAGTGCGTGTGGATTACGTCATCAAACAACTCATTTCGTGCGCACTTCAAAACCGTCACGAAACGCCCGCTGATCTCAACTCAAAGCTCGACATTTCTATTCGCGCCTACAACTGACTCCTACCACAAATATATAAACGCAACATGCCACAGTCGAAGTCACAACATTTGTTCAATCTTCCGCCACTCCGCCATCCCGAAGTCACTTCCACCGCCGCGTATTCGGCCAACACTGCAAACTCACAATCCCAAAGTCACCGTTCAAACCAGGACACCCAATAGTACTACTACAGTTAGCAAATCTCCCGATGCTCTCGTTATCTTGACCAACTTACTTGTACGCTTGTCCATTAGCTATGATATGAGCTTGCGCCCCATTCTTGCAATCCGGCTCCTGGTACAGAAGGCAGTAGCCACCCGGATCAGGTCCGATAGACTGAGGACGACTCAGAGCAAGACCAATCTCTTTTTGGTAAGAAATGCAGACTGTTTCGTCATGAGCAGCAGGAGGTGGCCACCACTTGCACGTTTGAGTTGCAGAAGGCGTAAAGTTTGGACCGGGGCAGATGTAGACGCCGCCCGGTCGTCCTACTTTGACGTCACAGACAGGGGAGTTTGGGTCGGTGAAGGTGCGTAGGTCGGCGTTACTGCCGCTGAATCCTCCGCCGGTGGCTGGGATTACCTGGACAACGATGGTATCTCTTGTGGGCGTGTTGACGGGGGAAGTGGCGGTGATGGCGAAGAAGATGCTGGTTAGGTATGTAGGGCAGATGTTCAGCATATCGACCAGTTGAGTTCGGGTTTAGACAGCAAGAAGGATGCCTATTCTTGAGGTAGCAGCGGCTCTTGTTAGTTGCTGGCACAATGGTGTAGAAGAGGTGGAAAGATACTGACGCGTGAGTAGAACCCTAATATATCCTCCCCGGGCGGCGAAAATGTGATGGTATCCCGTTACATTGGCGTCCTTCTTTTCAATAATGACCGCGACATGAACAGCACGATGCATCCCTTCCAATCCACTCGATCACACCCGAGCTTCACAACGCCCTATGAAAGCGTCGAGCAAAGTCGAGATTCCTGCCATTGAATGTGGTACTGAACAGCACTGTACGATGCAAAAAACAGACATAAATAGACCTGACAGCATACTTCTCCCTTCCTTCATCGTTACACGTAACATCAATCGCACAAGAACTCAGGCATCAACATAGCACGGCATCCATAGAATTAGCAACAACCAACACAAAGTCGCATTCCTCTCCCACCACAATGCACCCACTCACCCTCTTCCCCCTCATAATCACCATAGCAACAGCTCTCCCCTTCGCCGCCAGCCCCCACCCAGACACATCCGACCAAGACCAACCAGACTGTAAACCCGGAGCCGAAGGCACCACAGCCGGCGTAACCTACTGCCTTTCCACAAATTTCAACGGGCCCTGCGAATGGCACGCCTACTACCCCGACCGAGACTTGTGTATGGCTTTCGACGCAAACCCAGAAAGGCGCCCCCTTTCCATCCGCCCTCAGCACGGTGGGTACTGTGAGTTGTTCAAGGACAACAAATGTGGGGGTGATCCGGTCAGCATCTGGAAGGACGATACGACGACGAAGTTGGAGTGCCCGGGTATGAGTGATGCTGGGAAGCCGGATTGGTTTGCTAGTATGAGGTGTAGGACGGAGAATGAGGGGACGCAGAACGAGGGGACGCAGAACTCGGATGGATCTCCAGGAGGGGAATACCAGGGTAGTGGGGGTGATAATTATCCTGGGAGGGTTCAGCGCAGGTAGGTTTAGGTGGGCATTCGGGGCTGTTTATGGAAGCAGGAGGTAGATGGGAAGTTTAGAACGCGGTGCTTACATGCCAGGTTGGGCTTAGTTGACGTTTAGATCGTCTACTTGTGTTACGTTCGTATGAAATGGAACACTGAATTGATATATTCCCTGATATACATGTTGTATACAAATTATGAATGCAGTCCTAAAGAAGTAGTACCAAACGCATGAAAGATATGTACATCGCAGATAGCTAAGCCAGTAGCCACCGGCTTCAACTCAATGCCAAACCAATAACAATCCATCTATCTGCATCCAACCAATCCATACAAACCCGCTCCCACCATCAAAGAAAGCAAAAATAAGAACCCAACACGCCATGAGAAAACCCTCCCCCCCCACACCACCGTCTAATCCTTCCTACACTTCATACTCTTAAACCAAATCGGGTTCCCCACAGCCGACAAGCCCGGACACTGAAGCGGCTCCGCCCCCTTCCCCTCCCAAATCTCCACTGCATCCTCGTCCTTGCAGTTCATCTCTTTGTACAACCTGCAGTGGCCGCCTAATCAACAAATCCCAAAAATCAGCAAATGTCCATAATTCGAAATGCATATACTGTCTTAAGGTAGGTAAAACAACTTACCCATATCAGGACCGATGGAGCGGGGTCTGTCTTTATATTCGCCGAAATTCTCGCACCACGGCTCTTGCTCGAAGGCGCGCGAGTGGCACTCCTTTGTAAAGCTTGGCCACACGCACCATTTTACGCTGGGGTTTGGGGGTGGCGCGGAGCAGTACTCGGGGGATTGAGAGGGCGCGATGTATGGGCTTATTCCATGGTGGTTTTGGGGTATGAGGGGCATGGCGGAAGTGAGGGCGAGGCCGCTGAGGAGAGTGGGAAGTGTGAAGAAGTGCATTGTTAGGTGGTGATAATATGGGATGCTTGTCTTGATTGTTGGAGTGTAATCTTGATTTCCAAGGTTGCTTCGTGTCCTGACGTGGCAGTTGTTGTATTGATTTGGACTGATTAAGAGGGACCAAGGGGGTATTTATGTGCGCTCCACGACCATACCTCGTTTGCATCACACGGGCATGTCAACGTCAAGTTTGAGTTTTCACATCGGAAAATCTTGACATAGCCTCGACTATGGAATAGACACTCCGCGATGGATTACATCAACTATTCGATTCAAGAACACGTGAAGATATCCACTGATATGAGCACCGGTTCCATTCTTCCTACATCACTTTCAAGGGCTGGTAGTGCGATGATGCAGAATCAAGAGCCGCTCACAACTCCCGCACGACTAACTACCCAAACGACGAGACACTCTCTTGAACGAAAGCTGGCGCATTCACGAGAGCAGTAAAGAATGTAGATGCTTGGAAACCTACTGTGCAAGTCTTGTAGAATGCGCATGCCTAACAAACGTTTCATGCACTGGAAGAAGCTTCATCGACTCCCTAGCTGTGTAACGCACCGTCCCTTCATCACCCAACTCTTTTCACTCAGTTTCCCCAAATCACTTACCCACCATCCTCCCATCCTCCCATCCTCTTTCTCCCTGTCCCCCACGCCCTTTCAACACTCCAACTACCAACCACCCAAACACACCAACCTCTCCCTATACCCCTCTCTCCACCTTCCGAATTCCCACCTACCTTGCTATCGCAATCAGTGAAGCAGAACAGCGCAGCACATCACCCGCACACTACCCGCACGCTAAACTCGACGTCTTTGAACAAACTGAACACAAATGGTATTATCGTAGGCCAAAGCCACATCTTCTACTTCTCTCCCCTTCTCACTCTCACTCTCCCTCTTCTTTTCTCCTATCCTTCTTCCTATCTCTAGTACACAGGAAACAAGAGTCGAGTCGAGACAAAAGAGACAAGGTATACACAGCCACAATCAACGAGGAGGAAATTGTGTTGAAGCTCAAGGACAAGGAAAAGAATACACACACCTAACCTCACAACCTCACCCTCTCCCTTACCCGTCTCTTCCCCCCTTCAAGCTTTCAAGCACTAACCCCATACTAATAAGGCGCCCTCCCAACCCCACCCCCCGTCCCCACACTCTCCACCACACTGCCCCCCAAACTTCCATTCCCATCCTCCTCATCCCCATCCTCAACCCCAATACTATCCAAAAAGCCCGTAAAGTCTGGTTTACTGCCTCCACCTCCAGTACCCCTCCTCGCACTTCTTTCCCCACTCCTCCCCCTACTAACCCCACTCTTCACACTCCTACTACGCCCAGCCTTACTTCCATTGGGCGCGGTCTTGGGTCTCGTCGCGAAATCGCGGGTGTCGCTTTGAGCGTGGCCGTTTGGTGAAGAGCGCAGTTCTTCTGGGATGGGAGGGACAGGGGGGAGGTTTGTCATTGTGTAAGTGCTTTCTCTTGGGTTTGCTGCACCACCGGCGTTATTGTTGGTATTGGTATTAAAGTTCATTCCCGCAGTAGTTTCCGGGCGGGGAGTAAGCGTCGCAGCAGGCGTAGTCGGACTCTCAGGATTTTGAAGCTGTTGTTGGGACTCGGTGGTGGGTGGGTGTGTTGTTATGAAAGAAGCATCCGACAAGGAGTGTACGCTGACGAGCGAGTCGGAGGCGGAAGACGCGTCGTGGTCAGAAGAAGTTTTGCGGTGACGGTGTGAGGGGGCGCGGTGCGAGTAGCCTGTTCGAGGGGCGCCGCCACCGGATGTGGAGAGTGCGCGGCGGAGATCGTCGACGCGGACTGTGGAGCGCAGGGAGGAGGAGCTGTTTGGTGTGTCGCCTGGACTGCGGCTGCGGTTTGGCGAGGAGAGACGGCCTACTAGACCGTATGCCGCAGATGGAGGTCTGCTGTGTGCGCGTCTGGGGCTTTGGGCTGGCGAGCTACCATTGCTATCGAGGTTGCCGTTGGGGATGTTGACACCGAGGAAGTTGTTCTTCTGCGTGGCGGCAGTGTAATGGGTACCGGTCTTGGAACCAGAGATTGAAGCAGATGACGAATCCTTCGTGTGGGAAGACAAGCAGTCTTCGCGACTCCAGTTCGCCAAGAGATCTTCTCGGACCTTGAACGAAAGTTCAGGCGCGCTCTGCTGGCTCACAGGCTGTGTCGGTTGATGAATGGTAGGAATAGCTGCAGACGCCGTACGGCCAGGTGATCCCGGCGGCGATGAAGGCGGCGAGTATAGGGAAGTCGAATAACCTTCCGATATTTTCTCGACCAATGCCTCGCGGTTGTCAAAAGGCTTGAGCGCTTCGTTCTCGACAATTTCTGACGGGATAGCGACAGGTGTAGGGTGTGGGGTTTCTATCAGCTCAATCGGCATTGGTGGGACGCGTATGCTCTTCATCCAAAGACCCTTGCTGCTTCTGCGCGTGATCTCGTTGTGGAGGGCGCGACCGACAGAAGAAACCTCAAAGTCCAAGGTCATGCTGAGTGCCCAGAGGTATCCGTGTACCAAGCTTCCCAGGCGCAGCTTAGCACCGGGATCTTCGATGGTAACAATGTCCTCTTGCAACCGCATGATCATTGGTAGTCCGCTCCTCGCTGCGTTCACTCCGAGCCTGTTCACCAGAGTGGTGAGCAGTAGATGGAGGAGCAGGTAGTCCGCCTCGGAGTCGACATAGTGAAGCGCATTCTCGTACACCGCCAGATGGAGCAACGGCAAGAACGTGTCCCTACCACGTTTCGACACCCTCTCCCTGTTCGAAGCATTCGAGACCGCACGTCTAGCCAGCGCGTTCTTTTCATTCTCCTTCTCTTTCCGCCTGTAGTTGTCCACGATCTTCAAATCTTCCTTGTCCTTCTCCGTGTTCAGCCAGGTAATCAGCGCATCGACGTATGCTTTCCTGACTTGACCACTCGGATCGCGCAGAAGCCATTGTGTACCTTCCCAAACACTCACGCCGACCTTGCTCCGCGACACAGAAGCCGATGAACCATCTGGTCTTCGGGTGTTCGCCGTCTTGATGATGGCCTTGACAGCATCGAGAGCAGTAATGCGTGCTGTTTCGAAGGAGAAGAACCGATCCACATGCGTCTTCTCCTGCATACTGATGGAATCGGCAACAGCATCTATCGCACCTTCGGGGTTCTGTATCGCTTCAGTGGTGGAGGAAACGCTCGAGAGACGCGATGGCTTGAGTCGGCTTAGTATCGCTTCCACCATATCAGATATCTGATCGGTGTAGTACACATGCGTCGCGAGATCTGCCATGCATCTCTGCACTGTATCCAGAAGCTGCATCCTCGCATCAGAAGGCTTCTTGACGACTTCCATAACGACACTATCCAGATTGGCCGTCGACGATTCATTGCTAGCCTCCTTCTCGGATACGACAGACGTTGTCTGCTGATGATGCGGTACGATGTTTGATCCCGGTCCGCCAAGCTGGAGGAGTAGCAATGAGTGAGAAATGAGCCCAACCAGAACATCCATGACACTGAGTCCGATGAAGTTGATCGTCGAGGCTAAAAGGTAGTCGATGATCGTCGCCAGAGTCAGCTGCCGTTCGAGGTCGTCTTCTACGATCGGACTGCGGACCAGGGCTTCCACTGCGCCTACTAGGATTGTGTATCGGTCTTGTACGGGGACCCATGCGCAGATCATAGCCATGAGTGTGGTTGCCCAATGGCTGCTTTCGTTCGGTGCAGCTTCTTGCAGGCTCTTGACATGTGATCCGATGAACTTGAGCACAGCGGACGTCGCGAGCCGGAGCTGTCCTCTATTCACACCCTGGAATATGCTCCTCAGGGCCTGGAGCGCAAGTACTCCCACCTCTTCTTCCGCAAGCTTATCCGCATCCTCCGTTGTACCAGATGCCGCAATCGGGTCGCCGTCATCGTCGTCGGTCCGCGCGGTAGACACACTCTGCCGCCGTCGCAATGCCAGCTCCTTCTCATGTTCGCCCTTGGTGGCTTCCCGCGTCTCCAACCGCTTGAGATACGCGCCGCTCTCTGAGTGTATGTTGAGGAGGATGACTGGTATGACAGCGCCCAGTTGACGCCCGGTCTCAGACCCCAGTGACTCAGACGAGGCAATGGCCTTCAGCGCCTGCAGCCCAGCCTTCCGGTATCTGATCGCGACCGGCCAGCTGACTGGTGCCTTGCCCGTCTTGACCGTCTCCTTGGACGCGAATTGGGCGTATAGTTGTACAATCTCCTCGTACTTCTTGATGTAGTCCTGGTCGGCTGCGAGGGCGGCGGGGTCCTGATGCGCGCATAAGGCTTCGAATGTGGGCACCGACTCCTCGACCATAGTAACGTCGTTGGAATTGAGGATAGTGCGCAGGATATGCAGGACAGCGGTGGCATAGAGGGGGAGGTCGCGCGGGCACTTCTCAATCAGCGCCTTGATGATCTGCATCGTGACCTGCACATTGCCCGTCCGGACCTTCCACACATCCTTGGTCGCCCTCTTGTCCAGAAAGTCGACGACCTTTTGCAGCTTACTGCGGCGCGTGCTGGCGTAGAAGAGCAGGTAGCTCAGCTCGCTCGAATTGGCCTTGGCCTCGGCATCGCTCTTCTGCACCTTGGGGTAGCATTTTAGGACCAGGACCTGGTGCTTGGGGCGACACGCCTGCCGCGCTGCGTTCATCGAGGCTCAGGGTGGTGACGTTGCGGGTTCGATCGAGGTAAGCGGCAGCGATTGACTGGGATATGGAACGCAGCCTCGGCGTCGGTGGCAGCGGCGGCGATGACGAGCGGCGGGGGAGGACTCAGGATTAGGATAGTTGGGGGATTGATGGAGTGGGCGGGAGAAATCAGGGTCGCGGCATTATTCGCGCGGCAGGTCGTTCACTAGCACGCATGCATGTGCAACGGACGGTCGCGGAATAAGGAGTGGCTTGGGTGGATAAACATGATCGGCCGTATCCATGTCCGCCGTCCGGCCCAGAGATGTGGTCACTGCCCAACGTTGCCTGCCAAGCCGTCACCAACACCAACACTAAACATTGTCGTACACGGGAGGCTAGTGAAACGAACTACTTGTTGGATACTGAGACACGTATATTGTTTCTGTGATATTGTGGGCTCGCGCTCGAACTTGAAGTCTTTTCGCGAGGGACTTTAGGTGTGTACGTTGGTAGGTTGGTAAGTCGATAACGGTGGTTTGCCAGGGTTCGTCGGAATGGTCGTCCCCATACTCAGATATTGTTTTTGTACCACATAGACATTGGTAAATCTTATAGAGTGTTGTCTCCTGTTCAAGACTTTGATTTTTTTTGAGTTTGAGACGGGTACGGTTAATACTAAAATCGTACACCACTAAGACTGCAGCGCGTTCTCTCTCACGGCCAATCCCCAACATACACAACCAGTAACTACTCAGCGAGGTGAACATCAGGCTCTCACGCGAAGTCCAGAAGCCGCTCTCTCTCTCTGCCTCCTCATTACCTTCCCAAACCTCCCACCCCCTAGTACTTAGGACCTTTTATTCCCAATATACCCCCTCTGCTCCCACCTCTGCCCCTCACCCCTCCTATCCCTCCTATCATCCAGCCTCCGAATCGGCAACCCCGCATCCGGATCCGGCACCAAAAACCCATCCGTCTCCTCATCCCTCTTAAGCCACTTCTTCTCCTCGCCACTCAACACCCTCTTCCCGCCCTTCCCATGCTTCGCCCTCGCCTGCTCCCTCGGCAACCCAGTATTAATACTATAATCCTCCAGTCCCTGGTTCCTCAGCTGCTGCCGCATAATCCTAGGTAACATGGCCTGGTTCCCCGATTGAATGGACGAGGTCACAGAGTCCTTGATGCGGAAAAGTCGTTTGTCGAGGTTGATGGCTGGTTCTGCTTTGTGGCCTGCGACGGCGACCCATTGGACGAGGCGGCCGTCGGAGACGGGGTTGATGAGGTAGCGCGTGTCTTCTGGCATGCTCTTCATGATGATTTCGGGGCGGAGGTGCGGGAAGTGCGTGTGCATCCATAGCCAGCGCTCTGGTCCTGCGGGCTTGATGCGCTCTTCTTTTAGGAGCATCTTGCCCTGTAGGCGCAGCCGGAATTCGACGGCGTGCCCGGCTTCGATGAATTGGTAGGCGCGGTCCATGCACATTCTGAAGTATTCGACGGGGCTGGACTCGTTGAGGATGATGTTTTTTAGGCCGCCGATTTGTTTGCCTTTTTGCCCTGCGGTCTTTGGGGCTCGGTATGTGTAGGCGTTGTGGATGGCGAAGTCTTGCAACTCTTCGGGTATTGGCAGCTCTGGGTCGTCGATGTGTGATTTTGCCATTCCTTTCTTGATCTCGCCGAGGCAGTAGAGCATCTTCCCGGGTCCGACATGTTGTGTGAGGAGTTCTTCGAAGGAGGCGCTCTCCGCTATTACGGACAGCTTCTTAGCCTTCTTGTCGGTCTGCCATAGTTTGACTCGGTGCTCTACACTTTGCAGCGGCGCTAGAATTTCAATTTCCCACGAGCTGAAGTTGAGAACTTTGTGCTGTCCGAGGACTGTCTTGGCCTTGGCCGTCTTGTATAGGTTGAGCGCGCGGCGCTGCTCGAGGCGCTGGGTAGGACAGGCGGGGCGCGGTACGTGAGGGGCGCATTGCGGGCGGTACAGTGTATGGAGGGCGCGTATCGGGATTCGTAGGGGCGGTAGCAGGAGCGATTGGAATTCGACAGTGGGTATGCGCATTCTGGGTGCCATGGTGGCGCGATGAGAGTTTGTATAGACCCTGTGCGAGACGAAAGACGCGACACCTGACTCGGGCCGCGCTATGAATTTTTGGCTCATGACGTCGCAACAACAATCACTTGGCATGCCGAAACTAACACGTGCATTTCTAGGTACTAAAGTCCCGTCTGCGTTGTCATGAGCAACATTATTGTGGAGAGCCGATTGTATATTTCGCAACTGTATCTACGGAATCTTTGAATCCACCAAATGTGCCAAAGCATCCATTCTGTTCACTCCATAAACATCGTCTCTACCCCTATGCAATGATACCGCCTACGTCCACATCGGCACCGAAAAATTCGTAGCCCCCTCATCACTCCCAAGATACTGCGTTTCAGGCGCAGGCGGAAAGACAGCCTCCCAATTAATCCCCGTGCCAAAAACATACGGCGGATCATTCCAGACCACATCACCAAATTCCATTGTAGGCTCTGGTATATACGGCGCTGCATCTGCCTCAACAAGAGAATCATATCTGTGTTCGCGCCCAGTCACGTTCGTTGGTACAGCTAGGGATGGCCTCTGGAAGGCCGGAGTGGCTGCGGGTAGGGGCGTGGCTTGGTACGAGCTATTTATAGAGCTGGCACTTGCACGTCGGTCTGGGTTGGAGGGTGGGGAAGATGGCGGCTGCGCTTGATTCAATAGATCGTATTCGCAACGGCGCACTATCTGCGCCACGCGTTGTAGGAGCTGTTGCTCGGCTGGAGTGGGGACTTGTCCGGATTCCATGAGGAGCTCTTCTTGTACGCGGCGCAGAAGGTCTCTGCGGAAGCGTCGCGATGTTTCGCTAGGCGAGTCGCAATCGTAGACTGATAATTGTTAGCAGGCTAAAGATCCAGCGTGGCGCGATGGCTTACAGGGACTGGGTATCTCGGCGGCAGATACATCTGGAAAGAGGACCTGATACACATCCCTCCATTTGTCTTCTTCTAGTCTCAGCGCAGTGGTGCGCTTCCTCAGCGTCCAGACAGTCTCGCGATCGATCCCTTCGATCTGTTGGGGTAATGATCTCTCGCATTGCTGCAGTCGCACATGACTCGACTGCTCCTTGTCTGACTTGAAGGTCGCGTAGCAGATTGGACAAAATATCGGTTGGGAATGTGACCGGTAGAGATGCTCTTTCATTCGATGAACCGTGGGCCAGCCAGGCCCGGGACAGGTTCTCCTGTTGCGATGCCGATCCGGGTCGTGTTTGTAAAAAGGACATGCGAACCTCGCACCGGTCTCGGACTCATCGGTAGTGGTCGTTGATCCACGACGTCGCTTGCTTGAGCCATCTTCGTCATCGTCTTCTGGCGGTGGACTGCCCTCCAGACGGGACTTGCGCTTTGATCCTGAGCTCACAGACGTCTTGCGGCTACTCTGACCCGAAGGCAACGTGGACCTGGCTTGGCTGTGCGCAGCGTTACGTCCGGTACATTGCTTGTAAGCTGCATTGCGGAGGTTGATCTCAACCTTGCGCAGGATGAGCTCGATGATCTTCTGCATGGGTGCTGGAGATGGTTGTGTTGGCCGAACGTCATGCTCCATTTCGTCTTCGCTGACGTCCGTGTTGGTATGCATGTCGCAAGAGCTGGTGGATGAGATGGAGACGATGGATGTTACTCTTTCTCTGGGACGCTTGGCTGATGGAAGATTGTCGTCGATCCACCTCTCTATATCTTCGTCTTCCGATGCTGGCCTGTCTTTAGGGCTGTCCTTACGTGCACAATCAATAAGACTCTTGACAGATCCTATTTTTGGAACTTCTGGAGGCGTGGTGTCGAGGAATGTCTGGTTGGTAACGGCTTCTGCAGGGTTGCTGGTGATGTTGTTCTGTCGAGCCAACCCTGACCTATCGACGTTGCATCTCTTGAGAAAGGTAGCCTTGTCGTTGACAAGAATGCTCGGCACACAGGGAGGAAGTCCAAAAAATATGTCTGCTGCGCCGTTAGCGATCTGAGCTCCCGCTAGAAATTGTAGTAGGCAATACCCTGATCCAACGTTCCCGTATCCAAGGGTGACAGAGAATCAGGATCGCTATTGTAGCCCGAATCACGGGTCCTGGATGAAGACAGCGAATCCCTTCTACATATTCGCTTGGTTGTGCTCAATCTTGGTAGACCGGCTTGCGCATGGCTACATGATGCCGTGGCGAACATTGCGCAAAGTTGTTAGAGGCGTCCGAGGGGAATGCTCGTGTTCGCAGTTGACAGAGTAAGGCAGGGTGTGAGCAGAAGGAGAGGGCAACGTTATTGAAGGCATCGCGGTCTTGAAGGATGCCTGACGGCTGTCACAAGCAGTCAGACCCACTGCGCGAATGCGCAAACGTGGGAGCAGGGTGTAGCTGACGAATTCCGCCCACCGGTCATCATCCGGTCTCCAGGCACGGGAGGCCCGACTGCCAATCGTCGCAGGTCATGATGCGTCGGCACAACGGCGTTGCGGCAGATACGGACTGAACATCAAGGCGTTGTGGCTGAGCAATATTGATGAGTGAGGTGTTCATAGGACGATTCGGTCGAGTCCCGCGGAGAATGACGACGGTAGATGCACCAATGAAGCTTGCGCTAGCCCTGGAGGCAGGCGCTAAGAACGAATCGGAATGTGGGGTTGTTGCGACATTCTCGACTTCAGCTGCACCTTATTCATCTCCTGGAAAATGCCTCTTTTTCAATGTGCGAGCTCAGGAGATCTTTGGAAAGGAGTTGGGGTCTGGGCTGATCGAAGGCCATACGCTGCTTTCAGCTTCACAGTCTAGAGCTTGCTATCTTCGACGTCGCCACCAAGTTATCTCATCGGCCTATCACAGTACTAACGCCACATGTGTATACTGCTGCATCACGTATGTGACGAGGTGCTCATGAACGCTAAACAGGATGTCGCCAACACCATCTATATTCTCCGCCGAAAGCACTCCCACGACTTATTCACGACGAACCTTTGATACTCCACGCATCTCAGCTCATTGAATATCTCCTTCCCCAGTATCGCCTCAACCTTCCCGCTCCAAAACTCACTACCCTCCATATCCTCAACAAAGCTCATAAGGCGTTGTTCCAACCCGCTCTTACGAAACGAGTAGCGCGGCTTGCCCATATGCTTAGCCACGAGATAGAAAATGACAGGCAACATATCCGTCTCCTTGAACTCGCTCAATGCTCTATTGGCACTAGGACCCAGCTGCCTGAGGCACTCGCGGTGTACATGCCGATTGTACTCCGCGCCGTGGTCGAGCATGTACTTGACGATGGAGATGTTTTCGAACTCGATGGCGCGTATGATTGGGGAACCTGCGTTGATGGAAACGCCGTGTTCGAGGAGTACATCGATGATGTGACGTTGGAGGTACTGGGCGGCTGTTTGCATGCAGGATATACCCAAGGTCTGTTCGACTTTAGTCTTGTACCGACGGGCTATGTCAGAACCTGCTACGGGACCCTCCCGCTGGAAGCAGTTGGGGTTATGGGCAATGAGGTGTCGAAGGATATCTACTTGGCCGTACTCGCAGGCGAAGAGCATCGCATATGCCACAAGATTCTTCGCGGACATGGGGGCAGTACTCCCGACTACCGCCATAGCTGTTTGAAAAGTCTCCATACAGCCGGTCTTGACAGCAGTCCCGATCCATACTTCAGCACAGGCTAGATTGACGTGAGTCAAGCTGGAGTCCCAGATTCCATTCTTCCTAGCGACTACTGCCAACGTAAGAATTGTTTGGCGGTGTTTGGATTGAATAGCCGCGTTGAGGATGCACTGGAATCGGTGCTTGAAAGTGTCGGTCCACTTTTCTGCACCTCCGAAGTCTTTAAGCGCTTTGAGTAGATGCTGTACGACTTCGATGTGTCCATTAGACGCTGCTGCTCGAAGAGGATCTGCGTAGACGTTGTCATTGGTTGCATGCTGTCGGAAGTATGGCCACGACGGCCAGTCTGATTCGTTGTCCTTGAGAAGTTGCTTGACTGCACACAAGCTCCCCACAGCGGCAGCGCAAGTTAAGTCGGCACGTTCTGTGGAACTAGAAAGCGGATAGTCGCTGGGCGAGCGAAGTGCCCGATTGATAGCTGCTAGCTTGCCTCCTCGGGTCAGATACTGGAAGATGTACTCGACGTATTGAGTTTTGGTCTTCTCATCGTAGGGATGGCCTTCGATCTTGAGGACCGCTTCAGCGCGTGTCTCAATAGAGGTGACAAGCGGATCGTTAAAAGCTTTTCGAACAGTGCTCTGTAGGATTTCGGGGAGCATGTGATGTAGAACTCTCTTATCAGCTTCGCAATCTCTGGAATCTTCCTGAAAGGAATCGTATTCATAGTCGAAGTAGACAAAACGCAAGTGATTGGCGATTTGGTAGCGGATCTTTTCGTCGAATACCTCTACAAAATGTTAGCGCATACGGATTGATGTCATGATGCCGATGTATATCTTACTACAAACTGCACGAGTAGCTGAAGCTTCACTGACACGAACAGTGTGTACATAATTGACAATTATGTCGTAGAAGATGTCCTCTGGGAGTTGCAGCAGTGGGCTTTCCGATGCCATGATCTTGGATTGGCCAGCCATCGGCAATCGAGTGACTGTGGTGCAATGGTTGAGTGTCGAAGAGTAAGGAACAGTTGAGCGTTAGAGATTTCGCGGTGGTCCGGGTAGGAGCAAGGTGTAAGGAGGAAGGTGCAAGGCGGAAGGAGGCAGGCGATCATTGGCCATACTTTTGCAGGCAGTGAGAACAGCAGTTGAATGCATTGTAGCAGTCCATTGTGAAGGTGAAAACAGTAACTTAGAGTGAATAGGTTAGACTTTTGGAAAGAAGCTTGGTGAACACCAGCGTCTCGCGAAGGATGCCAACCACGGGATTGTCCGCTGAACAGGAAGTCGAAGATGCTGGTCGTGTTGTGTGAGTACTCGAGGAACAGACATCTGGTCGCCGCATGCACTTCTTGCAGTATCACCGAGTGCATCAAAAGCGGGAGGTTATTCGAACCAGGATCAGACCGCATTCTGAGTCAAAGGCGCACTCTGTCCATTCTGGAGGTTGTGCGCAGGTGAAGGTTCGTGATGGTTCGTGATGGTTCGACGGTTCCTTCCCCATCAACACACACGTCATCACCCCTAGCGTGCCATCCGTGCGCAGTACTCTCGCCCAGGCGAAGTCAGTCAATCCCACAGCACCAATCAAGTCAGCAGCAGGATAAACACAGCGCACAACAACTTATCAATCTCCCACTTCCAAACACACTCCCCATCAACAAGAAACAACGGGCACATAGCGCCCTTTCGATTCCAAAGATGCATGGGTGATACGATAAACTAGCTGGGTATATTCATACCCAAGAGACAGCTGTCCGTAGACAAAAATACGCTGTCAACTCCAGACACCATGCCAGTAAAACAAAGAAATACTAGCGAACACCCGTAACCCTATGTTTGATAAACCTTCGCCCTCCCTGGGGTGAAGAATACCATACCAATCCATCCCATACCAATCCATACCAATCCATACCAATCCATACCAATCCATACCAATCCATACTCCATCCATCCCCAACGCCCACCACCCACCAAACCCCAGACCCCAGACCCAAGACCCATCCTCCGGATACCGATATCCTATCCTATCCTATCCTTCCTTTCAAGCCGACGACCTATCAACCATACTAAGTACTCCATCCCCTCAAACAAACATTAACATCTTGCCGTCGGGCCCGTGAAGACGAGAAAAGGGTGAAGAACCTACCGATTACCGCGGCGACCCGGCAGCGGAGGCGGAACCAACGGGTTTCCATAAGCATCTGTGCCCAGTGTAACGCGACAGTCTGGACAGTACCATTTGGCGCGGCGGGAAGGGATGTCGTCTTCGGTCATGTCCATGCAGGGGAGGTGGAACCACTCTTTATCGCACTGTGGGGTGGGGATGTTTGTTAGTTCCGATGATAACAAACAACAAAAGGGGAGGAATTTTGTGGGATAAAGGGGAGGAGTTCTGTTGAATAAAGGGGATGGGGGGAGCTTACGTTATTATCACACGATATCATTTGCCCGTAACTAACGTCGTCGCAGATACAGTATCGGGGCTCATTGGGATCGATGTCGTCGGCCTGCTCCGCCTCTTCTTCTGCCTTTTTCTTCCGCTTGTTCTTGCTGCCTTGCGCGCGTTTGACGTTTGTCACTGTCTTTTGGCCGTCTTCTGCATTCGTGACTTCACCCTTTGGAGGAGGCTTCCGCCGGCTACTAGTGCGGGTAGGTGGGGGTGGGGGTGCAGGTACTGTGAGCGTGGTTGCGGGTTGGCTAAAGACACTATGACGACGGGTTTCTCGAGTTATCCTACCTTCTTCGTTGGGCTTGGGCTCTTCGCTTTGCGCCTTGGGTGTAGGGACGTGGCCGCGTGCGGAGCGAGGGCGTAGGGTCGGCGCTGCAGGTGTCTCTGGGCGGGGCTCAGGCACGGGTGTAGGTGTCTTTGAGGACTTGGTGGGCGGGAGAGTGGTCACGGGCGGAGTGGGAGCTTTCGGAGCAACGGATTCGCGTTTGGGCCTGGTCGAAGCTGCTGTTGGTGCTGAGACTGAGACTGAAGCTGGAGGAGTTGGTGCTTTAACAGGTACTGGTGATTGCGGAGCCTGTGCCACGGCAGGTGACTCCTCTGGCGGTACTGGCGACGTTGTAATGGGTGTGAGCTCAGGACTTGCCTCTTTCGAAACGGCCTTGTTGACTTTCGGTGTGCTTGGACCTGCTGGCGCAAGCGGCACTTGCACGGTATTCCCATTCGTCGATGGCTTTGCAGGCTCTGGGACTGGTACCGGTGTGCTTACTCTTGGAGAGGGCACAACAGAGGCCGTCCGATCGCGAGGGGTGGACACGGTCGAGTTGGGGGTCGGTATCGGGGAGGCGACCGAGCTTGGTGCTGGAGCGATGAGCTGCAGACGTGCGCGCTTGGGTTCTGGCGGCCTTGACGCGCTGTCTTGAGTTGCTACCGATGCTTCTCTGGTGGTCTCGATGGCGCCGTCGGTGGTGGGTGGAGGGGATGCATCGCGCTTCCGCTTGTTGGATAACCTGAGCGGAGTTTTCTTCTTCTGGTTCGCAGTTGCAACACTAGAGCTGAAGTTGAGCTCCGTAAGCTCCTTAGCAGCTTCTTTGACCTTCTCAGAAGCGCCGATAAGCTCCTGGGCGTCGTGCATAGCCTTTTGGCGCTGCGACATGCGATCGAGCTTCCTGCCTTCTTTTGCCGCGACAGGCTTCAGGCGGATGCTGACTGGCCCGGATTCTTCCCTGGAATCTTCCTCGACAGACTCGATTGGCGGGGGTGGATTTGCTGCCTGCGGGCCATGCGGTGCCAAAAGGCCCAGGCCAGAAGCTGTCATAATCTGTTGCAGCGTCTCAGGCTCCTCGTCCAGGAAGTGTTCGCCTGTCGCCTCGCAGCGAGCCTTCTCCCTCTCGTAGTCGGCCTCTGTGCGGTGCTTCTTCTCCAGCTCGCGTATCATCATGGTCTGACTAGGAGTCCATACAGCGTTCTTCTTCATCTGCTTGCGCAGGACGGCCATTTCGTATTCTGTCAGCTTCTTCCAGGGCGCCCATTTGCTACCGGGTTTCGCGTCGGCTGGCGGTGGGGCCAATTGTGCGAGCGCATTGCTGGTGGATATGCCGGCGATGGAGCTGTGCACGTTGGTGCCGAGTACGCCAGCAGCGCGCGACCTGCCCCCAGTTGCCCTTGAATGTCTGTCCCGGTTGTCCTTGCGCTTCCTGGGTGATGCCACGTCGATGCCTGAACCACCATCCGAGTCTGACGAGTATGTTGCACCGCGGCGCCCACGTCCGCGTGGCAGAGGAACGGCGGTCTTCCGGTGCCTGTCTCGGGGTCGTGAGGTGTTGGCGCCATGTCGGCCGCCATCGAAGGTGAGGCGCAGATGGGCGGGGCGTATGTAGTCGCGGTTTACGGGTCGGTGGGCGCTGGGAGAGACTGGCGGGGGCGTCGGGTCGCGTGAGGGCGGCTGTGGCTGGGCTTGGAGTTTCCGCTTAATGACTGATGAGCGCTGGCAGTGGCGGACGGTGACCTCGTACAGCCGCGACGCTTCTGTGTATGCAAACTCTCGCTGATTGATGGCCTTTTGAAGATGCTGGGCGATGTTCTTGCGTAGTAATACCGGATCGGGGCGCTCTTGCTCGGGGAGGGCGGGCAGCTTGCCGTACTGGACCGTCAGCTCGTGGACCTGCTGGACGGCGTCCGAGTAGGTCGAGTCGAGGTCGGCAATCAGCGTCAGCGAGCGCACCAGGTCTGACGGGAAGAATTCGGTGTAGTCGAGGAAGTCGTTGACCGTCGTCTGGGCGTCCGGGTTCGGGGCGGGTTGGGCCATTTCTGGCGCATCGTCGGCTTCAGACATGGCGCATCGCGGGGAGGCAGAGTAGATGGAGGGTTGCGACGCACGCGTCAGACTCTCCAGCCACGCGTCAACTAGAGTATTGAGGAGAATCAGCGCGATCGTGAGGGCGCGAGTTGCGATATGCGCTGACAAGATAGGGCGGCTGATGGGAGCTGGTCGCACTGAGGTTCGCGGAGGGAGTTCGTGCTAGCCGCTTTAGGCGCGCCTCTTGTCGATCTCTCAGGAACGCCCATGCGCTTGCGAGTTTGCCCAGCTGCCGGCTCGCCCCGCAACACCCCATCTGTGCCTAGCGACTGTATCATCCTTCACTCTCGTGCGTCACCTTACTGGCAAGAAAATGTGTCACGCTGACCTTATGCCTGGGAAGGCTTTGCATCTCCACCCACCCCTGAGTCTCCGCACATCACGACTGCTTGTGCCGTCAAATAAACAACTTCCGGCACATGTAAATTGGATGCATCATAATCGTTTACTGCTCTGAGTCGGTATGTAAATTCTACAGGCAGCATAAACTGTACTTTTCGTGATAATACGCTATTAAGACAATGTCTTCTCAAGTCTAGACCATGCGCCTTCCGTTGACACATTACCTCTGTAAAGACCACCGTCAACTCAAGTCAGACTCTCTTTCCATTTCTCAGGTCGCATGACCCATTTTTGTGTTTTCTATCTCTCAGAAGTCTGGGTGAGGCTCTCGCTCACCGCGCCTGTCGTTTGCTCCTCCCTCATCCGTCTGTCCAAGCGCGATCCCCGCATATATCTTCGCGCTTTCTATCGCAAACAATTTCTACCAGTTCCATTCGTCAAACAACCACCATGGCTTCGGCACGCCTACAGCGTCTTCGGAGGTTCGTTCAAACAGACCTTGATGCTGTTCCTGACCGCCCCGTGTCTCCACAACCTGAGCCCAACCCAGAACCCAAATCTGACCATGCCAGCTTCAACGACTGCACTGGTGGTGTATCGCTGGAGAACGCACCGCCGAATACGCCTGCTAGCAAACAAACCTCAACCAGTAAGATCGATACGTCCATAAAGACACCACCTGCCGTCGAGAACACCGAGCGCCGATACATCTGGGTCAAAGACGCCGATAGCTCCTTCAACCCAAACCTGGACTCGATGCGCCTATCCACCGCCTCGGCCCCAGCTCCTCGAACTGATGCCGCTGGTCTTCCTGCTACCGATCTTCAACGTGGCGACCTAGCCTCACCTCGCCATCACTTCACACCCATCCAGGCCCTGTCCAAGTACCCTTACAAGTACTGCGATAAGAGTCATATGCAAGACATTGCATCAGCCTTCTTCGACCAAGGAAAGTTTTGGCAGCGAGAGTGGGACCTGTAAGTTCACCTCATTCAATTACTCTGAAGAAGGATATCACCGCATCGCGACGACTCTCACCAATCACTTGCTAATCTCACCAGGTACTACGTCTGGGACATCGAAGAGACCTCCAAGCCCTTCGTACTCGTTCGTGAGAGTCAAGTTCTAGCCTTGCTTGGTGAGATCAACAAGCATCTTAATCTCTCTTTGAGAATCAGCGACCAGCAGCGTGAGGAGGTAACATGGCCCGCTCATACGTACTGCCGGAAGGTTTAGACTAACTGACAGCTCCAGGGCCTACTCGTGCAATTCCCTGATCATCCCCGCTGCTTGCCTCGATACCTTGGACGCTCGCACTCGCGCGAAGACGTCGATAGCATGGCCGAGAACGCCCCCAACGAGCACTTCCGCGCAGCAGGCGAATCTTCACACCCACCGCTTGAACAACCGACTCTGGAAGACTTCAAGCAATTGATGGAGAACCTGGCTGAAGCACAGAAGGCCAAGAACAAGGCGAACAAAGCAAAGAAGCAGCAAGAGCGCCTGGGCAAGAACAAGTCCATGACCGACCAGTTCAAACGCGCGTCAAGGTATCTCGGTCTACGCGATTCCATTCAGAATCCATCATTGTCCACCTTGTCTCCGGCCGTCGATCCATCCCAGCCAGCTCCATTCCCCTTCGATCAGTCTGTCGTCTTCGTCTGTGTTGATGTTGAGTCGTATGAGAGGGCCCATCACAAGATCACTGAAGTCGGTGTCGCCACCTTGGACACACGCGAGCTGGTTGGTGTTCCGCCTGGCGTGGACGGCGAGGCCTGGAGAGAGAAGATCCGTGCGCGTCACTTTCGCATCAAGGAACATCGTCACCTAGTCAACTCCGAATTTGTTGCCGGACATCCTGACAGCTTCAAGTTCGGCCACTCGACCTTTATATCACTCAAAGAAGCTGCGAGTCATGTCGCGGCCTGTTTCCACGCCCCTTTCGCCGCCGAAAACGGCGATGACTTCCTCAGCCACTTTGATCCCACTGAGAAGCGCAACATTGTCTTCCTCGGTCACGATACTCTGGGCGATGTTCGCTACCTCCAACAGCTTGGATACGACCCGATGAAGGTAGAGAACATCCTCGAGGCCATGGACACCGCGACCATGTACAAAGTCTGGCGTCGGGAGCAGCAGCCTACCAGTCTAGGCCGGATCATGAACGCCTTCGATGTTCCCGCGTGGTTTCTTCATAACGCAGGCAATGACGCCGTATATACCGTGTGGGCTATGCTGGCCATCTGCGTGAAGGAGGCCACTCTTCGTGGTTCCCCGGAATTGGACGATCTGCGAGAGAATGAGATGAATGCTAAACTTCAGGCTGCTCTTGAAGATGCCGAACAGAGGGTCAAGGACGATGCCGAGGGCTGGAGCGATCATGAAGCGACTGGAGACGGCGGTGTACCCGTACCCCTTGCGACTGCTCTCGCACCGAAGCCAGCACAGCCCATGACGAAGGCCATTCCTCAGTATGATGGTTATTCGGATTTCGGTATGGAGACAGGCCGTGGTCGTGGATTCCAAGCTCCGATCGGACACCGGGATGGTGCTAGACAGGGAGCTTCTCGTGGAAGGGGAAGTAGTCAGTTACAAGGAATTAGTCGCGGTCGCGGCCGTTCAGGCTCGCCCAAGGGTGCGCCTCGGCCAGAGGCTATTCCCAAGGTGGACTACCACTGGTAGGCAGGAAGTGATGGTAGCGGTCAGCGCAGTGTGGGTCACTCGGATATTGAAGCCGGGGTTCTCGACAGTCATATAGTCTTGCGATAGGAGATATGGGGAGATGATTGATGGAGATGAATGATCAAGTCTACATGAATCAAATCATAAATGTAACTTGATCTCACACTGTATCTCTGAGGAAGGCTTACCAAGACACGCTCATATGAAATACAATCATAGTCCCATCATTAATGCTACGCCTTCAGCACACCCTCCACAACCTTCAGAACCTCCACCAACTCCTCATCCATCATACTCTTCCCCACAACTTGAACATGCGTCGGTAAACCCTCGCACTCATCCGCATCATCTGCGACACGTTAGCCTCCAACATTCGCCTGATACGCAAAGTAATACTTACAAGGCGGTTCAAACGCCACGCCCTCCTTCAAAAACTCCTCATCAGCCCCCTTCTCCGCTTTCCCAGCTGCCAGCACCCCGCTCGGCCAATTCAACAAATTGACCACGACCGTGTAAATCGGAAGACCGTAGGTATCGTGCTTCGGGGCGACACCCTGGTACCCTGGCATGAGAACGGCGTCTAGTCCTTTCTCCCCCTCTTCCTTCCCAACGTCTCCGACCATCAATGCATGCCACTTCTTCACAACCCCCGCTTTCTGCACATTCAAATCCCACAGCTCATCCAGACTAGGCACCCAATCTTTCAACTCGGGGAACGAGCATGTTGATAGCGAAGGAACGGGCGGTTCGCCTCCATCTTTGATATACTGCAACGGCGTCTTCTTCGGGTCCAGCATGAAGAACTTCCATGCTAGCAGGGCGGTTTGATACAGATCCGGTATCTTGTCATCGAGGAGGACGATATCGTGGCCTTGCGCTTTGAGTTTCATCGCTGTGGTATGCAGTGCGCGAGCGATGGGTGGGTGGAGCGGTCGTTCTTTACAGCCCCTCACCAGCCCGAATCGCAGGGGTTTGCTAGAAGGCTGGACACAGCGCCACGGCACATTGAGGCAGTTTTCGTCGTAAAGCCACGGTTTCGCGTCGCCCACACTCCTTAAGAAAAGTTCGTAGTCGCGGACGGACCGGCCACACGGTCCTATAACCACGGGAACGGAACCTGGACTACCCAGCCGACCGACTGCGACGCCACCTGCAAACGGCACCCTCCCTGCTGTTGGCTTCAGAGACGAGCCGCCGCAGCATATCGCGGGGATGCGGTTTGAACCTGCGACATCTGTTGCCACGCCTAGGACGCTGCCTTTCATAGCGAGGAGGGCGCCCTCGCCGCCTGTGGAACCGCCGGCTGTGTGGCTGAGTTTGAGCGGGTTTAACGTGCGGCCGAAGATGTTGTTGTGGGAGTCTGCTGTCATCATTGTTTGGGGGAGGTTGGTTTTTACGTAGAAGACTGCGCCGAGGGTGTGCAGGAGGGTTACTAGGGAGGAGTTTGAGGCGGAGGGGGGACGGGCGAGGAAGGATATGTAGCCGAGTGTTGCTTGGACGCCGCGGATGTTGAAGGAGTCTTTTAGGCTTATTGGGAGGCCGTGGAGCGGTCCTATAACCCTCCCCTCCTTCTTCAGAAAATCATCGCATTCCCGAGCCCGAGCGAGTGCTTCTTCGAATAGTATCTCTGTCAGGCAACTCACGCACTGCTGCGCTACAGCTGCTCTCTTGCAAAATGCCGTGACCACTTCTGTACTTGTCAATTGGCCCTCTGCCATCATCGTGACCACATCAGTGGCATCGTAGTTTTCAGTAATGTCCAACTCTTTCTCGGTCAAGATGCCGCATGTTCGCGGCACATCTAACACAGATATACTGGATGTTTCCGTGTACTGAGACGTTTGAGAAGAAGGCAGCCGCCAATCTTTCGGTATTTTTGCGTACACGGATTCGCGTTTCGAAGCGGCGAGGGTGCGCCAGTCGGGTATGGATGGTGGTGCTGCGGTCATGGTGTTTGGTGATGGGATGACTGGGGTTGGACGGATGGGATCAGGGTTATTCAAGTCAGAGTTGTCAAGCAACGAAGAATGAGTATGTAAACGGGGTTTTGAAATAAGAAAAGAGCAAATCGCAGCGGTGAGGATGCAATAGCGAAGACGCTACTGTGTATCATTGTTACATGCTGATGATGAGGGGTTTGGGGGGCTATGGGGAGCCGGCCGAGGTTGCCGAGTCGGAGGGAGATCCCGAAAGGCGTGCAGTGTGGGGATATGTGGGTTTGTACTGGGGTAGTCAGGTGCGTATGATGACTTTGTGCGGCATGCAGAATAAGTTGTTGCTTGAAGAATTGCCAGATCTTCCTTTGGGTCGATGTCTGGATGTCCAACGTAAAGATTTCGCTAAAGCTACATAAGCTCTCATGAACGCTTGAACTGGGTGGCACCATACCAGTAGAAATCTAAAGAACGCCCATGGTCTGATTAGAACTGCTTTGAGGATATGTTCGCTGTATCTGCTACACTCCTCAATCCCTCCTCCTCTCACTCCTCTCATGTGGTGACCTGCTTCTCGTGTCCTTTCGCCGTCTCCGGTCTCTCGATAGTGACCTCGATCGTTTCGCATCGAAATCGCGTTCTCGCCTGCGTTCTGTATGGTCGTCTCGTCGCTTGTGGTCGCGGCTTCGTGATCGGTGTCTGCGCCTCTCATCGCGCCCATCGCGCCCATCTTCCCTCCGCCTGTCGCGCGACCGTGAACGTTCCCGATGTCTGTGGCGTCGTTCTCTGTCCCGCGAACGACTTCGCGATCGATGACGTCGCCTTCGCTCTCCGTCGTCGTCTCTATGTCTGCGTGAACGCTCCTTCTTTTCCCTCTTCTTCGCCTTGTCGTCGTCGTCCTCCACTTTGGCCTTCTCGTCTAGCGTATCCTTGACATCTGCCTCATGTACCTTCTGGCCGAGTGGCGTCAGGTTCGCATTATTGCGTACTGGCACGGGGAGACCCATGGCAGCTAGCATGGCGTCTTCCTCAGCCTCCTTCAGTTTGCGCTTCTCTTCCTTGATGCGCGCAGCTTCGGCTTCTTTGGATTCCTCGTCGCCCTTTGCATACCAGTTCAGGTCGCGTCCTTGTTGCCAACGGCCGACAGGGGCCATGAGCGAGTGGCCCAGGTAGTTTTCGCGTTGCGCATCGTTCTTGACGTCTTCCCATTTGAAGTCGGCGCGACCGCCGCTGGACACTGTCAGCTGATGCTTTACATCAATAAATGAGGAAGCTTACCGGCTGCCTTCTTTGCGCACTGTCTGGACGAGATCCATGGTGTTGAGTTGTCGTGGTCGTGCACAGAAGACGGCGCAAGTCGATTGCGGCCAACACGCGGAGGTGAGAGGCCCGTGCTACCTACCAGTAGCTTCTCCATCACCAACCTCCAAGAGCTGCCAGACAGCCCCAACACTCTTCACTCACGTACCCACCGCTAACATGCCTCCGACACTCCCACCCCCCGACGAGCAAGAATACGATGCGCCCTCGACCATCGCGACCCTCCCTGGGCAAGACCTGAATGCCGGAAACAACCTCTTCTGGTACTTCACCTCGTCGCCATGGTTCGACGCCGAAGAGTGCATCAACATATCCGTCTTCACTAACCTCAACCTCCATGACCCGGCCAATGCCCAACAAATCATGAATGACCCGACGCTGTGGAATCAACGACTCAACAGTGTACCGCAAGGAATACAATACGTTATAGCTGGTGAAGGGCAGGGCGAAGGTCACCCATGGATTCTCCAGCGCCAACACAAGGCCGAGGTCACAGATTACGATGGCAACAAGAAGAACGGCATGTTTGTGGAGGGCAACTGGTACACGCACAACACAAAGGTTCTCATGGCGCCGAGCTTGCTGGACGTTGTGCAGAGTAGACTGCTTACCGTCGCGACGCGCATGGAGCAGATGGCTGAGATATCCAAGAACATGACACATTGGACACCTGCGACGGGATACTCGTACTTCCCTCCTTCACACGAAGCGGCGAAAGCGGCGACTACGGCGAGTCGAATCGGGAGTCCGACACTGGCGCCAACAGATCCAGACGCGGCGGGCTCTCAGTCACAAGGAGCAGGAGCCACGGCACAGGCGACAGACCCACTGGCATCCACCACCGAGTTCTCAGACGCGCTGTTCATGCACTCGCTCAACCTCACAAACGCATATGGAGACGAATACATGGACGAGAACCCGCTGAAGGGCGAGCCAGGCGCGTTCGTCTTCGAGGGCACCAAGACCGCTGTCAATGCGAGGAACAAGGCACAAGAGCAGGCGGCACAGGCCTCACAGTCTACACCTGCCGCAGGGCTGAAAATCGAGACACAGCCACCGAGCAGAGCGCCATCTGCAGTAGGCACACCAAAGGCAGTAGGGACGCCGACTACACTAGAAGCGCAGGGTAAAAAGGGCATCATCGCTCCCGCTCCCAAGAAGAAGAAGGACAGGAGGAAGAGTCAAGGTGGACTGACCAGTCCAACTACACCGAGTGTGCCATAGTTCCGTCGTTCGGACTCGTTTTGGTGTAGGAGCTAGAACCCATTTCCTTTCCATGATACCCCGACTGTATACAAGTCAAAATCCAAAGATCGTCAAAAGTCGTCTTCTTCCGATTCACCATGCGCTTATACCCGTAAACTGACGTACGATTACCGATAAGAACACCTGCAGCCAACCGGAATGGAAGGTGAGATGCAACATCTAACGCCTCTGACTTTAGCCCGAACGCCGAAGTAAGCCACAACGAAACGGCCCCCAAATAACGTGTAGATCAATACCTTCCTACATGTATAAACAGTCGTTGTTGCCGCATTCTACTCTAACCATCACAACATCTCCATCCTGCCCGCAAACATGGTTCTCAGAAAAGTCGTCACGCCGGCTCCCACTCCCAATCCCCCCTCAACCCACAACACCACCACCAACGCCTCTTCTCATGGAGAAAAACAACCCCACGACTACCTCCCCGTCCCCAACCCCATGCCCAGCTACTGGCTCCAAAACCCGCATCCCTACGCCACCCTCCGCAGTACCCCCTCCCTCCCCCCAACCTGCGACATCGCGATTATCGGCTCCGGAATGGCTGGCGTACTAACCTTGTACCACATCCTCCAAACCAGCCACAAAAGCTACCTCTCCACGGGAAAACGCATGCCGCGCGTCGTCCTCCTCGACGCCCGCGACCTCTGCAGCGGCGCCACCGCACGAAACGGCGGGCACTCCAAGATTAAGACGGCGACGCTGGCGGGTATGCGAGATAGCGCGCTGAGAACGGAGATGGCGGAGTACCACCAACGCGTGATTTACGAACTGAAATCCCTAGTCGAGCAAGAGGGGTTAGTACAAGAATGCGAATTTGAACTCCGACGTAGTTTTGATGTTTTCCAAGATAGAGAGGAGTTTGAAAAGGTGAAGAGGGTGTATGATGATGCGGTGGAGAAAGGGGAGGGCTGGACAAAGAGCAGGAGTGTGGTGGAGGGGAGGTATGTGGAGGGAGTTACTAGTGTAAAGGGGGCGGTTGGGGCGTTTACGTGTGAGGTTGCGAGCTTTTGGCCGTATAAGTTGGTTACGGGGGTGCTGGAGGGGTTGGTGGGGAGGTTTGGTGGGAAGGAGGGTGTGTTGAATGTACAGATGAACACGCCGGTTACGCACCTCACCTCCTCCACCTCCTCCCCCTTTACATCCTCCAAAACGACAACAACAACCCTCCACACCCCCCGCGGCACCCTAACAACCCGCCTCCTCATCCACGCCACAAACGCCTACACGCCCTCCCTCCTCCCCTCCTTCCGTGGCACAATAGTCCCCTACAGAGGAATGAACAGCCACCACGTACCCACCCATCCCATCCATCCCCATCTGTCCAACACCTACAACATCGCCTTCGCCCCGACCCCATCCACCCCCTCATCCCCATCCCACCCAACAGGAACAGACTACCTAAACCCGCGCCCCGACAGCTCCATCGTCGTCGGCGGCGGCTCCTGGCTCTACACCCACCCCTCCTCTTCCAACCACCACAACAAATCCCTATGGTACAACACCGTCGACGACTCCGCTCTCACAGGGCACTTCCCTCCCCCCATCTACACACACTGGACATCTTACATGTCCCACAATTTCCTAGGCTGGCAGGACAGCGGCGCCCAACCAGACACAATCTGGACGGGGATTCAGGCCATGACGCACGATGGTATGCCGCATGTAGGCCGTGTTCCAGGGACGAAGGAGGGCCAGTGGATGTTGTGTGGGTTTAATGGAGGGGGGATGGGTATTATACCGTTGTGTGCGAGAGCGGTGGCGAAGATGGTGGTTGAGGGGAAGGGGTTTGAGGATGTGGAGGGGGAGTTTGGGCTGGTGGGGGGGTTTGCGACGGGGGAGGGGAGGATGATGGTGTGATTGATGGATGGGACGGGGGAGTTGAGTGTATGTGTGGAGGTGTAAGATGGGAACAGCGATGTTGTGTTGATCGATCCTCTGCACGTTGAACAGGTGCATGGATGATCCTTGGTGATACTAGTTTTCATCGCGAGAAGCGCGTTCTATATGGGGTTGGGTCTAATTACAATGTACGTACGGGATTAAATCTATAGATATATATACAATCTGAGAAAGAAGCTTATTTACTTGAACGGTAGGGCATCTACCGTAATGGTTTTTGATTCAAGGAAATCGTCACTGGTTGCAGAAGACGTACTAATGAGTGGGTAAATCCCGGATCCTTTTCGCGACCGATCGACCTTTTGCGAAACGGTGCCAATGCTGAAGGAATCTCCGACGGATACGAGTCTTGACTAACTAATCATCCCTAAGAAGCGAATTGTGAAAGAGGAGAGATAGGCTCCTCTCGATGCCAACAGAAAAAAACTTAAACTCCATCCCAGATGCCGCTTGCTTCCCTTTTCATATTTGAGCATTTGCAGTTTGACGAAAGCCTTCATCAGAACAGTTTCTTTCACCCGCCAACAATGCAAGAGTCCCAGAAGCTAGCCACAAACACACCCGTGAAGTAACAAAGGAGAGATACCAAGCGACAAGATAGAAGCTCGAAATGATGAGGTCGTCGGTGAAGTGGAGTGTACAGGTATAAGGTAGAGAGGAGAGGAGATAGGAAATGGTATCTCTAACGGCTACAATTTGAACGTGGAGGGTTGAGGATTGGGAATCGTAGGACTCTTGCTTCCTGGAAACAACGTATTCCTCGAAATCAAAGCAAAGAAAAAAAGGGATAAGAAAAGTTGTCAAGACTACAAGTGGCAGGTCATAGTGCCTTACCACACCCACTCAAGGTCACCCAGATCGTCCGTGATCTGGGCGTGTTCGGTATGAGAGCGCCAATCTTTGCTCTTGTACCAGTTGTCCACCTTCTGCTCCCAGGAGCTGACAGGGTGGTTGTTGTTTTCATTGTGACTGGAGCCCCAGTGGATCGGTCGTCGGCCAGTCCCAGTCCGGCTCCGCTTCCGGGCGGAGTTCGGAGCTTCAGTGGACTTGGGCGACCTCATTGGCTTTGACGGAGTCTGCTGCTGAACTTGCTGCTGGGCCTGGACGGCAGGGCTGCGTCGACGGTCGCCGAGGGCAGCCCACTTGTCGGCAGCAGAGCGCTTGGGGCTGCGAGCAGGTGCTGGGGTGCGATGCTCCTCGAAGACGAATCCCGTCGCCGCGCTGACGTGGTCGACCGCAGAGCGAATGTTCTTAGGCGAGCGATCCCTGCTGTTGTGGACCGTGGCAGGGTTCTTCACCTCGGATAAGCCGCGAGGGGTCGAGACGCCAGATCCGGCTTCAGAGACAACAGCCTTGGGCTTGGGCTTCTCAGCACTGAACGAGTGGCAGTTGTTCTCGAGCTCAGCAAGGAACTGCGCGTCGTCATCCTCCTCATCCCAAAGGTCACTCCAGCTCTTCGAGATCATGTCGCGCTTCTTACCGAAGACGGACGACATGCTGTTGAAGTTCTTGGCAGGAAGCGAGCCAGAGATAGCAACGGGCCGAGATCGAGTGAAGTTCATCGACTTTGGTTCGCTGACGTCAACCGACTTGAAAGATAAGCCTAAGCCAGAGTCCACAAAAGATACGGCAGAGGCGCTATCTGGCTTGACATCGTAGGGAGGACCCGGGAACATGTCGTCCTCGTAGATCTCGTCGTCAGGAATGGCTGAGAGCTGACGGAACTGCTGAGGTGGCGACATGGCCAAGGCCTTCGCCCATGGGAATGAACCATTGTTCTCGAGCTGCGGCGTCGAGATGGAGGGAGTGCGGAGGGGCTCACGGTTGGCTCCGACAGCGACGACGTCACGCTCCTCGGTGCAGAAGTCGTCAAGGCTCTCGTCATCGGTGGTGAAGCTGATGACGCGGGCCAAGGCATCCTTGACAGCGTTGAGGTCGCGCCTCTCGGGGTCGATGGCCAAGCACTGCCTGATGACCTCAAAGGTATCCTGCGACATGTTGGGGAACACGTCGAAGAGGCTCTGACGGTCGAGAGCAAAGTCGGCGTACAGAGGGTCTGAGGTGGATGGGACAGCGAAGGGGTTACGCTGGAAGAGGATGTTGAGGAGGACGATGCCAATGGCCCAGATGTCTGCCTTCTCAGTAGAGTAGCCAGTGTTGCCAGGGTCGTACTGCTCAGGCGCCATGTAGCGGTCGCTGCCTACAGCAATCTCGTAGGACCACGTGTCAGTAGTGGCAAGACCGAAGTCGCCAAGCTTCATGGAGCCATCTTGGGTGAGGAAGATGTTCTCGGGCTTGATGTCGCGGTGGTAGATGCCTTTCGAGTGGATGAACTCGACGGCACCGACAAGCTGCATCATGAAGTCGCGCACGTGCTCGGTCTCGAGAGGGCCCTTGCCAACACGAATGGCCTCGTACAGGTCGCCATTGGAGCAGAACTCGAGGACCAGGTAGATGTGGTTCTGGGTCTCGAAGGACTGGAGGAGGTTGACAACATTGGAGTGGTCGCCGAGGTGCAGGTGAACGCCAAGCTCCTCGGAACGCTCATCGACTGCGAAAGCAGAAGGGCAGTTGACGGCGGCGGTGCTCTTGGTGATGACCTTGATGGCAACATTGTCGCCAGTTACGAGGTCCTTGGCCTGGAAGACCATGCCGAAGGAGCCATTGTTGAGAGGGGAAATGGTCTCGTATCGTCCATGTAGCACAACGCCGTCGTGAAGGTGATCGCGCATGCACTCCATTGGAATAGTGTGTAGTGGAACGGGGTGGCTGTCGTGGTGAAGCCGAACAAACAAAGGAACAGGAAGAGGGGAAGCTCGATATGCGGATAAACAATGGGCAGACAGCCGAAAGCCCAAAAGCGATGCTCTATCAGACTTTTAGGTGACGGAGTCTTGGGAAGATATCAATAAATGGTTGTAATGGCGGCCGATGGTTATGGGATAGGTCGGACCGGATATGTCGTAAGGCAGCAGCGGGAGGCTGGAGAAACAGAAAGCAGTCGTCGGTGATATGCACAGGAGTCCGTCGACGGAAACAGCAAGGAAATGCTCAAGAGAGTGTGGTTCTCATTTGTCGGTATTAATTGCGTATGGATAGCTCGAGTCAACGAGCTGTCGGGGTGGGTGGAGGAGGGATGGAGTCGTAGACGTCCGGAAAGGAAGAGGTATCGCTGCGTAAAGAGAAGAGAGTCGTAACACGTGGAAGTAGAGGTGTCGTCGGTAGGCAGACAGTAGGGAGGTGTCTGGATGACGCTATTGACGGCGTGAGTCAGATGGCACGGGCTCACGCGGAAAGGGAGCTAGCAGGCTGTCGAAGGTGGTCGAGACGATGCTAGTTGGCGGTTCGCTATGCTGGATTCGATCGAAAGAGCATCAAACGTGTGCCTGGAGAAGCTATTGCGGCGGCGGTCGGGTCGAAGTGAGGTGAGGTGAGAGATGGGGACGAGCGGGTACTCGGACTAGCTAGCTGTCGGACGGATGTCGGAATGGCCAGCAGCGGACTCTCAATATCACATCAAATCAGACCCGGCGGTGGCAGCTATATGGTCGAGTAGATGCGTGTATAGCGTGGTTGGCGTGGGTGTGTCGGGAGTCGGCGGAGGGCGGAAGGGATGGTGTTGTTGACGTTGTTGACGTCTGAGCTGCGAGCGGTTGCGGCTGCGGAAGGAGCGAGGGAGGAGCGGTGGTAATTAAGGCAGCAACGGACGGTGAGGAGTGTTGTGGTGGTGATGAGGAAGCAACGCTAGAGCTTGCGAACAACGACGAGAGCAAAGTAGGTGGGTACGTGTTATGGAGGCATCGGGAGATGGTGGTGAGGTGATAGCGGGTAAAGGACGGCCAGCTGGGTATTAGAGGGCAGCGCGCCAGGAGCTGCTGCCCTCGGGGGACCCACCAGTGGCAGGGGTCGTGCTTTGGGACTAGCGCTGGCTAGGGATGGCTACGTGGCTTTCCAAGGTGCTAAAGCAGCACGAAGACCTGGCCAACCGGCGCCGCCACTGGCCTGCCAACTTTCCATGACTTTCTATCGGTTTCCACCGTGGTCGTCACCCGTCGTGCCTGCCATCACTTGCGCCCCCGTCCCCGTCGTCCCTGCTTTGGCAGCCGGTGGGTCCTTCCTGCCCATGGCATCATCTCTTGCACAGTCATCGGCTCCACTCTGATCTCTGTGCTGGCGGACGAATGCGCAGAAATTAGCTATGACGAGCGCTGAAACATTGTCCTGGCCGACGCGGACAGGGCGCACTTCCAGACCTCGTCCAGCCTGTCCAGCCTGACCAGCTGTCGTGCGCCAATGCTGGCTTAGCCCCAAGCGCCGCCTCCAGGGCGCTGCTGATCGTAGCCCGTTGCACCGTAGCACCCAACTGCCACCTGGCCTGTAGAAGCCCGCGCCCGCCCTCCACGAGCTGCTCCAACGCGACCGTTATCTCTCGTTTCGTGATGCTTGCCACTTTGTCCCGCATGAGCCTTGCGCTCTCTGCACCCGACATTGGACGTCCTGCTGTCGTGTGCTCAGATTGTCCGCAGTGTATCCGTCGCGCAGTACTGTGCTATCCAGGGGCTGATCTACGCCCCAATACAGCATGACAAGTGTTTCGTCGCTAGCTCGCGGCCATTTGGTACACTATTCGGCTGACTACTGTCTATCGTCCCTCGACATCGGCCTCAAGGGTCGGGCGGGTCGCGGCAAACATTAGAAATCTGGGGAAAGCTCATGCTGCGATGCGATGCGATGCGATGAGACTGCCATTGCGGTCAACCCTGACAGCTGATGTGCCGGTAGCATCCCGCTGCTTCACAGTCGGGGTTCATGCTACCGCTCTACCTGAGACAAAGCCGTGTATGCGCTCACGCCGCAATAGCCTCGCGCGTCCATCCCGCCTCGAATCCTCTGTTTGTTGTCTTGCTGCGCAGGATCCGGAGTAAGCTTCCCACTGCACCCTAAAGGAGGGCTCGCAGTAGCTTGCAGTAACTTGCAGCCTCCTGCATCCACAGCCACCCAGAGAGCGTGTTGGACAGGCACTCGGCGGGCTACTGCAGGTAACATGCACCGGGCCATTTCTTTGTACCCACTCGCTGTACCTGTCCCTGGGCTACCCATGAGCGGTGTAGAGAAACAAAGACAACACACTCTCCCCCAGCCTATAGCATTTTCAACTTTTTGCGTTGAGCCGGGAGGATTTGCGTGACAGGCGGACGTACAGTGGGTCGGCTGCGGAAGCTATGTGGAAATCTTGCGACATCGAGCATCGACATGGCCGGGTTAGCCAGGAACACCCGTCCATCTCACCATGGTCGCCCGCAAACACGAGTGAAGGTGTGGATATTCTGGGGCTTGCATGACGGTGTGCGCCTCAACGACCAGCCTCATCACGATCATTGCCACGAGGATGTACGATCAGTGCAAGGAAGTCGTTGGGGAAGAGCCATCGTGACTGTACGCGACTGCCAACCTTCAACCCCCGATGCCCGATGACTCCTATGCTTTTGAAAATTTTCTTCTCGACAGCACGTTCACGGCTGTCAGGCCTCATCCGGCATCGTCAAGGAATATTCAAGGAACTTGTTTACACATGTCAATAATACACAACTTGCCGTGGTAACCTCACCGCCATGTTTTGAAGTTCCCGTCCTCAAGCCTCGCACCAGTTAGCTGCCAGTCCAGACACACAACTACAGTTCGCAGTATGGAGGCGCTATAGCAGAGATTTTCTTCTCACCGCCGTTCACCGCCCTGCACTCAACAACAACAAGGAAACAATGTCGCCCGCGTCCCTCGACACCGCGCGCTGGAGCCAAGCAGAGGTAGTGTTGCTCGACATTGGTGAGTCGCTTGCCATTCTCGAGTCCCGCATGGCTAGTCGAGAACGACTGCAATCAGCCTCCACCAACCTCGCGATGCATGCAGCTGTCTAGTCAGCAACTTCCCGATGGCGATGCCGGCCACCGACAGCACCTTGCACTGTCTGTGTTGCTGCGCTCTCCCGGCCGCTACCCCAGCTTTTGCCTGCGCCACCCAGCTTCGCATTCCGATGCGTTGACTGGTCTAAACATCTCAGGAGGCTGACTGCTGCCAGAGGGCACTATTTCCAGCATCTCATTCGTCAAAGATGTCATGGTAAGCCTTTGTGTTTCTATTCTCGCGTCTCACTTCCCAGCGCTTCCACCTTCCCTCGTTGTCATTCTGTTCGTCTCGAGGCGCATCTTCCCCGCATTCGGAATCGTGATCACCACCACCAACCTCTGTCGAGAATCACGCCGGCCCGCCCTCCCATGCCAGCCTGGTGTCACCCGGCAATGATGAAGCCACTCATGGCTCCCCTCGCCTCTTTCGCCTCCCCTGAGTTCTAGATGCTTTTCCGACCTGCACCTGCCACTCCAACGATGATCTCGCGCTTCCAACCTCCGTCATCTGTCACGCGACGCCCGCCAGTGGGGTTTCCTCTTCACGCCGTCTCGCTCACAATAGCCGCAGTACCCGTATGCACTAGACAGTCTCACAGGACTAGCACGCAATTCGTGGTCGGATGCCGACTTCCAAACCCTCATCGCATCGTTCCCAGACGACGCCAAACGCAGCGCCGATGCGCTACTCGCCCACGTACAAGACCTTACGCGGCGCGATGTCAAGGCTGTGTACTTGAAGCAACTACAAGGTGGGTAACAAATTGAGTGTTTCAACATGGACGACGCACCCCGGGCCTCCCATGTCCAGCCAAATGATTGCCAACACCAAGCGCCGACACCGCGCCGCTCTAAAGCGGCTAGCTCGATCGAAACAGAGTAGTGATTCGATCGGCCAGTCACCACCGGCAGCATTATCGCGATAGTCGCCGCCTGTCGCAGCGACCCTTGGGGGTGCCAAACCCTCTTCCTGTCAGCTCGACGCCGCTCCAAGACCCCATTCCGTCCATCGCACCACAAGCGTGGCGATCAGCCCATTCTAAACGCTGCTTGCGTACTACCATCACCACACATGCACATTGCCTTTATCGATCTTATCAATCATCGGCCAATACACATAGTTGCACCGCAAAACTAACCCCTTTGCTCGCAGGCCACCTATGGACAACCGGGTTCCGCAACGGTGATCTCAAAACCCCGCTCTTCAGCGATGTAATCCCAAAACTCGAGCAGTGGAAAGCAGCCGGCAAAACACTGGCCATCTTCTCCTCCGGCAGCGTGCAGGCTCAGCTCCAGTTCTTTACCTACGTCACAGACGGTCCGAATACGCGGGACATTAAACCCCTGTTCGCCGCCCACTACGACACGGTGAACGCCGGTCCTAAAATGGAAAAGACGTCCTACGAGAAGATATGCCGTGAGCTGGGCAAGGACGTCAAGAACGTCGCTTTCTTGACTGACAATGTAAAAGGTATGTGGTATTTTCGTGAGGCTGTTACGGCGAATGGTGATTTGAAACAACACACCACCGCCTACTCACCGCCCTTACATCTGCACCCCACCACCGCATCTTTCAACCCACTCTTTGTCTCGCGTTCCGAATTCGTTACTTACCTATCATCCCACTATCACACGTCCTTCGTCACGCCGCATATTCTCGTCTAGAGCCTACTGCCCCTCTCGTCCACATCCGCGTGTCTCGTTCCACTTAAGTCTTTCCCATCACGCGACCCCACCATGTTTCACATCGATACATCTTTCTCCATCGCACGTGGCTAGCTCCATATGCACACTTCATGTACAGTGACTAACATGTTTTGTGATTTGAATAGAAGCTGAAGCGGCGATGGATGCGGGTGTCTATGCTGTTGTCGTTGACAGGCCGGATAACGCGCCGTTGTCGGATGAGTCGAGAGAGACGTTCGCTGTCATCGAGACGTTGGATGCGTTGCCTTGAGCGGATCGACGATTAATGGAGGTGTTGTCGCTTGGAGCGTGGGGAGGAGGGCTTCATACGTGGTTGCCGTTGTTGCGACACTGTATCGAGGCTTGATAACGGGTTGGTTGGCTAGATATACAATATCAATATGAGCTCTTTCCTTCATTGAAGTACCTTTCCAAAGTAACGAAGCTCTCGTCATATCTACTCTTCATGTGATCTATCGGTGATGCGACAAGAACCCAACGTCTAATCGTCAACATAGCTCAACCCGACATCGCGAATTATCGCTATCACCATACACTTTGTAAAGATTATCTGAAGTGATATAGTAATTCGAACTCTTCCTGTTGTCCAGACTACGCAGCTAAATAAAAACTGTTGGGGGGAAATTCGAAGGGTATCTACTGGTAGTTTTTCAACTTCGGACTGTAAACCAAACCAGGAAAATAATGCATCCATACCGCAAAACCCCCAAGATTTCGCGCAACTCGTCATCATCACATTATCGCTGTAGTTCGTCATAATGTAACAAGTTCCTAGAACAGAAAAGCGTTGTGGTGCTAATCATTTTCCCCTTTCGATACCTTCCCCCAACCCCGATGTCCTACAACCCACTCATCCACCTTTCCACCTCTACCATAACTTCGGTAAACACACAATACTATGAAGCTTGTAGTACTTCCAAAACAATTCATTTGGAGGTACCACCAGCTACATAGTATCCTCTATCCACCCAAACCCACCCCAAAGCCCCCAAAAAAAGCAGCCAACTAATCGCGACAATCCTTCCAGAACCGTAGAATAACACCAAGAGAGATAGCCAGCAACAAAGCCAGAAATGGCTGTCTGGATTCGCGTTGTTTTGTCGCTCTGACTTACATCAAAGCGACAAGACAACGCGAATCAAGTCAGACTATCTGCTCTGTTGCTGGCCTACCTCTGACTGACATAACGCCAACCTTTAAGATTTCGTAGGTTGAAGGCTGCTGTAGCAATCTGCAACTGACAAAGTCTAAAAGATTGGGGTGATAATTAAGGTATGAAAGGTGTGCGGTCTACTCACACTACACACTACCCCAGTCTTGTAAACTATATCAGTGGAAATACTGTATGCTAGGATAGCCATCTATTCAGCATTGATGGATATCCTACCATACAGTATTTCCACTGATATAATTTACAAGAATGGGGGAGGGGAGGAGTTCCGATACGTAAAGTGTGCGCCCGTTTGGTTACTGGATCGTGCGGTCGTCGGAAGATAGCAAGCGTGGGGGTTTTGCGATGGCTGGTAAGCCTGTTCTGATGCGTGGAGAGTGTGGTAGAGGACCTTTTCGTGTGCGCATCCCTAGGGACAACCATCGTCCAAATCGACTATCGATGTCCGTTGATCTCATGGATGCTTGTGCTCCAATGTACCTAAAGCTTGGTATAGTGGAGCAGAAGCACCCATGAGATGAACGAAATCGGCAGAACGCCTCGCCGACGTTTGGTCACCAACAACTCACAGATTAGTCGAAAGCTCGACGAAACCATCGATTAAGCCGTTCGTGATCGTAGCGTTCAGGTCGACTGTTAATGTCCGTTGATTCTATGAATTCTTAAAAAACAAAACGCCACAGATTCCTAAACGCGCTCTTTCAAGAATCCGTAAAATCAACGAGATACGCAGATCCATGATTTCGCATGATTATGCCAGTGATCTATGCCCAAAGCATCGCGGTTTACGCTCGATGTAAATACGCGGTGCTTTGGACATAGATCATTGACACTATCACCAATTATACGCAGATCCATCGCCGACGTGCGGTCAACGTATGGCTTAGCCTAAGTCCTGAGACCATCGGCTAAGCCGTTCGTGACCGCAAGTCGGCGAGAGCCTGCCGGTTCCGCGGATTCTTCGTTGGGTTTGTTGTCTCGGTCGGAGCATGCGCTCCTCGTCCAAAGGCTTGACGATTGATACCGACGTGTATGGGAACAGTTGCTCACAGATCGGGGAAGAATAAGCGTGGAAACGGCTGCAAGACACCGCAGACCGACGGCTGAGCTCCAAAACCCAGACCTTTTGAAAACCCAACCCCTTCCGTATTCCACCTCTTCAAATGTCCTCCCCAGCGACCCTCCTAACCCACTCAACCGTCTCTTGCACGCGGCTCAGAAAAGGACTATGCCCACACGCCAGCCTCGTCACCTGCACCTCCCCACCTTCCGCCCTTGCGATCTCAATCATCTTATCCTGCGCAACAACCGGCATACTCCTATCCTCCTCGCAAACCAAATAAGCACTAGGAATCTTCTTCCACGCCGCCCCCGTCGTCTTCGCATAAGCGCTCGCCAGCGAATGCGGTTGGATTTGCGAAAACCAGTGCGTCTGTTCGTCGGGAGGAAGGTCGGAGTAAAAGACATGTGGGTCGAGAGCGTGGATATACGGTCCGGAAATTTGAGTCCAAGGAGGAAAGGTGTGGTTTACCGAGTCCATTAGGCTGACACCTTCGGGCAGCATGCTGGCAGCGATATATCCACATCTCACTACTCCACCTCTTTTCCCTACGGCTTCTCGCTCGGTTTTTCCGAAGCCGACGAGAGCGCTACTGGCGACGATGCCGCCCCAACTGTGGGCTAGTACGACGACGTCGTTCCCGGAGTCGCCGATGGCGGAGTTGATCATGGACTGAACGATTGCGATGTCGGCTGAGAGGTCGGTGGTAGGTGTTGTGCCGCCGACGGAGGCGAGTTGGCGCGCGTGCGTTGTGTACCCAAGAGCGTGCAGCTCGGTAGTGAGAAGGGAGAAGGCGGAGGGTGTGTGCCAGGCGCCTGGAATGAGGACGAGTTGCGGTTTTGTCATTGTTATTGGTGTGTTTGAGAATGTCATTGGGAGTGGTGCTGTCTGTGATGCGAATAGGTCTGCGGACTACAGCAACTTAAATACTTGCAAAGTACTAACGTCGATGTAGGCTCCGGGGTGTTTGGATTTTTCCTAGGTTGGCCGAGGATGAACGAAATGGTCAACCACGACCAGTACTAGCAAGTTTATCGCGCACTCCGAATGCGCCTTCCTTCGACGATGACAGTCATGCAGTCCAACGTAGTAGTTCCCAGACGTGGAAGTTTATCGCGTAATTATCCCGATGAAGCCATCCCCGACGACAAAGGCTATGGCCCGGGGTCCTTGAGCACCGGAACTCCGAAGCTAGGTCGTCACGGGTGTGAATGGATATGGGAACGGTGGCATGTCTCGTCCACATGGTCGCCCGAAATATCGCCATATCTCCACTCTCTTTGCTCGAAGTAGGCATGTATTCCTCTTGACCCGATCTTTCCATCGTATCTTGACAGTCTTTCCACCCGTGCCTCCTCCAACCCACAGCGATATTGACAACAGGTGGCTCCATTGTTTCTCACTAGAGAGGAAGGGCAGTTGGTGTGGGCCGTATAGTCCGGTCAAAGGTCTCAGTCTGCTCCTGTAGCTCCATTTCCCCTCCCCCTCCTCTTATAAGACATCCCCTCGATATCTGATCATGTCGTCATGGTGTTGATACCGGCACGTGCGTCCGAGTTCGGTGGGGTGTTCACATGGCGTGCGTCGTATAGCCCGATGGCATAGTGTTGTCCGTATAGTCCTGTCTGTCCACTGTCGTCCACTGCAGTATCCGTCGAAGTGTGCTGGACTGGCAAAAGGAAAAAGGTGCAAAACGAAATTGGTAGTGTGGAGTGGGGCAGACATGGTGTGAAGGATTAGCGAGGTATGTAATGCTCACGACTTGCTTCCAGCCAATCACAGCTAGAGGCTTGGGAGGGTATCCTTGTCTTTTGGACAGCGCAAGCGTTCACATCTTTTATAGGGCCAGGTTTTGTTCAGAAATGTATACGAAAAGCCGAAGCTTGGGTATTGTTGTGTATCTTTCGCCGTTTTTTACGGCAATGTATGCGCCTCTAACGCCGACGGTGCCTAAAATGTCCTCCTTGTCCTTGGTACATGCTGAGTGCCGACTCGCTGCATGTGTCTAAAAGAATCTCCACCAGATGAAGACGATGATGATGAAGGCCAGTCCGCCGATAGGTCCGTACTGCGCATCGTTAGCATTCCAAGTTTATGACCGTGACGTGCGTCTGCCCGTTACTCACCTGCTTCAACAACAACTCCCAGTTGATGCGCACGGCAGCCTTCTTGTACTTCCTACTGTCCTCCCTTAACCGACTCGAGATATCGCCCATCCTCTCCAGACTGTCTCCTCGATACAGCAGATCCTCAATGTTCTTGGTCATGACCTTTGTAACATCCTTCAGCTCATCGTTCAACTTGTCCAGATTCTGTGTCGCCCTCGAATCCTGGTATGTCTTCTTTGTGCTCTGGATGAACTGATCGAACCCGACGAACTCGTACGGTCGGCATGTGGGCGAGAGGTACTGTTGCGGTTGGTATGTGGTGGTGAATTCGCGTTGGAGGTCGGAGAGGTATGTGAAAGCGAGTTTGCGCGGGTAGGAGCGGTCGCATATGCAGAGGAAGCAGAGGTCGCCTTCGATTATGTAGCTGGTAGTTGCGTTAGCATGTGATCGAGGATGCTTCTCCGCATGTAAAGGCAGGGGCAATGCGCATACTGGAATGTGTAGTTTCCGCTCTCTATACTCGCTTGTTGTTCGGCGTTACGGTTTAGGCGTCGCTGTAACATCTTTACTTTGTTCGTGGCCTCGATGAACTCGGCATCGTTCTGGGAAATGTGAGTCCTATGTTCAGGCTACGTGAACAGCTCGAGAGGCGCCGTTACCTGGTTATTATCGACCGAGGCTACCAAGTGAAGGCCTAGACATGTATCAGCACGTGTGCAGCCTTCAATACAGCTGAGTTACTGACCATCGAGACGCGATATTATGGTGTGTTTGATCATGGTGGCGGTTGAGGGTGCGGAGAATTACAGCTGGTGAGTGTACAATGTCGTCAGATAATGTGACGAGCGCAAAGTTAGGCCCGAGGGTGAGTAGTCGCGTATAGGGGATACGTGTCGAGGCTGATGATACCAGATCGCAAAGATGACGATGCGGAAAGGTCGCGCGGGAAAGCGCACGGACGCGCCAACGGCCATCACCGAACAACCAGCATGCCGTGACCCTTCAATGGACTGTCATTCGTGACTCTACAGACGCGCTCATTCAAATCCCGAGACCAGAGAGACTGACTGAAGTAATACCGGTATCCTTGTGACAGTACATCTGGTACAACCTCAACTCAGCGCCCCAGCCACCATGCGGAGCCGAGCTTCTATCCTCGCGTACCCTTTCAACACCTTCACTCCATGCATCGAGTGGCGGACGCGCTTTCAGCCCTGATTCAAGTCGCTCGATGCTCAAGCTTCCCAGTAGAATCCGACCCTAGCCATTGGTAGATCAGCCTTGCGGAACGCGATAGCTACTGCCTCAACACAAACGACATCGCACCGGCATTTTGCTAGCTGCCGCTCATACCAACCTACCCAGGTAGTCACTTGCACTTACGACGTCTTGTAAGCAAATACTTGCTCAAGTTCGACATCAAACTTCTGCAACCAGTCCAAACGACAACATGTCGTTACCAGTAAGGTGCGTTCCCATTCTTCACTACACCATGTACCGTGCGGCGTCTTCACGACTTGTCTGCCAAGCGCGTGACTACCATTGTGCAACTGCTCAATACGACCTCCACATTCACTTCGCGCGCCGACATTCTTCTTTTCACACGTGACTGTCGCCTGGTCCAATAGCCTATCGTTCGCCCGTATCCACCGTCCGACAATAGAAAGCTCAACGCGGATTGGCAACCCATATGTCGTCTCCCTCAGCTTCGATTGACAACCATAGACCTTCGTCCGCCACCCGACTCACCTCTCCACACGACTATCAACCGACACCTATTCCGCCCGCACCAAAATCAGAGCAAACCACCGCACCACCTCCAACAACACCAAACAAACGAGCCAAGATGCACCACTCTGACCCAGACTCATCACCTCTATCTTCGCCGCCCTCTTCTCCATCTGAGCAGGTCTCACCCATCCCCTCAAGCCTGCCGAGCCAAGTCCCAAATTCTGCCATCTCAACAACAGAAAACGACTCGTCCATCATGCCATCGATCGAGTCTCTATCCTTACCTCGGCAGGCGCTGGCGCCTGCATCTACTACTATGCCGACATCCAACATGGGCGCTAAACGCGCATCTAAGCAGAGCCCGAAGAGATCTCACGAAGAAGTCGATGATGACGACGAAGAGCCCGCCTTCGGTACACCGCCTCCCAAACGCGCAGCCAGGAGTACAAGCTCAGCAACAAAAGCCAAGACTACTAAAAAGAAGACGCCTGCTCCAAAGAAGCCTGCGCCCAAAAAGCCGGCCCCGAAGAAAACAGCAGCCAAGAAACCCGCTCCTGCAGCAACACCCAGCTCACGCCCCTCGCGCAACCGCAAAGCCCCAGAGCGGTTCGAGGAGTTTGAGGAAAAGCCTACGCCCAAAGCTGTCCCGACGAAGAAAGGGTCAAGCAAAGTCTTCGATCCAGTCTACATCACGACCAACTCCTCCAGCCGCCTAGTCAAAGCCGACATCTACGTAAGTCTTCGTCACAATCCACTCACCACTCACACTTCAAAGAGCTCACACATCGCAGCACATGCTTCTTGAAGGACCAGCCTGGACCAGTCTCAGCGCAGAGCAGCAAACTACACTCATCTCCATGCTCCCCGAGAATACCACGCACCAAGCTCTCCTCGCCAAGATCAGCGCCGGCAACACAGAAGACACACGGCCTTCAGCCTTCACGCTGGCAAACAACTGCTTCCGTACCGATGTCGCCAAGTTCCAGGAAGATCTCAAGAACGGTCATTTGGCGAAGACGTGGCAGGCGGCTGCTGAGCAGGCTGTGATTGAACGGGCGGCGGGAGAGTATGATGAGTGGAAAGCGGCGGAGGCAGAGTCGTGGTGGGGGCAGAAGAGCAAATGAGGTCTTTGATGGCAAGTGTTGTGCTTATGATGATGGCTCAGACGGAAGTTCTGGTGCGCGCGCCTCGTGCGGCGTCAAATGGGACTCTGGAGTGCGAGTTTGGGGGAACTTGGTGGGCAACCCCGAGGTTCAGTTGCGACATCTAGTACGTATCTTCCCTCCTAGATGTTATTTCTGCAAAAGGCAGATGTAAAAGCCGCCTCTCCTCTGTATTCTGTGTGTCCCCTCTAGTATAGCTATGACTTTCCCTTCTTCCCTTTGTTCCTTTGTTTGGCTCCCGATCGCATCAGTGAAAGACCAAAATTTCCAACAACGTGACTTTTCCGTTACGTCAGCCCACACCATTGCGACTTAGCGAGTGTAAACAAGAGTTTTTCTGTTTCCTTGCATTCATTGAGTCGCGACTCTGCTACCCCTCTATCTTGGATATTCTCAGCCCACTGCGACGACACCACGACAACACCACGACGCCACCACGGTAGCATCGAAGACGCTCAGGTTCAGATAAACAGCCCAAGGGAACTACACCGCAACCAAACAAGCGAACGCTTGCGCGACAAGGTCTCTACCACAGCCACGCTATCAGCGTAAGTCCGAACCCCGCCTCATCATCCCACCCACACGATCATTAACATATCCTCCAGCGCTGTGACAAGTAGCGAAGACGTTTCCGTCTACTACCCCTTTACGTACTGCGCCGGAAATATCCGATCTCCTGCAAGGCGTCAGTGCCAACTTTGCGACCTTCGCCAGGACCGCCGCCGCCACCGCTGCAGTGACCGCGACAAACACCATCAAGAAGACCACAAACACAACATCAACAGTCATCGCTTCCGCCACCTCCAACAACACAGCCGCAAAAATGAACTCTATCGTCTCGCCAACTCTGTTCAGGATCGTAAGCGCCGGCTACACTATCATGAACAAGGCCAATTCCGCACTCGAATATCGCGCCCTCGAATACGCATTGTACTCCGTCATGACTGTTCGGGGCACTGTAAGTGTGATGAGAATCTGGAAAGGCGCAAGGACTCCAACAGGAGTCGACCATAACACATGGAAGGCTATCACTTGGCGCGTTATTAACTGGCTTCATATTAAGCTTAAGACGAATGTTGGTCTACGGAAAGAGCTGGAAGTTGCGAAGAAGCAGCAGAAGGAGTCTGAGATGAGGGAGAAGGCGAGCTCTGACCGAGCGCGTCAGACTACACAGGTCGACGAGGTTCCAGACTTTGCGACACCTGTGCGCGAAGAGCCTACACAAACACCAGAAGTGGTCCGCAAATTGCAGGAGGCACTCAAGGAGACGAGCGATCAGCTGAAGCGCAGCAATGCGCAGGTCAAAGAGCTCCAGCAGTCTACGAGCAAGCCTGCGCACCCGAGTAGAATGTCCAACTCGTCTCACAACTCATCAACTCCAAAGCGAGATGCACTGGAGGATATGGGGCATCAACTTCGGGCGGCGCGGCAAGAGGCTGTAGACGCCAAGATGGAAGCTTCTTCCAAGGACGAGCAGCTACGGCTGGTGCAAGAAGTGGCCGATGGGGCTGAAGCCAAAGTCGCTTCGCTAATGGCTTCTCATGGTCAAGAGCCTCAGGCGGTTGAAGCTCAAGTGGCTTCGCTAAAGGCTGAGCTGGAAGCTGCGCGTCAAGAAACGCAGACGGTCAACGTGGAACTTCTCTCAGTCAAGGAGCAACTGGGTTGTGCGAACGAAGCCATTAAAACCGCTGGATCTGGCTTGGCCCAGGTGAAAGAACTTGTGGGAAAAGTCCAAGAAGAGAAGGATGAGGCTGAAGCCAACGCAGCCTCTCTGACTATGCAGTTGCAGGCGTCCCGAGAAGAAGAAGAGAAGGGCAGAGCCGATGCAGCTTCGATGGAGAGAGACTTCCACGAGGTGCGACTACGACATAGCAAGGAAGTTGCCGCGCTCAAAGAGCAGGTCAAGGAGTGGGAAGGCATTGCTGCGGAGGCGAAGGAGGTCAACGATAATGTGCAGACCGCGCTTAACGACGAGAATGAGGAGCTTAAAGAGCAGATGAAGAAGGACGGTGCTCGTCGCGAGGCATTGGAGGCGGAGGTGAAGAAGCTGAAGTCGGAGATCGACGGTACGAAAGCTACAGAGATGGCTGCACCCGCCTCGAAGTCGCTCACTCCATCTGAGACGCAGAATGCATCGAGCGCGATCTATTCCAACCATCCTATCGATACTCAGCCACGACTCATCTCCGTCGCCGGACTCACAAGCCCATCTACACCCATCCCCACGACATTGTCAGGCCCCACAACCACTCCCGATACAACCTCGACGCCAAAGAACCACAAAAAACTCACCGCAGACTGGAACGCGAGGACGATCACGCTCCCAGCATACATCGAAGGCTTGGATGCGTTGAAGCGAAAGTCTGATGATGAGGGCGAGACACCCAGACCGATCAAGCAGCTTCGGCTCAGCGGCGAGAACACAGACATTCCAACAGGAACTCTACTGACCCCCGGTGGCGGACCGGCATTCAAATTTGCCGCACAAGAACCAGGCCAAGAAGAACAGGGAGAAGACGATGGTGACGCTTCTGATATCGAAGACTTCTGGAGTTCTTTTGAGGGTGACGCGGACAACTCGGGCACTTTCACATACGGCTTGGGCGACGAAGTTGGCGCGGAGGCAGCAGCTCTTCTCGAGCAAGACGCAGCGAAAGGCGAGACTAACACTCATGGCGATACTCTCGTCATTGACGGCGATACCATCATCGATGGAAGCGATCACAGCAACGATGATCTCTATGCCATGCCTTCGCCGAGTCCAAACAAGCAGCCGCCTCCGGTCATCAGCGATATCCCCGACATCGATATCCCCGACATCGATATCCCCGATATGGATATCCCCGCCATCGAGCTGACTCCAGCTACCAAGCGGAAGATTGGGATTGAGGGCGATGAGGAGGCGTCGCCAAAGCCATCTCAGGTCCCGAGGACGAAGGAGGACCTTGGCGGTGAGCAGACTCTGGCTTTGGAGAACATGACTCCAATTGCCGTTACTCGCAAGCCTGCTATCATTCTGACCCCGGTTATGAAGCGGCTTTTTACAGATGATGACAGTGAGGAGCCGCCTCGTTCATCTCAGATGCCACCTAGGTTATTGCAGTCACTGCCGAAGTCGTCAAAGGTGCAGAGGACGAAGGTTGACTTGGGTGATGAGCAGACTCCGACTCTGGACGAGTTGGTGACAGAGAACGTCGTGGCTGCGTCTCGCGAAGGAAACGAGACGACTGAAGTCAGCGGCACAGCTCAGTCTCTTGCTGAGAACGAAGGCGCCCCGCCAGAGGTACTTCCTGCGCCGACTGAGGAAGCGGAGCCGAACAACACCCCTACCATGGGCAGCACCAATGAAACGAATGCAGTCAGCGCCGCCAGTCTTGCGCCCCCGGCTCCATCGCAGGCACCCAACAACGGGCCTCGTCTATCCGAACCCGTACCTGCAAGTCAGCGCAAGACGCGCAATGCCGGCAAGCCCGTCGGATCTCTCAACGAGAACGTGCTGAGTAAGATGGCGGCGTCGCCCATGAAAGAGGAGAAAGAGACAGATACGGAGAAGGCGAATGCAAGGGGCAAGTCTCCTGTCAAGTCGACAAAGTCGCCGGCAAAGAAGACGGTCAAGTCGCCGGCTAAGGCACCGGAGAGATCGCGAGCGAGTAGGAGCCCGTCCAAGTCCAGGGCGGACAGGCGATAGCTTTAGGCGAGGTCGATGAGAACCACGGGGACGAGAACGAGGACGAGGATGAGGATGAGGACGGAAACAAGAACAGGAACGACATGAGCGCAAAAAAGACCGGCGTCGCAAAGACGACTAGACCCAGAGGCTACATTCGCGAGGCTCGTGTATATGACACGAGGATACGAAGCGACGCAGTCTCGAATACAAAGACGCTCACGAGACGATTAGCGGGACAGTGCCGATAAGGTATCTCCCGGAAAGAAAGAGCAGGAGACTATACCAATCAGTGCGACACCATTAAACTGGGTGTTGGCATTGATGGCGAGGTATAGGACGGGTTCAGTGCGATAGACATGATGGTTTGGGTGGAGGCTTTGGAGTTTGCGATGGGTGTTGATGGGCAAGCAGTGTTTTGCATGGGGAGGTTTAGAGAAAGACAAAAGAAGGAGGAAGGACAAGAAAAGAGCAATCTTTCGTCGATTCGAGTGGGGTGACGCGATGATATGCTTGCGACAGACTGCAGCATACCGTTGCGTTCTTCTTCTTACTTCTTCAGATAGTGAATTTACACATTTGTATACATCATATTCGGTTGTGTCGCTGCTTGCTAGTTGTGTGTGAGTTGTACAAGCAACAAAGACGCAGCGGTAAGACCACCTTATAATACCCTCTTCTGACTCTGAGTCCAGTAACGCAACATGGATAAGCAACTTATAACTTCTAAGATCTCTATATACCTATCTAATTAGGCCCTCTTAAAAAGAACAGTACCGTTCATAAAAGAGCTCGCTGCTTGCTTGATCATTATACACAACACTGCCAGTACTGTGTGAAATGGGTACTTCATACTTCGGGTCAGCGCCTCAAGGGCCTTTCACCTTTAATTCTGCCTAGTACCTCACGATTCTCCTTGGAGCCAAACCTTGTCGCGCTCCACTAGCAATAAACGCGGCCCAGTCACCTCAACCGCCTCGTTGGCACCACTGACCACACACCCACTTTCAACCCATTCAAAATGACCGAATCATCAGGCCCAGCTAGCTTCTCAAACCTGCCAGTGGAGATGAGAACCAACATCTTCGCCTCCATACGCGACAAAGCTACCAATGCCGCTGTTCGTCTTGTTAACTATGAATGGCGAGACATCATCACGCCAATGGCTTTTTCGAACCTTACGATAGCGTCGGACAATGTCACACCAGATATGCTGAACACACTCCTCCAGCCCGAGAACGGCGTCATACCCCACGTAAAGAGTATTTCCATCACCCGCGGTGGCACCGAGAAGCTGTACGACGCATGCGACTATCCCACGCAGATACTGCTCATGACAATCATCAACGAACTTCCCAAGGGGGCATTATGCGCTCTATCCGGGGAAGTCAATTTGTCCACAGGAATGATGTTTCATCTGCTGCAGAATCAGACGAAGATAAAGCGGCTCGATGTTCTTGTTAATTCGGGGCTTGGTACTGCCAACGTAAGCTACGCACACGGCGCTCACGAATCGTGGATATCCTCTAGACTTGCAAGTATCGAGTCGCTGACCGTGATGCCCGATGACATGGGCAGCGAACAATGCAAGGCGGCTGGACTACTCGTGCGCAGCGCTCCGAATCTCAAAGAACTCAGGATTGTGACACGTCCTGATTGCCTCAGTCTAATGGCGTATCCTGACCGCCCAGAGGCACGACCAGACTGGGACATCTTTGGAGGGCCGTTTGAAAGTGGCAGTGCGCCTCCTCGACTCAAGTTATCACGGGTGAGCCTGGAGCAGGTGGTCTTGGGGCGAAGGGCTGCAGCTCTAATGCAGGGCAACGTCGACTTGTCCAAACTCAGATGTCTTCAGCTCGTGGGTTGCGAGAGCATCGTCGATCTCATGACAGTACTTGCGCCCGTTTGCAACCTCACTAAGTTGAACATTACGATGGCTCGGAATTCTTCTCCACTAGAATACACCATAGGAGCTGTCGAAGCACTCCTCAACTCCTTCAACAGCCTGGAAAAGCTTTGGCTCGACATGGCAGACGGACGCATGGTCGATATATCCTGTATCGCCCGCCACACCTCCCTCCGCCAACTCGGCATAGACGGCCAGATCACAGACCGCGTACCCTTCTACCCCCCGAAGGATCTGGAAAAACTACTGAAATCACTCCCCTATCTCCAAGGCCTCGCCGTACACTTCCCCCGCCAATCCCTCCACCCGATCCGAGATTCCAACCCACTTTCTTATCCAGTGCCAGACCGACCCGGCTCCGACATGATATTCGACCAGAAGATTTTTTTAGTAAGCAACCCTTTTATATCCCCACAACTCTGATAACGAAAATTAACAACTTCTCCAGACCCATATCGCCGCACACCCCCATCTGAAACACCTCCGCCTCCTATCCCCACCAGATATCCACTATACCCGCGACAACTTTCCTCCAGATCGTGAGCCCTGTGCCGTCGGCTTTGCTGCACTGGACGAGATGGTTATGCAGCACTATACTGCACAGATGCTGTATCATCTAAGCAGTTCAGGCTCGCGAGTACAAGTTCTGGGTATTTCACCACGTGCAAGCCATATCGTGGAGAAAACGGGGCTAAAAGACGGGAATGGACATTCTTGGCCGGAGTATTGGTATAGGATGGGAAGAGATTGTGATGACGGCGAGAGCGGGTCAGTGGAGATGATAGTAGGGAAAGAGCCGGTCAAGGAGAGGGAAGGAGATGTGTTGTGGAAGTTGAAGGAGGTCGCTGTGCCGATGAAGATGGGACCTGGTGTGCTGGTTAATACCGTGTTCAAGCAGATGTTTGATGTTCGATGTTGATGGGTATCGGGAGGGGCGCTATCATCAAAGCTCTAGGTCTAAAAAAGTCTCTTGGATACTGAAATCTTTACCGCAGACATGCGCTCAAGTAGGGCGAGTCTTAGAAGTCACAAGCATGGTTGCTGTAGACATGCTTTTGTATCTTGTGAGTTTGGCAAGTCACACGTGTGGTTGTTGGATACATATCCTTACTTAAGTAAAGGCCAACGCTTCATACTCTCAAAGGTCTTCTGGATACCGACATGTTTGCCGTAGACATGGACTCATGTGGTGTGAGTTAGAGAAGCTACAGAGTTGATTGCCGTAGACATGACTTTCCGTGCTTAAAGGTTGAGAAGTTACGACTGTGTCTGACGCATACATGCTCTTCGGCAAATAAAGACGCGCCTCCGTTTTTCTGGTGTAGGCGGCATGTGGAACATGGGTCGAGAGACATTATGGCTTCGTCATTTGCTCTTAATGTTCTTAACTGTCGCGCTACTTCTCACACCCTGCTACCAATACCCATGCGGGACAGAAACATCCAATCTGAAAGCTTGAAACGAGTGGCCAGAGAAATCATGTAGTTGTCTAGCTCATTTTACGTGGAGCCCGTTCCGCTACTTTGTACGTGGATCATCCGCCAGATCTACAAGGAGCAAGTTCCTTTTGAGAACTACAAGCAAGTCACCGCTTCCCGAATTCCCAAAAATAACTATCCAAGACGAAGACATGCACTTCCACAGATGCTAGTACGCTGCGCTCGAGATCATGTAGTAGTCTGGCTTAGCTCTTCGGACTGATGATGGTATGGAAATCGCCCTCCATGTGTTCGTGTGGTCGGCGGCATCCTTCATGACCGCGGCGGTAGTCTCGAGGGAGTAGGAAGTGCCACTGACATCCTTGGTCGATGTCGCATCCTGCGCGTTCAGGAACATGAGGTTGTTGTCGATGCCCCATATAGCCTTGTTGATAGTGGCGTATTCAGCAGAGAGAGCGTCATCGAAAGACCCCGCTACTGCCTGAAGCTGTGGCAAATCCTTCGCAAGGGTACACAGTTCCAGCAGTGCTAGGTTCTTGACTCGAGAAGTCTGGTTGAGTTCATTGATCTCGAGGCCTGCCGTAGCTCATGGAAGGCAAGTTGACAAAGCGAGCTGCTTCGCGAACGGTTGCTCGTTGTTCTGACCAAATATCGCCGGACCCAATCGGTTCACGGAGCCGATGAACATTCGCAGACAGGCGTTCCAGAAGTGGCTGAAGGAGCCAGCAATCTCGACATCGCTGGCGCGTCCAGCTCCTTCCAAGAACACGGTGTGAGATTGACGGATGACGTTGAAGCTCGGGGTCGTGGCGACAGACGCGGTTGTACGTATCACCACTGCCTTCCCAATCAGCGCGCGAGTGCCAAGCTTCGCTGCGGCGTTGACTGATTTGACGAGGAGCAAGATCCTTTTGGGGACTACAAGCAACTCGCCGCTTACAGACATTTCGACACAGCTCATCAAGACGAAGACATGCGGTTTTGCGGATACCAGCACGTTGCGCGTGAGAACATGTAGCAGTCTGGCTGAACTATCCTGCTCGAGAAATGGAAGTTGCGAGCAAATATCCAGAGTGATCGAAGCTGCTTTTGGCATTCCTGATTGTCCATTCGCCCTTGATGTCTTCGATTGAAGTGCCCCCTTCAAGTACCAACTTCACGTCATCGTACGTGAGCGAAGGTGTTTGTTCCTTGGGCCACTCTTCTGCATTGTTGGCGGCCAGTATGTCTCCCAAGCGACAATTGAGGGCGGCTTGTACGACGATAGCTAAGGTGAACAACACAGCAGTATCCCAGGAAGGTAAGTGGCCGTCGAGAGCATGCTGGATCATGCCTCGCGACATCCGACGGACGAAGTACACTCCTAGAGCCTGATCGCGGGAGACGCACTCTTGTTTGGATGCATAGCCGTCGTTGAGCGTCCGTTCGATAGCACCTTTTGCTCGCATTTCTTGACGTGTGGTGAGCTTGAAGTCGTTCCATCTGAAGCTGGCTCGCTGTGTGACGGCTGTCATCACTTCTTTAAGTGTGTTGTACGACCATTTCACTCGCGGCTTCGAATCGATGGGCGCTTCTTCAACGATGTCGCCTTGTTCGTTGGCCTCTTCGTCGTCACTGTCCGTGCAGACTGGCTTCGGCTGGTATCGGCGAAAGTAATATAGTATGAATTGCTCGAGCTCGTTCAAAATGAAGACCTTGGAGTTACTGGTATAATTGTTAGCACAGCCCACAAATAAAACCATTGGTAGAATGAAACCTACTTATGCCCTAGAATGTCCTTCCTAAACTCGTCAAACCTTGTACCCCATGTCGAGACGAAGCGTCGTCGAGTGTACGATCCAGGCTGAACAATAGAGCTCCTCAGGTTTCGCAGCTGCTCCGCCCATTAGGTATTTGTAAGTCCGTTGGAATCGTGACGTTCATGGGGTGTGTGGCCGAGATGGTCGAGCTCTTCGAAGAAACCGTCGTCACTGTTGTTGTCGTCGTCGTCCACACCTGCGGCGAGCATGAAGTCGTGATTGGTCCCATCCGATGTCTCGAGTGCTTGTAACTCTCTGAAGGCGGCCATTGTGACAGCTACAACGGGGAGGTGAATAACAGGAGTTGAGGGGAGTGAAGGAGGTAACGGAGGTGAAGGAGGATGGAGGATGAGAGGTATGGCGAGCTGATAGTGGATTTTGAATGACCACCACCTCGTCTGTCGTGCAGTAGGGGCGAAGCAGTACCGAGGACAGGGGATTCGAACTCCGTTCCCGTTGGGCGTTGTGCCTGCGTAGCTTCCCTGTAAAAGCTTGTGCTTGCTTCTTACTCGTGGTGTACGCTTTCCGATACCATAGAGCGGAAGTTGCACTCTAGCAGAGATGCACAGTTGCGTATACATAAGAAGGCAGTCTCACCCCGGTGCTTGTTGGTCGTAGCGCGTGGCTGTTGTCGTGGTAGAAGGTGAGGGTTCATGGAAATCGCAAAACTGTGGTTTGGCGAGTGATATGTTGTTCCTATGACCAGTCTCGCAGACTATAATAGCGTTGAAAGAGGTATTTCGGCATATCGATCCAATCGAAAGAAGAGTGTGATTTGATGGGGATGTTTGGTTTCAGGTGCCTCGATGGGCTGCGCTCGCATGGTGACGCGATAACTTGTCGAGAGACTCTGCAAGGCCAGTGAAGGTGAGAGTGACTGTGATTGTTGGATAAATATAGGAGTGTTGGTTTGTTTAGGTGCCTCGATCGGCTGCGCTCGCATGGTGGCGCGAAAGCTTGTCGAGCGCGTGCGAGAAGACGATTCTGAGACGGTCGCGCAAGGAAGCAGGTCGCTACCAAGTACTCACACTCTCAGATGTCTTTCTCGCTGTCGCTTTTGGGTGACGATCAGTGGCGAGGATAATCAGAAAGTTGGGGGGGTGTTGGTTGGTTTTGATGCCTCGATCGGCTGCGCTCGCATGGTGGCGCGAAAGCTTGTCGGGCGACTGCGAGAAGACGGTTCTGAGAAGGTCGCGCAAGGAAGCAGGTTGCTACCGAGTACTCACATTCTCAGATGTCTTTCTCGCAGTCGCCATTGTTGGAGAGGAGGGGCGGGTGGTGGTGAGGTGGTGGTGGGGATTGGGTTGTTATAGCGTCGACGTCTTTTTATTTAGGCAGCAGCGGAAGTCGCAGTGACTCACGCTTTGTTAGTTTAAGGTGGGTGACCGTATAAACAAGGTGACGTCAATGGTATGTCGGTAAAGTTGAACGTGAAGCCGCCTTCACCCGCTTGTCTTGCTAGCTTGAGCAAACTGGCATGGCAACCGTTGAGAATAATGCTGTTGCCTTCCCCGATACCGGAGACGCGATATTCTGTAGCAATACGCCCCAGAAGCGAATTCTGTACATCGTCCATGGATGCTAAGACCGGTAGCAGTGCAGGACCTGGAGGGAGCGCTTACGAAACTGATCACTGCCACGCACAGGAAATAGTCTGCAAAGCGTTAGCAATGCGATGTTTGACTGCAGTCAAGGGAAGACGTACGGTAATGAACACTTGGAAAGCGGAGTCGGTACAACGTCATGACGGAAGTCTCAGTACAGAACCCGGTGATACCAGAACAGCATCGCTCGATCGTGCACGGTTCTGAAGTACATATCACCTCGACATTATTGCTTGTATGTATGTGAAACTACATACTATACATACTGCGTTGTTTCTATAACTCGAAGACCTTCCGTGACAGCATGATATGACGACAAGCGACGTGTGACCAATCCGGGCTATACCTGCTATAGATACGATACGAACAGATCTGTATAGTCGTAGTATGCCAGACTCTCATGCTCATGTAAGTGGATCGTTGTATATGAAGGGGGCATTTCTCTCCACCCATCGAGACGCCGTGCCCTTCAAGAAGATCCTCCGTTGGTTTGGGGTGTGAAGGCCGTGGGTCTGAATCAGATGAGAGTCGTACTCTGATGGACTGCTGAACTTGTGGGGCGTGGTGCATCCTTCTACGTAGCAGGAATGAAACGTTTGCTTCTCCTGCTCGAGCACAGTTGGCTGATTGACTCTGTGCTCTTTCTGCAGGTGGTCACGATAGGGGACGTGTGCTTTGTAGCGGACTTCGCACCCCTCAGATCGGCATGTGATAATCGTGTCGCGGTCGTACAAGGCCATGGCGTATCCCAGGTGATCTGCTTTCATGTGCTTGTCGATATGGATAAATGATGCGAAGTCGGTGCGTGGGCAGCCGTCAACTGGGCCCGCGGCGGTATAACACTCGGTGTGCTTTGGGGACGACATGCTCTTGCAAAGCCCTCTTGTTCTTACAGGACTTGTCTCCGGTCTTGGTACAGTTTGGCAGAGTACAAACTGGTTTGGAACCTGTCTTGGGTACTGGCTCCGGTTCGTCGTCTTCTGGAATTGTCGGAGAGTCTTGGACAAGAATGGGCAGTACCCAATACAACCATGTTGAAGCTTTCACATACATCTTGAGTTGATAGATGGCGCGAGCATTGGCCGATTGCAGATCGTGCTTGTCGACTAAGTGTAGTGCGTATGGTGCGCCTGCGCCCGCAGCATGCTTCAGCTATATCGTCTCCTTCACGTGCCAGCGTGACGGCGAAGTATGAGCAAATGGTTTTGGTCTCGCAACCAATCTCCTATGCTGCAGCTGACAACACAGCTAGTGGATGTTCACTGTGCTGAGACTGAGCCATGTATACGCTTGGGGCTACAATGATACTTCTCAGAGTCAATGAAAGATGCGTTGTATGCTGCAAGGGAAGATGAGCTGGGCTTGAGATGGAAGGGAGTATATCTGTATACAACGGCCACGATACTACCAGCAAGTAAGCATGGTTTGCACAGTAGGAGCGTGCAGAAGAGAGCTAGAGTGACTTCGAGAAAACAGGTTGTTCATAGAAAGCTGATGGTAGCTCATCCCACCTCCTTCTAACACGGTATGACAAGACGCAATGACGCAAGTGTTCTCGCGGTGGTAAAACTTGAAGTACCGCCGAGTTCAGCATTCTCCATGAACGCGATACTGGTTTGACCTTCCGATGACTGGCGAAGTCTTAGTGATATCCCCGATGTGATCGGATGACTTGAGACGGCTGCCGTCGGAGGGGTACTGGAGAGCGTCAGACAGCGACAACCGACACCGACATACGGTGTCAGCCAGCATCACGAAGCTGCTGCAACACCAACGTCACGCATCCAGCCATGGCAGCCTTGGAAAGGCATCTCGGCAGCCCTAGAAGCCAGGCGAGGCTTCGCGAACCACGGCTCCTGTGCCAATAGCGGGCAGCGCGATGGAAAATTCGCCGCCTGGAGTTTCGGGCCCCACGTTCTTTGAGGCCCTCGCCGCTAGTTGTTGGCCCGAGCCAGGTTCCGTCCCCGAGATTACCCGACCTAAAAATGGCGGACCCTGACAATGGTGGCTCGCAGAAAGGAGAGGGTGGGAGACTTGGGCTGGAAGAGGCATGTGAACACTTGTACATCCCCACAGTGGATTTTCCATGTTGAATTGACGGCTGCGGGCTGCCTTTAGACGCGATTTCGTCAAGCCATAGGCATTGTGTGGCTGCTACGGCAACGCTTGTGGGGGTTCCGTTGGGATCAAGAGGTAGAGGATCGTGAATTGTATGCAGAGCAGGCCGTAAACCTAGAGCAATTGGAACGTACAATAAGCCAATTGCAATGCGACGACCCTCACAAGAACTTTTTTCCATTCACCATTGTCCCAACCCGCGTTTCCGAGGTGTTGATGAGGGTGCGCTCGGGATAGCGGGCAAGACCACTAGCACGTGATTGGCTTAGTGCGAATTAGCGCTGCTGGCAGAATTTGTCGCAGCTTCGCTACAAATACACCGTTCTTCCCTCAACGCAGCACCAGCATCTGCAACCTCACCTTTTTCAACCAATCTCCCCTCCATACATCATCCAAGATGTCGGGCGCACAGCAGGGTGTGTATCACAACTACGAATTGCACGAGCCGACGCTGACCAGATTGCAGACAAGTCCCTTTTCGGGATGCCAGGTTTCGTGGTGGACTTCTTGAGTACGTTTTATCTCCATCGACAGGTCCATCAATCCGTCTGCCATTGGCAATTGGATGTGATGCGAGCCTTGTCGGCCAAGTTTTGCTCTCGCAACAGCCACTAACAGCTTATCAGTGGGCGGTGTTTCCGCTGCCGTCTCGAAGACCGCTGCTGCCCCCATCGAGCGTGTTAAGCTCCTCATCCAGAACCAGGTAAGCATTATCAGAACCTCGACCCCCGCATGTCGACAATTGCTGACCCACCCCGCAGGATGAGATGCTTAAGTCCGGTCGTCTCGACCGCAAGTACGATGGCATTGGCGAGTGCTTCAGCCGTACCGCTAAGAACGAGGGTGTCCTCTCCCTCTGGCGTGGTAACACTGCCAACGTCATCCGTTACTTCCCCACCCAGGCGCTCAACTTCGCTTTCCGCGACACCTACAAGTCCATGTTCGCCTACAAGAAGGAGCGTGACGGTTACGCCAAGTGGATGGCCGGTAACTTGGCCTCCGGTGGTGTAAGTACATCTGTTCAATGGCTGCCAAATCATGATCTAACAACAACAGGCTGCCGGTGCCACTTCCCTCCTCTTCGTCTACTCCCTCGACTACGCCCGTACCCGTCTCGCCAACGACGCCAAGTCGGCCAAGAAGGGTGGTGAGCGCCAGTTCAACGGTCTCGTAGACGTCTACAAGAAGACCCTCGCCTCCGACGGTATCGGCGGTCTCTACCGTGGTTTCATGCCCTCCGTTGCTGGTATCGTTGTCTACCGTGGTCTGTACTTCGGTATGTACGACTCGATCAAGCCCGTCCTCCTCACCGGTTCCCTCGAGGGCAACTTCTTGGCCTCTTTCGCTCTTGGTTGGGCCGTCACCACTGGTGCCGGTATCGCCTCCTACCCCCTTGACACCATCCGTCGCCGCATGATGATGACCTCCGGTGAGGCCGTCAAGTACAAGGGTACCATGGACGCCGCTCGCCAGATCGTTGCCGCCGAGGGTGTCAAGTCTCTCTTCAAGGGTGCTGGTGCCAACATTCTCCGTGGTGTTGCCGGTGCCGGTGTCCTGTCCATCTACGACCAGGCCCAGCTCATCCTCTTCGGCAAGAAGTTCAAGGGTGGATCTGGTTAAGCGCCTTTCTTCCCTCTACGATACCCCCAACCTGCGTTTATGTGGTGGAAGCAGTTATTCGCGACGTGAGAGATGGGGATGGGGTGTACGTGTATGAGAACGGCAACACGCCCTGCGGGCCGACGGTTGTTCTTGGTTACGAAAAGCACGATCCCGGGTGGTAACACACTCTTGTACTTTATACATTCACACGTCATATCCGGCTTGCAATGCTTCATCTGTTTCTGGCTGTACTTCCTCTTTTCATCGCTTGGTGCAATGGGGAAAATAGTGGTCTATAGAAAGTCATGGGTTTCTTTGTACAAACAAATTGCTTCTACTATGAGTGATGCACTGCTCTCCTGACTGCCTATGCTCATGTAACCCCTCTCCAAGCCTAGCACGTGCTCAGAACCCGCCGCCATTCTTACCCTGAACAGCTCTCCACACGCTCTCCTCGCCCTTCTTCAGTGCCTCACCCGCCTTGTTCAGCATGCTCCACGCCTGTGCCCCGACACCCTCGCCCTCAGCGTCTCCCGCTCCGCTCGACTGACCAATGCCTCCGCCAGCAGTATACGGTGCATTATCCATCGCCTGAACATAGCCCGGCGGGTGTTCCAAGCTCGTCCTCGTAGGCTGCGCTTGATCAGCCGATTGGAATGGCGACGCCGCAGGACCGTAGTTGAGCGTCGTAGGACCAGGTTTGCTAGCCGTCGTAGCCGTCACCGTTGACCTCCCCGCCAACATGGAGTCTGAAGGCGGAGGATGACTAAACTGCGGCGGCGGTGGCGCTTGCCGTGTCTCCGTCGTTATAACCGTTGCCGTCGGGACGGCACCTGCTTGCGGCGCTGCTGGTGTGTATCTGTCGTTTCCTTCTGTCATTCCGACTGAACCTGTTGGTACGGCGGGACGGGCGCCCGGCTGTGGAGCTGGAGGGTTCGACGATGCGTCTTGTGTTGTTGTAGCGGGGGCGTAGGCGGGCGTTGTGCGTGTGGGAGGCGGGTTGGAGGCGTTGTTGGGGTCTGAAGAGGCGGTTGAAGGGGTGGTGCCGGAGGGTTTTGCGGCGGTCGTGGGCGCGATGGGCGCGTTTTTGTGGATGGGGATTGGGGGGATGTTGGGGGTGGGTTGCGAGGATCTGGGGTGTTGGGTGGTTTGTGTGGAGGTTGTGAGGATCGTGGAAGGTGTAGTCGCGGTAAAGCGGGCAGTTACTTTCTAGATCTTTGTGTGGATGTAAGGATTGGTTTGGAGGCGATCTGGAGGTATGGACACGTTGTAGAAACTGTTTGTTGCTGCCTTGTGCTGTGCTCTGCTGGCCTCTTGGGCGCGTTCTTTGGTTCAGATGAAGGTGCTTGCTGCTTTGGGCGATGATGTCATCTACCACGTGAAACCTTCTTTCGACCTCTGCAGCGCTGCGGTCCCTCGCTCGACTTCACTCCGCGATGTCGTTCAAACCCATGATTATGCACTGCGACATCAGAGCCCAACACGTTTCGGACCCGTTGTGCAGCCTCGGTGTGAGTACACCCTGGTAGCAATCACAATTGACCATAGGTACTCACTCTCAACTGTCATTCTGTCCATGACTGGCCGGATACACGCATATCAGCACTGAGATTACCAATTTCTTCCTTTGTCGTTATTCCTTTTCTCATGCATATCGATATGTAGCTATGCCAAGCCTCTGAGCGGCTGTTCGGCGCAGTCGAAACCACACTCGCAGGTCAAGAGAAGCTTCACGACTTCGTATCCGTTTCGTCCCTTCCTCGATCCTTCTCTTTAGCCATTGCCCATCTCGCTTTGCCCATCCCAATCTGCTATGGCTACAAGTGCATGCTGCTGTGTGCTTTGATCAGGAGTTGGGTCCCACAAAGGACCGATGGTGATGGATCAACAGTCCAGACGCTTCGGTAAAGCAAGAGATTTCGAGCCTTCTCAAGAAAAGAAAATTTGCCCACGCTTCTACGCTGCGACGAACCGCACACATTGATACGGCCGAAAGACTTGCACATCGTCATACCTCCTTCGGAGTACCTCTCATATCGGTCGCTCTGCACGCAGCCCGACAGCCGCCCACACCAGATCGAACGTGGCACCACAGATCCATATTTTCAAGATTGAACACATGCATCAGGACCATCTCCGTTCTTTCAATACTTTCGATACATGTGGTTTACTGATCAATCACGACTCAAGCCGCCCGCTCCACCACTGAATCGGTAGCGATACCAGCAAGCGCCCGCCATGTCTCCACAAGTCCTCTAGCCAAGACGTTCCTGCGGGTGCGCAGTTACGGTGTTCAAGTGTGCCCTTGTTTCGAACGACGTCCTTCGCAATCTCACATCGTGAAAAGTGGAGTTACCCGCGCCTGTTTGGGTTAGTCGTTTCAAACAGGATCCTTCCGCATGGTTGCCAAGAACGTTTGACATGTCGCGACGTTTGTCCGCTGTACGGAACCCAGCGAGGGAAGAGAGCTCACCCGAGATCGTGAGCGGTAGCCCTGGTATTCCATTGTGGCGGGTCCTTCAGCGGAGCGTATTGGTGCGAAGACGTTGAGACTATTGTGCCCCGAGCGTCTATGCTGTCGGTAAGGGCCTGTCTACGGCGGGGACACCATACCTAGGCAGCCAGCACCGATGCGAGCGGGTACCAGACGCAGTATATAAGGATGTGCGTGACCGTCCACTGAGATCTTCGGCAGCAAAGCTCTTCCATTCTTTTCTACAACAACTCCAGTCCTTCGCTTTTCCCCTTTCACATTCATTTTCCAACTTGACCAACACACTTCTTTCGACAATGAAGTTCTCAATCATGTCTCTCGGCCTCATGGCTGTCTCTGCTCTGGCAGCACCCATGCCATCTCAGATCGCACCCAAGCGTGCCGGTCTCACCAAGCGCGCTGCATCTCTGGAAGATGTCGCGACCACCGGTTTCGCCACGCAGAACGGAGGTACCTCTGGAGGAAAGGGAGGCAAGACCATCGAGGTCGGCTCTCTCAGCGACTTGGAGGCTGCCGTCAAGGGCGACGACGCCGCCATCGTCCTCATCACCAGCCCCATCAAGGGCAGCGGCGAGAACGTCAAGATCGGCAGCAACAAGTCCGTCATCGGCAAAGACTCCTCCGTCGTCCTGACCGACTTCACCCTCACCGTCAAGGCCGTCAAGAACGTCATCCTCCGCAACTTCGCCATGGAGAAGGTCGTCGGCGGCGACGCCATCGCCATCCAGAAAGCCCAAAACGTCTGGGTCGACCACGTAGACCTCTCCTCGGACCTCGACCACGACAAGGACTACTACGACGGTCTGCTCGACGTAACCCACGCCGCCGACTACGTCACCATCTCCAACAGCTTCATGCACGACCACTGGAAGTGCTCTCTCGTCGGCCACTCGGACAGCAACGGCAGCGAAGACAAGGGCCACCTCACCGTCACCTACAACAACAACTACTGGAAGAACATCAACTCGCGCGGGCCCTCGTTCCGCTTCGGCACCGGCCACCTCTACAACAACTACTACGAGAACGTCAGCGATGGCATCAACACCCGCCAGGGCGCGGAGCTCCTCGTCCAGAACAACGTTTGGTCTGGTGCTAAGAAGGCGCTTTACAGCAAGGATGGTGGCAAGGCTGTTGCTGAGGGCAACGACTTTGGTGACAGCGAGAACACGGCTGATAAGGGGTCTTTGACTAAGATGCCTTATGAGACTAAGGAGATGCTGGAGGCGGGTGCTGTTAAGGCTGCTGTTGTTGGTACTGCGGGTGTTACGCTCAAGTTCTAAGCTTGAGGTGCGTGTGCATTTGGTGCATGACATGATCATTCCGGGTTGGAAACGAAGGGAATTTTGAAGACTTCGAATTGTAAATATTTGGTCGATAGACCTTTCTTGTAAATATGGACGCTGTGCGGACTGTTTTGAGCAATGAAAAGGACGCTTTTATTGTGTATTCATTCGTACGTGGTTTCTGCTTTTGAGTGCTTACTATCATTGCTTTCTCATACTTCAGTCAGCTCTTTGGGTGATGTGTCGTGTTTGGCTTCCCTCGCAGGGAGTTAGTAAACCTGTCTGCCTCAAGGTCAACCCCACGCCGCTAAGCATCCTTGGCGGAATTATAAAGTCCCTCTCTTCTTCGCATATGCTCTCTTCCTTCCACCAACAATTTCTCGTTCTCATTTTACCAAAAGTCAATTACCAACACTACATGATCTTCCGCTGTCGGACTCAAAACATAGCTGACGAGGTTCTTATGTCTCTTATCTTTTCCAAAAACAATCCAAAACACCTACATGTAGCAAACACGATTGAGACAGCTACATTTCTTGCGACGAACCTCATGAGCGAGAGCTATATATAATGCTCTCTTCGCTCTCTGTCTCTCTTCTTCAGGCACTTTCTTCTTTCGCCAAAATAAAAAGACACGAAGACAAGTTCATGGCCGTTGTCTGCTCCAAAACGCATGTCAAAAGAATTCATGTGTGAGACGTGACATGAACATATACGATGAAGTTTTTATGTTGGTCCGGCCCTCAAAAACAAAATGCACAACCTTCATGACCAGCCTGTCGCTCGGCGGGTCGCATATAAAACCGGCTTACTCCTCACTTTTCTCTCTTCTTCACACTCATACCCCTACTCGAGATCAAAATGTGCACCTTAGCTATCGATGGCTGTTCTCCGCTCCAAAAGGCATATTCTCCAATACCATGTGCGCGGCGCGACAAAAGCCTTCTCAATCACAACATCATGTCGACCCAGACTTTCAAAACCGTGATTGCCGCGTCCGATGGTCTGCCTCGCGCTCTGCGGACAACACATATATAACTGCATCTTCCACGCTCCATTCTCTTTCTTCAAATATCCGCCTCTTCAGTTTGGCAATACTCAAAACCTACATACCTACATTTCATGGCTGTCGTCCCCTCCAAAACGGCTAAATTCAGAAACATGTGAAAGTCGCGACACAAAAGGGGCCGGTGATGATCCCATGTCGAGCCAGTTTGTCAAAAACTGCATCGATGCTCTGCATGGGCAGGGTGGAAATCCGCGAATGTCGCATGTGACATGATGCCCCTCTTCCCGACCTTCTCTCTTCTTTGCATACGCGTCTCTCGGTCTTGGGAACAAAATCACTATACTAGATTGCAATGGCTGTCTCTGCGTTCTAAAAATCTGCAAATAAAGAGATTGATGAGATTCTACGGAAAATGCTGTCTCAAGGCTTAATGTTGAGCCCGTCTTCCAAATTCCACAGCGGTGTTGTTCATGAACACGTCAGACAAGCGCCCTGCGCGCGGCATATATAAACCCACCTCTTCTCGTCCATCTTCTTTCTTCTCATCACACGAACCTGCCTTCTTGTTCTCCAAAATTTGACTACTTCTCTCACATGTGGTTTTTCTCCGCCTGAGACTTCACAAAATATCTGTGGACTGTGTGATGTGCGAGACGCGACCAAAACAACAAGGGCGCAGTACCATGTCGAGCCTGTCTATTGAAACAGCGACCGAAAGCGGGTATGTGTGCTTTCGAGCTCATTGCGCAAATGATGCGTAGATCTCCGCCTGATCTTCTCTGCTCTCTCATCACACACACTCTTCTCCATTTCAAGAAAACCAAAGATCAATGACTTTGTTGTACATGTTCTCCTGTCGTCTGCTTCCCAAAAGGTTGATAGCGGCAAGTCATGTGCACGTCTCACCACAAAATCGCCACACTTTCGCAATATGCTGTGTGGCTTCTGTCTATCACAAAATCACCAAGGGCAAAACTATGTCTGCTCTGGCCCGCCGCGAGTGCTACATAACAGCCTCGCCTTCTCCCCTCTGCTCTCTTTCTATGCAGAACATTATTCTCAGAATCAGAAATTAAGCTCGTTCCTGCTGATGTTCTCCTCCTCTCTTCTTCTCAAAACACAAACGTGTCGCTACATGTGCTTGTCCCAAAACCAAAACTGTCGCAATTTCATTATATGCTGTGCGGCCTCTGCTTAACACGGACAACAGCATTAAAAAGCACATGACGACTTCCTGGCTCATCGCGACCGACATATAAAAGCTTCGCCTTCTCATGTACCTTTCTTCTTCTTTACACCCCTCTTCATCATTTCCAAAATTTGAGATGGAAGAGGTCCATGTTCCTCTTCTCTGCCTCCAAAATCATCATTTTTCCGCCTGCATGTGTGCGAGTCTTGCGACAAAACTCCTCAACAATGTCGCTTTGTCGAGCGCCTTTCGCTGGCCACAAAAGCGATCGCCAACAAAGACATCGTGTCGCGCCAGCCCGCTGCGAGCAATGTACAAAAGCCTCGCCTTCTCGCATACCTCTTCCCTCGTCACACTTCATCCTTTTAACCCTAAAAAGCAGGAAGACCCGTTTATGTTCTCCTCCTCCTCTTTGCATCCAAAAATTCCGCGGTCTTACTTCATATGTGCGCGTCTCCTCAAAAGGCCATACTCCTCCGCCATGACGAGTGCTTTCTGCGCGAAACAAAATTCAAGACTGACAGTCGCATGGAGTTTCGCTAGCTAGCCGTGAGCGATATATAAAAGTCTCCTCCTGTTGTACCTTCTCTCCTCACATCCACACTTCTTCTTTCCAAAATGTAAAGATAAGGAACTGAATGTTCTCCTCCTCTCGGTTTCCGAAAAAAGAAAGAGAACGTTATCCCATGTGCGAGACCGGTCAAAAAGATGCACGGAGAGCACACATGTTGAGTGCGTCTGCCCGTAAAAAAGCTATCGCTATACTACTATGGCGACTCTCGGCCTTGCTGGACGCGCGATGCATAAAAGCCTCCTTCTGCTGTCCCTTCTCTTCTCACATCCACACTTCTTCTTTCTAAAAGGCAGACCGAGACGCAAATGTTCTCCTCCAAAATCCACACGATTTCACTACATGTGCAAGACCAGCCAGAATGACATAAACAACCGGTTCATGTCGAGTGCGTCTGCTCTTTACGAAAGCCTGCGATACATGTATCATGGCGACCCTCGGCCTTGCTGGGCATGCGATGTATAAAAGCCACCACTTGGTGTACCTTCTCTCCTTACACACTTCTACGCTCTCAAGTCCAAAATCCAAAATCAGCCTAAACATGATCTCTTCCCCTCTTCCAAAAAGCTAAGAGAATGTTTTCCATGTGCGAGACCACCCAAAAAGACCAAAAGAAACAGGCCATGTCGAGTGCGTCTGCTCCTCCAAAAGCTGTACAAAACACCCGCATGACGACTCTAGGACTTGCTGGGCATGCGACATATAAATACCCTCTCTTCTCGCTGTGTACCTTCTCTCTCTTATCCCACACTCCATCTACGGAGTACCAAAAGGCATTGCACGTCTACCAATGATCTGCGCCTCTTCTCCAAAAGTCCCAAACGACAGTGTTGATGTGAGAGCGACTCCTCCGCTCCTTTCCCAAAAAGTCCAAGGCGACAACGGATGTCCGCCGCGAACTCGATCAATCTATCACACACCATTTTCGAAAACCACGAAGGACCAACATATGTGCTGGCTGCCTTTCTCGTCTTTTCACTTCAAAATCCCCGAGTCTGCAATATGTGTCTCCAGCATTTCGCCGATTTCTAAAGACTCAATACATCAGAACTCATGGTGGAGACGAAAAGTCCACATTAACCAAGAGATTCATACCAACCACTTCATGTCTTTGTCTCGTCTCGAAAAACACAACATCAACCACATGACGGTGCGCTCGCCGAGTAAGAACAAAAACATGCGAAGAAAGTAGCGAATGAACATACCAAAACGCGAAGGACTAGAACTCATGGCCAACTTGCCGTTTTCGCTGCTTCATACCCACCATAACACGCCGCTCAAGACTTACCACGACATCTACATGGCGGAAAGAGAGAAGGAAAGCGCTTGATGAAGGGGGTGCTGGGGAATACATGCCGTTTCCCTCTATGGCGACGCAGAGGACGCATGTCAATGTATTCTGCACAGATAGTCATGGTGTCGCGTAGTGGACATAGTATAGCAATGTAATCAGCACACATCATCATCATATCTTATAACAGACACAACATCACATCGTACCCCTCAAGACATCCACCAAACAATCGAATCATAGGGGGGTATATTCATTCACACCTCTCAGTGTCTCACAGACAAGCTATGTACCTCTCAGTAGTAGCGTTAACCATTCCATCTCATTCCAAAACAATACACATTACAGGAACAACTAAGGACGTCCCTTTTTCGGCGCCAAAAACTCCACGCTGGATTGACATAACAACCGTGAATGAAAAGCAGACCTTACGGAAGCCTCGCACGTACGATGACGCGCTTACGGCTCCATGAAACCGTTACCCTTGAGCTTGCACTCCGTCTCCAGCTCGAAACTCTTCTCAAATGCGCGCATGCGGTTGTCGTTGTCTGCGACGCGGACGCGTTGGATTGGGGGGCTGAGCTTGGTTGTGACCTTCATGTTGGGCTTGGGGAAGGCGCGCTTTCCGTCGGCGTAGCGGGCGCCGTTGACGCATTTGCCGTTGTTGCTCCACTGGGCGTCCGCGGCGGCCTTCCATAGGGCGGTGATGTCGACGGTCATCTCCGGGGTGAAGTAGAGACGGCAGTCGGCCTCCTCGTATTGGAACTGGAGGGAGACACCGGACGTGTCGTTTGCGCGGAGGCCATCGCGGGTGTTGACGGCTCCGCCTCCACCGACGCTGCGGGCGTAGACGAGGTCGCTGTAGTAGTCTTCCCTCAAGATGGAGGAGTTGAGGGCAGGGTCGAACCGGACAGCGTACTGAACGGTCTGCTGGATGTAGCCGAAAGCGAAGTTGTTGACGCCCTTGACACCGCCAATGGCCTGGATGGGGTTCTTGTTGCTGCGGCCACCCATTGCGATGGTCTTGACACCGCCCTGTTGCTTCATCAACTCACTGAATATAGTGCAGGTTGAGGCACAGTAGCCGTCGGTCACGATGACGATGTTTTCGGGTGCGAACTTTGGTGGTCCGGTAACGCCCGACAAGGGTCCGTAGCCAGTAACGTTGATGCCACCAGACACGTAAGGGACGTATACATCAGACAGGTTCCATCGAGCCTCTGTGGTGTAAAACTCTCCGTGGACCTCCTTAGGACCAATCTTCTCGTCCCAGGAAGAGAACGGAGTACCATCGGCCTTCATGTCCATATGGTAGTCGAAGTAGGAAGACTGGGCAAAACTGATCGTATTGTTGTTGCCGAGCTCCCTGGGAAATTGGCTTGCAAACTTGCTGAGAGACTGTCCGACGAGGTCCATGGCTTGATGCGCCCTCCAGCGGTTAGTACCGAGAGGCTCAACGTCAGGGAACAACTGCTTGAACATGTCGTAGCCCTGGAGAATAGTACCACCGCCGTTGGCTTGGAGATCGATGATGAGCTTGGTCTTTCCGTCGGCGAGAGCCTTGGGGATGAAGTTCTGGGTGAGCTCCTGGAAAGGCACCTCTGCGCGGACGTTTCCGACAAAGTTGGGCACCTGCAATACTGCAACATCTTCATAGCCAGCAGCGTCGATGTAGAAGCCGTTGATGAGACCCTGGGGGCCAGCGGCGACAGGAGCAGGGAAACCAGGAGTAGCGGCACCAACAGCGAGGGTAGATACCTCCTCTTCCTCCGACTGGACACGGGTATCGGCGAACGAAGTACCTGCGGAATCGAAGCTGAACCACTTACGGGCCAGATCTTCACCTGTAGCAATCTCGCGGAAAGGAATGGTTGGGCGGGCGTAGTTCTCCATAGTGTAGGATGTACCGTTGGCGAAGGTTAGGGTTGTGGTGGCACCAGGATAAACCCATCGTCCACGGCCGCCTCCAGTGAAGACACCAGTTCCACTACCCGAGGTTCCAAGGCTGACTTGGGCGAGCTCGTAAAAGACGTTGTTGTAGAGAGCGTCGCGATCCTGGAGGGAGCCGTACTGACTGAGGTCCTCGAGGAACTCGGTCGCGTCTTTGCCGTCAATCTGAACAACAGGCGAGGGTGTGTAGGAGATGTTCTTGTACTGCATACCGAGCACGTCAGAGAAGACGAAGACAGCCGGCAGCTGATCGCCATCTGCAGAGACAGAGACAAGGGGGACAGGGCGGCCCCAGGTGAAGATAGCGCCCACGGAGTCAGGGATATAGGAGAAGTGACCATCGTGGGCGGAAAGGATAAGGTTGTAGAGAGTCCAGCCAAAGTCGTACTCGCTCTTGAAGTTGCCGGCGTCGATGTCGCCCTCGATCTTATCAAGGCCACCGAAGATGTCGACGGGAGGCTGCACCTTCTCGGCGTACTCGGCAGGCGGGTTCTTGAGCTCAGAGAGGGTGCTCTGCCACTCAATGTAGGGACGCATCGCTCCAATGAGCCGCTTTGCTGATGAGGCGTTGAAAGGAACGGTGTTGATGCAGTCCCAGGCCAACTGAGCAGGCATGCTGAGCTTGGCGGGTAGTGTTCCATTACCGTAGACGTAGTTGGAGACCTTGGCACACGGGGGAGTGGTGCCATCAGCCTGGCGGGCCTTGACCTCGGGCTGAGTCCGGGAGGGCAGGACGGGAGAGGCGACGGCCAGTGACGCTGCGCCAATGGCGGCGAGCAGAGCGGAAGTCTTCATGGCGAGGGAGTAATGAAGTTATCTGCCGTGGAGAGGGTGGGATGGAGTTGAAACGAATGGAATTGCTGAACCAGCGAGAGCGAGTGTAGTTGATGGGAGGGGGGAAGGAGTCGTCGAGCGAGTATTGTTTGGCGGTAGGTGGGGTAATCGAACGCGCCTGCTCTAAACGCGACGAGGTGATGTACGCACGGTGAACGCGAGGGCAAACGGTCACGTGTAGGCTCTAGTCCGGGAAAGCGCACCTGGGTGGACTGCAAACGGCCGGGGCGAGCAAATAACTCCAGGCTCCCACTTTCGCTGGTTTCTGGGCGAAAGATAAGTCGTTCCTGGGGAGGGAGAGGGATTTGGGATGGTAAGAGACGGGAAACAAGCCCACACGGTTCCTCTTTAAGAAAGGGAAAATCCACACGCGCCACTGAGAGGCTGGTGATATACTGGGGAAAAGTGACGCATGAGGGATCCGCCAGGCTACAAATACTGACAGGCCGGTCGGTTCTGCCTTGAACGTGCACTAACCCGCAAACTGGGTAACAAACGTGCATGTTCGAGGCTGTGACACCAATCACATTCACACTTTTTTTGCCGCACGTCGGGGCTTTTCCCGGGATCCATAGGGCAATCATCGTTTAGATGGTGTGCAGCAGGTGCAGCAGAGAGCCGCAGTTGAGCTAGGGCCGTAGCCTATATGCAGGCAAAAAGTATTAACAGTTTTTGACCCAGGGTCTGTTCGGTGAGCTGTTCGTCTTCAAACCATCTGAGGACATACGTTGTTGTTGTTAGACATGCTGCCAACGCTCACCTTTCGATAAGGCACGATTTGGCCGCGAGTAAGGCCACCCGAAGACGTTTTCTGGCGTTTGTTACGATGTCATGACAGCGGGACTGACGGGTTGGTTGAGGTCCAAAGCGGAGTCTTGGCAGTCTGTGCCTGCAGATCGTCAAGGCGCCATCCTAGCCACTCGCTCCACTCCTCCAACGCCCCAATGCAAGACCACCTCATCGTCCGCCTAACGACACGACTGCGCTGCTGTCGTGACCATTCAGCACGACATTCTTCCATCGCGAAAGCACAGCTCCTCGCCGTTGTCGTGCTACGTGGTTCCTCCTAGGTATTGAGGCTGTACGTGCCCTTGCTGTACGATCCGCCGTAAATTGGGACCGGCTGGTAAAGTCCAATTTATTACCAAAGTCATGCGCCCCTTGGACACGATCAACATAGTGGAGCCCTTTCAGCCTCGCCACCTCCGCTCTAAGCGGTGCCCGGGAGAATGACATCTCGAAATGTGTTTCTCCGACACCATTCGATGGCCGTGGCCTTCATCGCCAGATTTTGATTGCAAAGTCTCACACTTCAGTTTTGGCGTACGACGACTGTGATCTGCAATCAAGAAAACCGTTCGGCGCCCGGTCTGTGGGCCTCCCACATGCCTGCGATGTCGGTGCTGGTCAGGTCGCGTGTGGCACGTTTCACGTTTCCTTGTGGTAGCCTGAGCAACTTGCCTTTTCCGCCTCGCACGAGGGCCTGTGCTACGCCGAATCAAGACGACGCATTCTCTTCGGCTAACCGTGCCACTAGCATCGGCTGCCGCTACGCAAAAGTTTGGTTCAACTACAGCACGATGGCGTCGTTGAACGCCTGTTTTGCTGATTTTTCAGAGGACGCTATTGACTATGAGGCTGCCGATGTTGATGCAGAGCAGATGGAGGCTCGAAGCAGTCGACAAACCTCGTGGGAGCACGTCGATGTGTCAAGCACTCAGCATCCCGGTACCAGTCCAACGGAAGCACCAGCCACAAAGCTTGAGCAGCGAAACACAAAACTAGTGCACCTGCCAACTACCAGCCCCATCACCGCCGCACCAGCCACCACCACTTTTCGCCCATGCCTCTGTGTCTCTGTTCGATGCTTCTTCTCGCTGAATATTAATAGACGGCACAATACCTGTTGCACACAACAACAAAAAAACAGCGGAGATTTTTGTGCCACGATGTACTTGTCGCATGCTCGTCGCACGTACAGTATTTGTTGGTGTAGGCTGTGGAGTCGCCAAGAGTCGTCTTTTGAGGCATCCCTTCTTACCACCAACTCCACCAACTGAGGAACTGTTGATCCATCGCTATGTTAAGCAATCATGCAAGAGAAACGAGATGAGGCAGACTTGTGTGATCTCCTCCGCAGGGTCTCATCTTCTGCGAAGCGCGGATGTGACAACACCAGAACATGACCAGTAGCATGCAGCATGTAGCTCTGCCGCATACGCACAGCCATTACGTCCTGGATCAGCAGATGATGTCTTAGCTACCGTATACATCCACCCAGCGTATCGACAACAGTATACAAAATACACGTCCTTCTTCCCTACCATCACATGGAATCCTCGCGTCCGCAAACTTATGTCAAACACATACTCATCACGATATCACATAATCACGCTTTCATATACCGCGATGATGGCGCCTCACGTCCAATCACCTTTACTCAGAAAACCAATATATAACACAAAACATCTCATTCCATCCAATTGATCAGTCCAACAAGTATCATGACATTCTAGCGCATCCGTGATGATGACTATTACAAGTTCAACACACGATCAACCTGACATGCCTAGTCACCAACCCCGTACAACCCTCACGATCGCACAGCCCCTAAACCGTATCTCCTTACATGGAGACTAACTAGACTACTATAGCGCTGACATGACATACATGTACATCGCTGTACAAGCGAATCTGTCACAAAGTCACGTCCACGTCAACTAAGAAAAGAACTGAACAGGCCTGCGGACTACATCACAACAAAACTCTGCCAAGTAGGTCGACTAACGGCAATGTAGGCTCTAGGATGTGCAGGTTTTATTAGATTGACGTGGTATTGGGTACGAACGCTATCTACCACACGCCATGTCTGTCACCCTCCCAATCGTCCCGACCCTCACGATCGCACAAGCCCCTGAACTGTATCTACTCAACCTGCGGACTTAACCACAATAGCGCTGACATGTACCCGATTCTCCATCCAATCTATCTACCAGCTGATACCTATCAAACTATTAGCACAAATAACAAGATATCTTAGAACCGCGTTAGCTAAGCATAGCAAGAAGGCTACATACTAGTAACAAGTTAGCAAAATATCTTAAGAGCTATCTGTGGAGGCTACTTTACCCTTGCAACACGCTCTTCCACCGTGACAGGTAGAGCGTTTTGAAGTACAATTCACGAGTTCCAGATAAGAGAATGTATCAAGATGAAGAATGATGCACCATTCAACAATCCGTATCATCACTATTACTTCCATCTGATGTTGTACAAAGAGATACGCAGCGACGCCCAAGTCAACCCAATCCAACCCAACCAACGCAAATCCCCTTTTTCTCTTCTTTCAAACGATGTGCAACTCCGAAGAACGCGTTCTTTCTCAAACCCTAAGCTCCATCTGTTCAGCCCCATGACTAGCATTAACAACACTACCAGCGCCGTGATGGTGGTGGAGATGGTGTTGTCTTTCCTTGACGAGAGCGTTGTACTGTCATCATACGTTAGCAAATGCCATCCACTAAAATCCGTCTTCCCATCACATCCATGACGCATGTATGAATGACACGGAAAGGGAAAGAACATACCTTAAACCCAAAATTCAAACACAACGCCACCGCCAATCCCACACAAACCACCAACGGCCCCGTAACAGCATCAAAGTCCTTCCCACTCCTCTCCCTAATAAGCCGCGCGCGGTAAATATACATCGCATACCCCCACGCAAGCGTAAAAGCCGCAATGCACGTATACACAACCGCAAGCGCGCGAGCAATATCATTGGCCTCACCCGCCGCATTATACAGACCCAGACTCAACGAGGCGAGCAAGACGCTAACGTGCTGCCACTTGATAAACGTACGTTGGTTCGCGAGCCAGACTTTGGCTTCTACACGCACGGGACCTTGGTCTTTGATCCAGACGCCTGGGTCGCGGATGCCGGGCGGGAGTTGGATGGCGCGTTGTTGTTTGCGCGCGTATTTTGAGGTGGAGAAGGAGGGGAAGAGGGAGGCGAGACCGCCGCTGCTGCTGGTCTTGGGCTGTTTTCCGTTGGAACCGCCGGCGAGGAGGAGGGTGTTTTCGTCGTCGGAATCGGGTTCTTCGTTTATGCGGGTGGTGGGGGTGTCGGTGTCGCGGTGCGAGCGCTGGGAGAGGTGCGATCCGATTGTGGGGAAGGGGGGTTTGGTGACGGGCATGGAGTGGGCGGCTGCGGAGGCGCTCTTGGGGACGGACGACCGTGTTGCGGCTGGTGAGCCGACGGGCGAGGCGATGGAGGCGCGGTAGCTGGGGCTTGCGCGCGCGCCGAAGAGGGAGCCGACGGCGAATTCGTCTTCGGCTGCTTTGCGCTTCTTTTCTTGTTCTTGGTCGAAGGCGGCTTCGGGTTCTTTGCGGATGTCGTTGTCGACTTCGCTGAGCCAGAAGGGGAAGGTGTTGACGTTGTCTTCGAAGAGCTTGGCTACGCCGTGGACGAACTTGGAGAAGCGGGGAGATTCTTTGACCAGGTGCGAGTGCATGAGGTCTTCGATCCATTCGTACTTCTTCAGGCCCTTGACTTTGATCTCGAGGAGGGCGTAGGGGAACTTGTGGAGCTCGCCCTTCTTGAGGGCCTTGAAGGGGAACTCCATCTGCCCGTTGTCGATGTCGCGTCTATGCCAGTCTTCGGGGTCGCGGCAGGGCCTGTCGTCGTCGAGGGCGTCTTCGCGGATCAGGGCGAGATTGGTGTCTAGGGAGATGCGCACGCGGTTGTCGCCGGGGATCTGGAACGCGGTGCGGGTGTAGTTGGCGCGCAGCATTGGCTGCAGCTTCTGCTTCTTGACAAAGCTCTGGATGTCTGTTACAGCCTTCTTGAAGTTGTCCACCTCCTCCTGGTTCTTGTTGGGGCGGTATTCCATCTTCTCGATGCTCTTCTCCATGTGGTACTTGTCCTCGAGGAAGGACTGTACGTATTTGGCCTTGATCGGGAAGCGGACTTCTTCGGCAGCGTTGCCGTCCTTGATGACCTTCTTCTCGAACATGATCTCGGGCTTCTCACCGAGCTGTCCGTACCATCTGAGGCGCAGCGAAGAGGCATCGGGCTTGCCGTTGACCTTGTCCGAGTAGAGGGAGAAGTTGGGGTTATCGAAGTAGATGGACGTGATGGTAGGGTCGCGCTGGGTGCCCTCGGCGACCTTGGACGACATGGGGTTGTAGACGAGGACGGGGAGACGGCGGAGGATGACGGTCTTGACTTCGAAGAGGTTGTCCATGTGGACCCAGACTGTGTGTGTTAGCTTGTGCGTGTTAATAAGATGGAATGTGCCTACACTTGTGAGAGGTGAAGCCCTCGCCATCCGTGCTGGTCTCGCCAAAGGACAAGGCCTCCTTGGACTTGCCCTCGAGGCTCTGTCGGACGAAAGAATACAGCGCCGACAGCCTGTACAGCAGCGGCGAGGCATCCTCGGTGTGCAGCGGGTGGCGGGCAATGCGCGCATCGATAAAAGGTCGCAGGCGGTAGGAGCTGCCGCGGATCTTGTCGTGCTTCTTGGTGGCCTTGATGACGGCGGTGAAGTTGATGCGGCTGAAGCTCTCGAGCTCCTTGGTCTCCTTGGTGATGTTGTCGAGCTCGCGCAGGACTTCCTTGAGGATCTTGTCCCTCTCCTGCTGGCTGGGCTCGGGTTTCTTGGATGCATCGCCGGACGCGTCGCCCAACAAACCCTCACCACTGCTCTCCTTCTTCTCCTTGTCGTCCTTGGCCTCTTCCTTGCCCTCCGCCTGGATCCCTATGGCCAATGGCTCCAGCTTCTTCTCGCATGCCGTCGTGCGGTCGCGCAGCTTCTGCGAGATGTCGGTGATGAAGTTGTGCACCTTCTCCAACTGCACATTGGCCAGCTCGTCAACAAACGCGCTCTCGTCGTCGGCAGTCCAGGAATCGTCATCCTCGTTATCCTTGAGCAGCTTCTTGAGCTTGTCGTAGTCGATGTACTTGTCCTTCCACGGCGCATACACGCTCTTGCGCAGTGTCGTGCCGAACTTCATGGCTTAGCGAGCGAGTGTAGTTGGTTGCAGGAAATGGAAGCTCCAGCAGTCGCGACGCGCAGTAGCAATAGTCAGGATATAAGAATTGCCGGCGCCGGAAAGCTCTGCATGGGAGGATTGGGAATGAAGCAATGCAGCTGGGTTTAGCTGGTGGGGAGCTGCGCGCAGCCAATGCCCAGGAACTTTGGGCGCACGTGTTTCGCGTCCCGCGAGCGTCATAGCTGCAGCTCCGCTTTCATCCCAGCTCTCTTCACACGAAGGATTCAGCGTCATATTCACTGGAGTGGATGTCCGCACTGTAATTCAGTTCATGCGAATCTACACAACCTCTCGATGATTCATAGGCCTACGTTGAGATGCTGCTCGTCAACAACTACAAAACAACATCCGCCGCCGCGAGTCATTCCCGCTAGGAAGACCCACGCATCTTCACGTCCCGACATTAGTGTCCGAGGCCCAAGTCTGGCCCTGCCTCCTCAACCCCCAGAGCTCGGTGATTCTTGCGGCGCAGCTGTTGAGATGATGCCCTGGTATACCTGAGTTGTTGACATTCGTCTCTATAGGTCTTGTTGTTGGGGTGCTGGTCGCTATGGTTCCTCGACGCATCCGTGCCACTTCATACAAGAGAAAACACGAACAGGCCCAGAGCCTACATCGACGTTAGATTACTAACATTGCATGTTTCTATGTTGATGTAGGCTGCAGACCTGTTCAAATTTTCCTTAGGTTAATGTGAAGGTGACTACAGCGTGTGTCGCATACATGCTATTGAAACCTAACATCCAGTCAGTCTCAAGAGCAATGTTTACGTCTAGCTTGATAATCAATTTGTGGAATGTGACACGAATTGTATCTATCCCACGTGGCGTCTTTTGGGCCGATAACGTTCGCATATCTCCAAAATATCTCCAGGATCAACTATCTAAGAACTCAAGCATCTTCATCGAGTAAGACCATCTATCTCGGCCAATGCTTCAGCACGCTCAACTTCAAACTCGCGGGGTCTCCACGCACTCACCCGTCTCTCAGCATCATCACTCATCCCCACCAACCCCCTAACAAGGAAAACCGAGCTCTCCGTCTCCACAAACGTATCCGTGCGACAACCCTGTCGTCCGTCCGCGTTGTGTAACTCCATACAGGTACTTTCCTTGCATCGACTACTTCTTAAAAAGCCCTCTTCCGACCAAGCGTGAAAAGGAAATCTCGCGTCCCTCTAGTATATCCTCGATAACCTCAATCGCGCCCGGTGTTTCACTCCATGCACAGTAGTATTCCGGCAAGACCTTGTGCATCTCCGTTTCCTCGCCCATACCGATGTTAAGGGGGTTCATCAATAGATGGGCCCGGGGCTCTACCACTCGAGGCCAGAAGTGCTTGTTGACTCTGTGTACTGCGTGGTACAACCGCAGGACCTGATCCTTTACTCTTTCGAGTATAATCTCGGGCTGGCCAATGTCTCCCTCTCCCGTGTCGCGCAACACAATGCTGCTGCTGCTCACGTCGCCGAAGTCCCGTGGCCGAATGCCATCAATAAGCACCCGGACATCGAGGAGCATGCGTACTTTGACCAGCGTAACCGCAACAAGATGCGACAAATCAGAGAAACCGGGTACGGCAAAGTTCTCCCCACCACCATAACCATCGCCAAAATTCCTAACCCGTTCAAACACCTCCACAGTCTCCCACGCATCCCCACCACTGCCCATCTCATGCGGCAGCTGTCTGACGTTCTTCCAGTCACAACTAAGACTACTCCCCTTAGTAACCCACCACTTGCAGAAATCATAGGCCTCCTGATCCCGTCCCAGGCGCAAGAAAAACGCCGGCGTGATACTCCTCACACACATCGGATCCTGCAGATTCAACCGCATCAACCCAAGCGCGTGTTCCAGCGCAGCTTCCACCGCCGCTTTGGTATTCAACCTAGGCAGTTCTCTTAAGAGCTCGTTGCGTGACCTCATGTAATTCCTCGTTCCGCTGTAACGCCAGAAGTCGCCGACGGCGGTTTCGAAGGCGTTGGGTGGTGTATCCATATCGCCTTTGTGGGCTCGGAGGGCGGCTTCGTCTTTGTCGAGGACGAACGTGATCTTTTTGATGGATTTGCACCACACCTTGTGGGCGGGGCGGTCGGCGCGTTGGTGCTCGGGGCTGCAGTAGTGGACTACTTTGCAGGCACTGCAGCGGCTGAGACCGGTTTGTTGCGGGCAGATGTTGCAGCCGGTGATGAGGTTTTCGGAGACGTCGAATGGCATTATCATGCCGTAGTTGTTTGGATTGAAGCCGGGATGGGGCGGCTGAGCATCGGTGTCGGGTGCAGAGCGATTGCCGGCTGTTCGATCGGTGTTGCGGGCGGCGTTGTATTCTTCCATTGCTGCTCGGTCTTGGAGACGAGGATGTCAGTATCGGAGGTGTGGAACGGGAGAGATGGGGCTTACCTTCTTTCTCGCGCTGCTCGATTATGTCCAGAAGACCCATCTTGCCCAATTGCTGGCGCTGCTGCTCACGTCCAGGATCCATGTTGTGATGACGACGAGATGCGGCGCGTTGAGGTCGTGATGGGTTGGGGTGCGATGAGACAGAATGAGATGAAAGACGGTGAAAACGAAGTCGGCAGAATTTTAGACGTCAGCCGAACAAAACCACACTTGTATGCGAAGCGAGGGATAGCTGAGCCTCAAGCGAGGGACAGCTCAACATCGCTCGGAGGTATTTTCGAGGTCAGCCGAGCTAACTGCGGAGGTCAGCCGAGCTCAGATCGAAGGTCAGCTCAACACATCGGAGCCTGTTTCGGGGACAGCCGAGCTTTAAGAACTTCATTTGCGAAGCGAGGGACAGCCGAGGTCGCCCGAGAACATGAGATTGCAATTCGAAAGCTTTCAGAAAGCTATTTGAATGTCTACAGATTGGTAACGTGGTGTTGGCATGCCACAATGCCATGGGTTCACTGCCTCGCGAATTGTGTGTTGGGCATGGGGGGCGAAAGGTTTTGGGTTAGCGCGGGTAAAGACTGAGTAAATACTCAGTAAAGACTCAGTAAAGACTCAGTAAAGACTCGGCATTTACCGGCTTTACACCAACTTCATGTCGGTTGCTGTTTTTGGATGAGAGTCGCCAGGACAGACTCTGAGGGTGATGTCGTGGAGGATGAAGTCTTCAGGCGTTTCTGCAGCCTACTTCAGATCAAGTCTTGGCAAGGTTGAGTATAAGGTTGAGGATAAGGTTGAGGATAAGGTCGAGGATAAGATCGAGGCGGATGGCATAGCCAGCATGAACAGTGCTGCTTTATGCATATAGGCGAGACTACATTCGAGCCCAAATCCATGGAGCTGGACGTTTGACTTTCGGCGAACAATTTGGATTGGTTCTGAATCGATTCCAACGTATTCCCAATATGTTGGCAACATGTTACGGCGCACCGTGCGCTGTGGTGCTGTGAGATTTGGCGCCGAAGTACCACGAACATCAAATCTTGACACTAAACCACTACTAACTGACTAGCTATACAATATATGTACGTTATTCTTAGCTTGTGAGAGTCAAATTCTGGCGATGTAGTCTCCATGCCATGTCTTGGTCTCTGCTACCATTCGTGTTGGTGTATAGTCTTGGTTTTTGGGCGCGTTCGCGGAATGAGCCTTTGTCACCCTGAAGTCGTCGATGATTGAGAGAGAGAATCGATGTATTGATATATTGCGAAGTATATATACCAGAAAGAATGCCTCAGAACAGACAAGACCCATCCACGGTTGATGATGGAACAGTCGAAGCGACGTCGCGCCACCGGGAATGCTATGTATACATGTTGTATAACGTATGGAAACGGTAACAAATAAGAATGAGTGATGTGTTGCGGGTTCGTGGCTTTATGTCGTCCATCGTTGTAGTGATGACGTATTGTGGAGTTGAATGTAGTGGATAGGATTGTAAAGTGACTGTTCTGTTCGAACCGCGCTTTCGAGCTACTCATGACCATGTTCGTTTCTCGCGCTGAAGAGTGAATTCGCCAGGTGATGTCGTACGGAAAGGATGGGGGTTTCAATTGCCAAACAGAACGTGCACCGCATTCACGAGTGCTGCGGTAGTATAGTCGTTGACAGTGACAAGTGCTGGAAAGTCGTATGCCGCGTTAACATAGGATTGGCCCGTTGCGCCATCATCGATGAGAATGAGGATCGTTGGAAGTCCAGGTATAGTATCGCTTCTCGATATCTTTTTCGATATGCTCCGTGCAAACTTTAATTGCCGTTCAAAAGCCTGCGCATGATTGCTGATGACATTCGAGGTGGTGCATATGACGATGATGACTGCTCCGCTGGTTGGCAGAAAATCGGCGTGCATCTCTGTCATGCCAGAGTCGAGACGGTATGGGACGTGTCGTACTTGTCTCGGTAGAGCGCGACCGAGAGGCTCGAAAGGGTCCATGTCCTTTGCCAGTGTCGTCGATGGCGGATGAGATACAAATGGGGTGAAGAGGGTAATTATCTCTGCTTCGTTCAGGCGCCGCAGTCGTTCAAGAGTCTGTGTTGGACATCGCACAATCATGGCGGTTCCGGAAGATGGATTCTGAGTCGCGGTCGACCTGCTAGATGCTGAAGTCATCTTGGGTCGATATGTGTTGCCCTTTGAGGACGGTTGGCTCTTTCGTTCACCCATCACTACGCAGCTGCGGATGTTACTATGGTGACGGTAAAAAGCACCAAAAGATCTTAGGTGAGCCAGTCGAGAGGAAGATCTGAGATTTCTTTGGGCATCGTTTGCAAAAGCGCGGCTCTTATATTTCGATCGCCCAGACTCAAGTTCCCATAGCGAATCGACTCTTGCTTTTGCAGGGAAGAGACACCGTCAGAACACTGTGCCGATTGACGTTGCAAGCCGAAGCCAGCCGGCAACGGGCGTAAGATGTTATGCTGAATGGCAAGGTAGGCGGTCCCGGCTATGGGATTCAGGAGTACACAAAGCAGCTATGCAAGGTTGCCAGTAGCCACCCCAGGAATCGTCAAATGAGGTGCTGATGTCGAGTGCTTGTGGATCGCTAGGTGGACCGTGACCTTGTTAATAGTAGCTGAAGCTCCTCCCACCCTGTTCAATTGGAATGAAGCTCCTGAGGATGTATGTCAATACGATAGATAGTAATACTTGGGGTGATACCAGATAAAGAACGAAGAAAGTAGTACATGACCGCGGCCAGGCACTCTCCGGTGCAGATAAAGAAGTGCATCCACTGCCGTAGTGGGCGGAGATCTTACCGATTGGATGATGTTTTCCCGTTCGTAGCCATGACTGACACGACAGAAGCGTTGCCGTAGCGTGCTCGCGCATGTCAGTAAGGAGCACAACGGGCGTATAAGTGCACGGCGACGGTTGCATCGGGTAGCAGCAGGATCGTGTATCGAGAATAGATGACGCCACATCCAATCGCAGATCCAAGGCTCCACATTGATCACCTTGTAGGCCTTGGGATGCGCGTGTCAGCCTACTGTAGATGAAGGGCAGTCCTAGAGGCCCGTCGGCCGTCCTGATAGAGAATGATGATCCAAGGAAAGCCGGCCACTCATTCCAAAGCAAGGACCAACAGCCAGGTTGATAATGAAGGTCGATACCCGACGCGTGCTTGTCATAGCGGGCAAGGCGTACAACGCGCGGGGGTCAGTACAATTCGAGTCAAGGTTGCAGGAGGCGTGCTTGAGTTGATGGCTGACCCGCAAGGCCACCATCCATGGCGGACCAGTAGTAGTTGCGCAAGCCGCAATCATTACATTTCGATGCTTGCTGTGTAACACAAAGGGTTGACCTCGATGTGGCGATGGCGAGAGCTGCGATGCATGCTCCAGTGATGACACGGCCATGCGGGTGACATCTGCACGATTGATTGAATCAAGCACGAGTAGCGTGAACGAGCCGCGGATGGCCAGACCGGCAGCCGCGCTGTTGTGTGCCCACACATGAATATTGGCGATGATTTCGAGGCTGGTGATACATTGATGGCATCGTTGAAGCAATCTGGTGCGAGCAGAGTGAACCGTGGAAGGGGTGTGTCGACTGCGATGTGTTAGCGGGGCTGCTCGCTTGTTCGTAGCCCATCGAAACAGGGAAGGCGCGATCAGGCTGTCAACAACCACCGCGACGCGTCTGCATCATCAGCGGCTCATACAACAACGGCTGACAACTGTCTTACTGTATGCACGTTGCACTGGTAGCGTGATGCCATCGGTCGCCGGTAACCCCACATCGACTTCGCTCCAAGCCAGCTACTGATGGACTCAGCAGAAGAGCGGCCCACGCTGCAGGAGACGCTAAACTTACTGCATCAAGGTAGGTGTCGATATGCGGCAACGAGCCCGGTCAGGATCAGTGCTTACACCGGCCTGCAGCATCTAGAACAACTGCAAAGCAGCGGACCGTCAAGGTCTCCAGCATAGTCGATGTCATCTGCCGTTACGCCTCGGAAGATGGCCTTGACCAGGATGCTCTGCGAGACATAGTGCAGCTCGCGTCGGTGAAGACCCTGCTAGACCAAACCACCATCACGACTTTGATCAAGAACTTGTACCCGTCTCAAAAGGTTCCAGGCGATGTTGTCATTACTATTGTTGGTGCGCTTGGGCAGGGCAAGGGCAAGCCTTCGCCCGGTACACAAGACAGTCTTGTGAAATGGCTCATCGCAATCCATGAAGTCGTGGAAGATTCGAGCGTCTTGTCCCGACTATATGGTGTGCTGTTCGGCATGCTCGACATGATCAGTATCAGGTGTGTTACTTCGGCCTGTCACCAAGAACATAAGTGCTAAATTTAGCAGGACATCTTTGTGCCATCTGCTGTCCTTGATCACCCGCAGGAAACACGTCAAACCATTCCGGATTCAACAGCTGTATGTACAGGGCTTTCAGCATCAATACGATGTAGATACCGATAACTGATCTTACTCCAGACTAGAGCTGTCTCGCGGCCTCGGCAACGAGCCTGCGCTCCAAGGTCTCCTCCGTGTCTACAAGGATTACTATCCCGATATAATACTCGGGAGCACTTCCACAAGCCGGAAGTCGTTCGCTCCGGTGAGTATCCGTCTCTCGTACCACTACAAATGCAACCTCAGATCCCCCACGCTACTTCCCCGCATCTCCTTGTGGCACTGCCGAATGCAAGCTAACTCAATAGCGACCTGATGCCGAATGGCAAGCCAAGATCGTTGCCATCCAAGAGGCTAGTGTGGCGGAAGACGACTCGAATGTAGACGGGCAGAACGGTTTCAAGGTGCTACGAAGAAGACTCAAGGGCAGCAAAGGATCGGCGATTCCGGACGTGCATACCTACCATGCGACCGAGGTGAGCGAACATCTCTGTTTATCATCCTGGCAGGTACTAACATTGTGTGACAGAGCTCAGCAACCCTTGAGGGCATTGATAGTGTGGACGATTTTGTGGAGAAGCTCGACAGGATAGAGCCACCGGGCCAGCTGATAGCGCTCCTCGTGGACCCGTTGCTACAGAAGTACATCGATCTGAAGCCATCACCAATCACAGCCAGTCGATTAAGAAATTGGCTTGCGACGTGCCTGGAAGAGCAGTTTGAGGAGTACCGGCAAGGCACTGGAAACGAGCAGTACCTATCTGAAGTTCTCGATGGGCTTTTGAGGTACGCTCAGTACACGAAGGCAAGTGCATTAGCAGGGTTTACGTGCAACTGGCTAACTTATCAAAGTCACTCCATCCTACAGTATTGGCGTTTCTTCGTGAATACCTGCCGATATGGGATGGTCAGCAAGATCTCGATTCTCTGTTAGGACTGGTCTCTTATATCCCAATTGAAGGGTTTGAAGACGCCCACACGACCTACCTGTCCCCTGTCGAACGAGCTCTAGCAACCCATGGCATTACTGCATACACAAAGCTCGTCGACTTCTACACAGCTCTGCTGCAGCACCAAATAACCCAGACAGCGTCCGGAGCTGCCGACCAAAGAGATACTCAACAGGAAGTCTTAAGCGACCTAGTCGAGCATGTAGCCACCTTATTCACCTCCGCTCTTGTCTCCATCCCACCAGGTTCCAGCACCACCCTCACATCATCCATCCTCTCGTTTTACGAACTCCTCAGCACCTCCTCGAAACCACACATCATCCCCATCCATCTCCCGCCAATGCATCTCGTCTACCTCCTCTCCCAGGACGCTTCCCCAACAACACTTGCCCGCATCTGCGGCATCATCGGCTCCTACAAGCTAGCTTTCGATGCGCATCCCAAGCCGGTCAAAACATACTACCCCGCAGAAGTTACCGATGCATTCAATTGGTGTCTGCGCGATATGTACAATCTGGTGTGGGTCTCTCGTGGCCTTCTTGTTCAAGATCAGAAGAGCAAGGGGTTGTACTGCGATACGATACTGAGGGGTACACTTAACGAGTATCTACGGAGAGTGGATCGTGGATACACTATCGGGGCTGCGTTCACGTTGTCGTACAACGTGTGGTTGGCTTCGCTCTCTGCCGCGGCGTGGCGTGCGGTCGAGAAGAGGGAGGTTGGGAATGTGGGTGAGAAGAATGTCACACGGTATCACGACGGGCCTGTCACGGAAAAGAGTCTGGAGGTTCTCAAGAGTAAAGGTGGCGTGGACGTGGATTGGGAAGGTGCAAACGGGTACAAGGTCATGGTGCTGCAATGGCTCACTGAGAGGGGCTTGGGTGGGATTAGAGATTTAATGTTCGCTACCGTCATCAACTTGAAGGGTACGGCCTGATACACACCAATATATAGACCCAAGAGGTCAAACGAATTGTAGGTATTGGCCTGGTGCTCGGGTCTGATGTTCATGGTGCCTGATACGCGTAGCGCCAACGAAATTTCGAACATACCCTAAGCATATTCTGAACGTCTTCTAATCGTGGCCTGTCTATTTCGGCCAATTCTTGTCGCGCATACGACTTCGTTTTTCTAGGTCGACCGCTTTTATTTTCGCAACACCACCTAGCCACCCTCACCGTCTTTCATTTCAACGCATCTCATCCGCATCAGCACTTGAACACTCACGATACTTGGTTTCATTACCTTTGAGAACGAGCCCAAATGGACGAAGGCAACTCATCTCCAAAACCACGCAAACGCAAAGCGTCCAACCCCGATCCCGCGCCGCCGCGTACGCACCACGTAATCGAACACTATGCGCCATTGCCCTACAAGAAATCCTACGGTCTCATGGGTCGCTGCAGAAACTGTTTCGAAAAGGAGAATCTCATCCTATGCAGCGACTGCAATGCTATGTTTTACTGCAGCACCGATCATCAAGCCCTCGACAAGGCAGGACACCAGACATTGTGCGACAGGATCCAAAAACTTCACGGCCTCATCGCTGATTCTGAGGATGCGCTGAAACGGGATTCGGGAGATGCGGGTACGCCTAAAGACCCGTTTAGGACTGCGGGTGGCAGGTTTTGGGAGTATGAAGCGACGAGGGAGTATATGTACCGGAGGAGGGATCTGCTGTATGAGCTTTATAGTGTCAATACTACAGCAGCGGTGCAGCAAGCGTTAGACGAAGCATTTGCCCTGTTACGACTGGATTCTGCGGATCATCTACAAATGCGTTGTCTAGTACCCTGGCTGCTCCTCCGCCTAAAGCGCGACCAAGACTGTTACGACTTCTGCAAATGGTGGGTCACAAAAGGGACCGACGAAGAACACGACTGGACCTCCGAAACCTTACCTCTTGTCGGCGAAGACGCATTCGAATCCCTCGAAGTCTTTGAGCGACTCAGAGAACCCAGATCCACGGCTCCTGCATCCGAGTCGTTTACGTTCCTCCTCGCCATCTTACTAGTCAAACTCCGCATGGTCTACGAGATGAAATTCCTGAAACATGGTAAAACCTCCACCGAGGTGAAAGATAGCAAAAGTACCATCATCCTATCCATCATAGACAGTCGCGTGAAAGAAGAATGGATACCGCTTATCCAGTCGGTGGAAAACCAGGTCAGAACGCTATACCGTGCTGTTGCAGGAGCGAACGAATACTTTTGGCCTGCGTTCCTCAATCGAGCTGATGATGGCCTGGGGGATACACCGCCGGAGTCGGCTGGTATGGGCGATGAGGCGGAGATGAAGATTAAGTTGAGGGAGTGTATGAATGCTTGGTTGGAGAGTCTGGGGGCTGAGGGGTTGGTTTCGGATATGGAGGGGGGTATGGATCATGAGCCATGGTGGTGCTCTAATAGGGGATAGAGCCCTAGATTCTGTGCATGAATCCTCATGATTCACTCGATTCCAAAGTGTCGGGGGTCTACCACAGCGGTACTTGAGCCACGTCACATCACATCGCAGAGCGTGCGTACACATACAGACAAGTCATCCGATCTCGGCGTCGAGCATAACCGCCCATGTATCATGCAGTTGGAATGTGACATATGCTGGCAGACATGCATGATGCATATACGAAGTATGTCACAGCGCATGCTGCGATGTTCACGTGAGGTGTTGGCTAGGGTCGAGATGGTGTTTGCTGGTTGTGACGTGCTGTGTGCATGCTCTTGGAAAGATTACTCGAGATATATGCGATGTGTCTGCGGGGCGTAGAGAGAATGAGGTGGTGGTTTGGTATTAACATTACTGAGGTTATTGTACGTCTATAGTCGTGAGGGAATAGGTATGTAGGTATGCCTGAATTGGCGAATGGAACTCCTTCTTGCGCCTTGCCTTATGCATGTGTTTGGGACTGTTGTGCGCTTGGAGTCCGTACTGTCGTCTCAGGGTAGGCGGTAGAAGCCTAACTCCGTCGGGGCGCAACAAGCCGAAGACTTCATGCCCTCCAATAGGCGACCATGTTCCCAGGGCATCCAGTCAAAGCATCGCTTCGACGCCCCTAACCAGACCCCATCATCTCCAGGATATCCTTTCTAATCCATTTCGTGCGTATCCCTATAACTCCATCATCCCCCGCCCATTGTTCATAGCACCCGCACCCGCACCCAGCGGCCCATTCGGCGTAATCCCTGTATCGATACCCCCGGTTTTAGGTACTGAGTTACTCGAAAGCGAATCGTGGTTGCCCGATAGGTAGTAGAACATGCGGTTTGCGATGATGGTAAGGTGCTCGGGGAGGTACAGCGACGCGGCGATTATAAGGAGGGAGAGGAGGAGGAAGAGTACGGAGTCTGGAAAAACCACATCGTTAGCAACTGTCCTAAAGTAATACCAAAGGACGGTGTAGGAGGAGAGCGACCCGGATAGGGGCGGTGGCTCATGTCCAAGAATTGAGTTGAGAATGCGATGTGATGCGGTAAAACAGGATATTTAGGACATACTGAAAATGAACTTCTCAGTCGACGTCAACATGTACAGCGAGAAGGTGACTTCATATTGATAGCGCTTGCGCTGGAACCAGCGGAGGAGGGCGGATGGGTACAGCATTGCGGCGACGAGGAGCGTGGATGCGCTGGCTAGGAGGAGGATGGCGGATAGCGTTGTTGTGTCAATCATAGACCTTCCAGTTATGCGTCGGCGTGTTTGCGCGTACAGAAAAGGCGTGTTTGGAGGTGGAATTGGAGGGTTAATGTGTCTGGGCGCAAATGTTGGGAGCGGTGGATGACGGGGGAGATGAAGGGTTCAGGGACGGCGGATTCGGAGCAGGGATGGTGCGATTGCCTGATTAAGATCGGGAGCGGGTGGTCTAGCGCGTGAGCTGCATGGCATCATCAACGAACACGCGTGCGAGAAGTTTCTACACTGGACCAGCGATGCCAATGCTGTTGCAATGCCTCCGCCATGCCGTATCCCTCCCTAACACACACCCAACAATGCGTCTCATCCCCGCCCTCCGCTTCCGCCCCAATATCCCACGCCTCCAAACCGCTTCCCTCTCCACCTCACCCCCCCTCAACAATGGCAAATCCCTCCCGCCCCGCACCCCCCTCCTCGACGCGGACCTAATCGAAAACTTCCTCAAAGGCTCCGGTCCCGGTGGGCAAAAGATCAACAAAACCTCCTCCGCCGTCCAGCTCAAACACATTCCCACTGGCATCGTAGTCAAGTACCAGGATACGCGGTCAAGAGAGATAAATCGGAAGATGGCGAGGCGGATTCTGCAGGAAAGGATTGAGGAGATGGAGTTGGGGGAGGGGGCGCGGACGAAGGTCAAGGCGAGGGAGAAGGCGAAGAAGAAGGCTAGTAGTGGGAAGAAGACTAGGCGGAAGTATAGGGCGTTGGCGGAGGGTAAGGAGGGCGATGGGGGTGGTGAGGACGGAGGGGGAGAGGGAGAGGAGGTAGTAGATGGAGTTGAACAGGGGGGAGGGGCAGAGGAGCAGGTTGAGGTTGTCGATAAGAGTAAGACGGTGGGCGGTTGATGATACTCTTGGTCCACGGCTACGATACAAACCACAAACTGCGCACCATTGTGCTACGAGCATCGGCAATGAAAGGTATATCGGCACGGAGAAGGACAGCCGCCCAGCGTGTTCCGCGCGACGAGACGCCGAGCCTTGGAGACATGGCGAAGATACATGTAAAAGTTGTAGGACTCGGGTACGGCGACACTTGCAACCGCGGGAGCAGTGGAAGAAACGGGGACAGGTGAACGCAGCGTCACTCTGATATGGTCTTCACTCGCATTTTGACTCGAAAACTGCGAATAGACTAGCGCAAGGCCTCTACGCTGTTTCGATCACGCCTTTCCAAGGTTCTTGAGCGCGACTTCCCCATTGTCGCATGTAATCACCTGTCTCGATAAACCCTGCTATTCTACACCAGCTTCTTCAGTTCCAATCTCAACATGAGGTTGCTCAGCAATGTTGCGTCCCGCCGCTTCGCCGGTATCACAACGACCCGAAAGCTCTCAAGCACTTCCAATGGCTTTGTGACAAGACCTGGCGCGAATCTTAACATCGACGCCCACGGTGGAGGCCCTCGGTATCGCAACTTCAGTACATCCAACAAAGCACTTGATGGTTTCGCATTCAACCCGTTCACCAAGACACTTCCGTTCCGCAAGCCACTTCCGTACTTCAGCGCGAAGTGCCTCGAAATCAAAGACGCAGACTTCGCATGGTTCACGGCCCTCAACGTCGCCGTCCGTACCCAGAGGAACAGAGTCTACCTGTCACATCCCGACCGCACCCCGCGTGCCGTTTTGCACGACTACCAACACACCCTGCGTGTCGTCGCCGATGCCGAGTGAATTCTGCGGAAAGAACAGAGGACGCATCAATGGGCTCGGGACATTGATTCGACACTGCATGACGCACGACATCACCCACGACATGAGTGACGCATGATATCTCTCCTCAGACGAGAAGCGGAATCAATGGCAAATCGTACGCGAGTTCACGAGGGCAGCGGGATGCCCGCCCAACATCATTTGGCAGGCGTCTTGTCTCGCTGCCCGCCTCTCGGGTGCTATTCAGATTGATGAGCAAGGGTTCACCGTCACCAACTTCTCTCACGAGCAGCCCATCCACCGCGTCTCACGTGATGCATATCACCTCCAACGACTGGGCGCTGTGGGCGTGGCTCGATATTTCTATTTCCATGGTATGCATGAAGGATACAGGGAGCCTGGGGTTGGTTTCGATGTCAGCTGTCTGCGGCATATGCACGGCGGGCAGTACGTCGAGCGGTTCACGACAGAGACCGGGGCGGAAATGGCGCACAAGCGGTATATGTGGACGACAACGAAGTTTCTGAATGGGTGGGATGCTGAGAATGATGTGGGCTCTGTTGTGACGGGGCGAGGGTTCAGGTAGTGCTGGATATGTGGTGGTTCTGGTAGTATACACGGGGATGCATCGATTACTTCTCCTTTGGAGGAGCAGAATGGTCCTGACTTTCCGCGGCAATGAGAATCCTCTCCTGACTCTTCTCCTGTTTAGTCCTCTTCTTGCGCGTGAACAAGTTCGCGATCCGACCCCACAATCCTTCCTTCTCTTCCCTCTCCACACACTTCGCCTTTCTGTCCACCTTATCAAATGTCCCCCTCGCCGTCGCCCCATGCGCCTTCAACAACCTCACCACCTCCTCTTTCTTCTCCGGCACCCTACAAAGCCCCCTTCTCTATAAGATCCAAAATGGGTAAGTCAAGACACCTCCCCTCATCGGCCACATGTCCCAGCTCCTCCAGACAATACCTCACCAGCTCGACATCGCCAGCCACCGCCACCGCTGCTAACCCCACTACATCGCTTTCAATTCTGCAATATCAATCTCTCGTCTGCTCCTTACTCTACGGAGATTTTGAAGAGGGACAGACCAGATGAGACGGCGAGGTTGTGTCGGTGCGCGGGCCAGTCTGGGGAAGCGTGTAAGACGGGTGTTTCGACGATTATTTTCTCCGTTCCGTCTGCACTCTTTATGATGGTTAAAGATTTGAATGAAATCTGTTCAAAGTCAATTACTGCCTTTCCGATAAGTCCAGACACTGCGAATCAGCAGGCCTCTCATCGTCTTGCCATCTACTACAGCATGCACAACCCCATCACCCAAGGCCCACTCTCTAACACCAAAGCCAAACCCAACACCACTATCATCCGCCCAGAAACACAAACCCACCCCCAAACGCATCGCCAAGCCCCTACCAACCGATCGCAATGTTGTCAAAGCCGTGCAAGCTTCGTATTCCTCGCATGCCGCAACTCCCTTACTCAGATCTCGCGTTGCCAAAAATAGCATGCGCGCAGGGCCGCCCAGCGTCGCTTCCAGCCGTTAGGGCCGCAACGGCAACCCACAAAGAGCTTACTGCTACCCCACCGCAATAACACGAAAGTCATGCTTTGGAAGGCCTGATCGCGCGGTGTTGCCAGAAATACGGGAGGTGTTGGTCGATTAGTTATGTGTTTGGGGGAGCTAGGCGTGCGAGTGCGAGGGATGTATGGAGATGCGCGAGGGTGACGGGGGGACACAGACGTCATTTCCTTATGCGGTCTGACCGGAGCTTCAGAGATGGGATACCCCTTCCAACGCGACCGCCGCGACCGTCTCTCTCTCTACCGCGCAATCCCATTAAGTTTCCCATTGTTGCAAGTTTCCGCAATGCAACACTACCGTGCACATGCCTCTCGTACGAAATCCAAGGACCCGTTGAGCGGCGAAATTGCTTTTCGTCACGAGCGCCCGCCGTTTAGGCCTCTGCGTAGTAAGCTCGTATTAGGACCGACCGGGCACACAGCTGTCCTAAGATCGACACCAGGATACGCTGCGCAGTGGATTTTAGAGCGTAGAATGAGTTTTCGATCGTGTTGAGTGGAGCAATCATTCAATGGAAGGTCGTGTCGAGGCCGTGCGGCTGCTGCAGGTACGGGAGGATGTGCAGCGAAGGAGGCAAATGTCCTCGTATTGGTTGTGGTCTTAAGAGGTGATTTGCCCTTGTGTATAGGGCCTCACTTTACTCTACTCTAAAGCCTTGGTCTTGGTCTTGGTCTTTGCTTTTCCACGCTCGTTTATCAGGGTAAGCTTGAGACGAGCTACCCACCGGGGTGTCGGCGGCCGAGCCAGGAAGGCTTGGCGCGCCCTCGCGCACACCTATGTGGAGTACGTGTTAAACTTCAATTTACGCCTTTATGAGACACCTGGTAGAGGGCAGTTACCTGTTTGAGACCTGATTTTTTTGGATTTGAGATACCCATTACGCTGTTCAGAATAAAACATCAGGGTAAGCTTACCTTGTCGGTCCGTTCGTTTGGTCCTTCTTCTTCCGGTCGTTTGGGGTATACAACGCTCTTTCCTGGTTGACTTCGACGACTGAACTCGGATGGTCGTCTTCAACGTCGCCATGAAGCTCCTCGTTTCTCTTACGGCAGGTCTGCTGTCTATTGGTTTGGCATCCGCCTCGCCAGCTGCGCCGCTGAACAAGAGAGCTGTTTCCACCGACGGAAGCTGCGGAGGAGCAAAGGGCTTCACTTGCAAGGGTTCTTCGTACGGTGACTGCTGCTCACAGTATGGATGGTGCGGAACATCCACGGATCATTGCGGTGCTGGCTGCAACTCAGCTTTCGGCACATGCACTGGCAGCACCACGTCAAAAGTAACTCCAGTAACGGTCAAGACTTCGTCGACACAGGCTCCACCGCCGGCATCGACACCGACTAAGAAGGTCTCACCAGACGCGACATGTGGTGGCACCAAGGGTTACACATGTCTGGGTTTTGCTGAAGGCAACTGCTGCAGCGCGAGTGGATGGTGCGGCTCGACATCGGCATACGTGAGTACTCACATACGCTTTGAATGACTATATACTGATCTTGACAGTGTGGAACTGGATGCCAGGCAGGCTTCGGAAACTGTGGCAGCAACACCGGATCAGGACCTACCACCAGCAAGACTTCTTCAGCGGCACCATCGTCAGCGCCATCTCCAACCCCATCTGGATCTGCTCTCCAATGCTTGAACAGAAAGGATGTGCCATACAAGATGACCTCGGATGCTGAGTACTCTGAGCTTTCGGAGCCTTACAACCTGCGCGTTCCTTTCAAGCCGGCTGTCATTGTTCTGCCCACCACCAACCAGCACGTTCAAGATGCGGTAGTGTGCGCCGCTCAAGCTGGTCTCAAGGTTCAGGCCAAGTCCGGAGGTCACTCTTACGCAAGCTTCAGCTCCGGTGGCAAGGACGGCGCTATGCAGATCAACCTCCAGTCTTTCCAGACCATTCAACTAGATAAAAACTCTGGTATTGCGACAGTCGGAGGAGGTGTTCGCCTGGGCAACCTAGGTGACGGTATCTACACCCAAGGCAATGCTGCCGTAGCCCAGGGTACCTGCCCCGGTGTCGGTATCGGAGGCCACTACACGCACGGAGGCTACGGCCACACTTCCCGCCACTGGGGATTAGCCATGGATCAAGTCGTCGGAGCCGACGTCGTCCTCGCCGATGGATCCCTCATCAAGGCCTCATCCACAGAGTCCCCCGACATCTTCTGGGCCATCAAGGGCGCAGCCGAGTCCTTCGGTGTCGTCACAAAGTTCTACCTCCAGACCCACGCCGCACCCGCCAGCATCACGTACTTCGAGTTCGGCTTCACTGGCATCCACGACTCCAAGAGCGTGTGGACAAACACCTTCATGCACATCCAGGACGTCGCCAAGAACGCGTCCGTCGTCGACAACCGCGTCTCCTTCGGCATCTACCTCGACAACTATGGCGGCTACAGCCTCAGCGGCGCCTTCTTCGGCAGCGTGTCCGAATTCAACACCCAAGTCAAGCCCGAGCTGCTCCGCAGTCTCCCCAACCCCACCGCCACCGTCCAGTCCATGGCCTGGTACGACTACATGGTCAAAGTATCCGGCAAGACCAGCATCAAAGAGCCTATAACCGGGTACGACGAGCACGAGGACTTCTTCGCCAAGTCCGTCACCGTCCCTGAGTCTACCGGTCTCACCTCGAATGCTCTGGATGCGCTGTACGATTACCTACAGACAGCCGACGGGACGGAATACTACATCATCATCAACCTCTACGGCGGCCCCGGCTCCGCTATCAACAGCAAAGACACTGAATTTGCTGCCTACAGCGATAGGGATAGTCTGTGGGTGCTGCAGAACTATGGCTATGGGGGTGATTCCATGGAGTTCATCAATGGCATTAATAGTGCTATTATCGATGCGCAGCCGCAGACGTCGTTTGGCGCGTATTTGAACTATGTTGATCCTAGTTATGATGCTGCGACCGCGCATAAGCTGTATTATGGCGATGCTGTGTATGATAGGTTGGCGGCGCTGAAGCAAAAGGTTGATCCGAAGAGTGTGTTCTGGAATCCTCAGGCTATTGGTGCGTAGGAGTGGGGTGGTTGATGGACGGGTAGATGGGTGTTTGGGCGTTTTTGCATGGGAAGAGCTCCTCATGTATGCCGGGTTGCGTGTACTGTTTATGATTTATTTAGTAATGAGACTATTGCAACATTCAAGATCACGTCCATTTTCCTCTACATGGATATCTACAAATAGCATTGCCGCATCAATCCTCCGTCTTGACCACAGGCTCATCTGCCTTGACCGGCTGATCATGAAGCTCATGAACATTGTTGGCTTCCATCTCATACCTTAACGGCAAGACCTCAGGCACGACCGCAGGCTTATCTTCCAGCTCACCTCCCAACTGCTCAAAGCCCTTCCTATGCGGCTGACCCATCTCCGATATGTGATTCGACGGCGCTTCGTAGACGTCTCCGCTAGGATTCTGACCATCTCTATCGGGCTCGTACTGTTCAATTTCGGTAGCTGGTAATTGGTGTGACATTCTTCTTCTCTTTTTCTGGAGACGGCGGAAGAGTAGCCAGCCAGCTGCTATTCCAAGGGCAAGCGTAGCGGGTATAGCTATGCCGAGACCGATCTTGTGGCTTAGTTGGAAGTCGTTGTGCATATGCTGGTGAATGTTTTGGTCGTGAGGGTTCGATGGATTTGCGGTGGTGCTTGTCGGGGTGTTTGTGGTAGGACTTGTTGGTGTGCTCGCTGAACCTGTACCCGATTCCATACCTGTCGTGCCGGATACTCTTGTCGTCGACGTTGAAGCCGACGCTGAAGCTGCAGTTGACAATCCTTCTGGTGACCAAAACGACCGCGTCGTCGTAGTAGAAGAACCCACCGCCTCAGACGACGCACCACTCCCCGCGATAAACCCATCCACAATATTAAAATACTGACTAGTATCCGAATCCCCATCCACGGAAAAAACACTAAGAAAGAACAGCGTCGACTCTTCCAGCCTCGCATTCGTCTTGACTTGCCACAGATAACTCGTTCTATTCACGATACTCGCTGGGGTTCACATGTTAGCTTTGCTTCTGTAAATCAAACTTGGAAGCCACGGAACTGAGCGGCCCTTCCTATGTATGAATGAACTTACGCATGATGAACTCGCCGGAGCCGGTCTGGTCCTGGCCGATTGTTTTGACTTGGTGCAAGACTAGGTCGTAGGGCCCTGTTTCGTCGCCGGGATACCATTGGATGTTTATGGTGTAGTCTTGCTTGTAGGTGGGGGGGTTGGAGAGGCCGCCGTCTGTGCCGTGGGTTGGGGGGTTGATGAATTGGATGCCGAGACTTGATACGTGGGGGGATAGTATGGCTAGCAAAGTATATGTTGTTAGTAAGGCCATGACGGACTGAATCGTCTCTAAAGACTAGGCAATTGCGAGATCGATTGTTTAGCAGCAGGATCGAAGTGAAATGAGTGAGGTTGAACAGCGAGTGACAAGAAACACACGCTGAACAAAACTTGAAGCTGGCAACCGGGCGAAGCAATCGCATCTAGTAACATGGCTCAGACTCCGCTCCTCTCATTCCTCTTGTTCCAGCAGCGAGAGGCGTAGGGTGCAACAGCGCCTTGCCACGATGCGCCCCCCGTGATGAAACTTCTTTGTACTCATCGGTTTTGGGTGTCAGCCTAGGGTCGACATGATGCAGCCGCCACGATAACTGAAGCAAGCCATAAAACACTGGAGTATGAATACGAGAAGTACAAGTGAACGTGTTCCGAAGCCGAGATATGTTCGCACGGGGGTCCAACAGTTGAAAGGGTCCCCAACATTAGCCGTGATCTTAGATCATCAACCCCAACAGACCCATGTATCAGCGCTACCGTGCCACATCAAGCGAGATGTGATAACAGAAAGCTAAGCGCCACACTCAGCGCTCCGTGAAAATAGAATGCGTGCAGCCGCCCCTAAAGTCTGCGAGCTGCAGGTACCGGTCTCACTGCGGCGTTCGCCCACCATTTGTATAAGGATCGCCCCTCCGTGGCGCTTTGCGATCTCGTGCCCTCCTCTTTGTCTTTTCCCCCTTTGTTGGCTTTTCCCACCATGTCACTGTCGCTACCCAAAGTCTTCAATCATTACACACTGATCGCGCTATGCACATTAGCGTTGGTTTACCACTTTCTCTCCATACATGACCACTTCACTGTCCGTGCGCCGGGTACGCCCGCGATAGCGCAGCCACCGCAGAACGGCGGGTTTCCTAAACGCATTTGGTACAAGTTGGGCCCCAATGGCCTTTCTGAAGAGACGCGAGCTTGGACCGACAGCTGTGTGAAGAGCAATCCTGACTACCAAGCACACTTCTTGACGGACGACGACGGCGATGAGTACGTTCGTAAGACCTTTGCGGAATCCCGACCGGATATCGTCGACGCCTACCTCGCGTTACCCGTCCCTATTTACAAAGCCGACATGCTGCGATACGTATTGCTGTGGAACGAAGGTGGAATCTGGTCCGACCTAGACGTCTCTTGCGAAGAAGGCATATCCATGGACGAATGGGTGCCAGCCGCATACGAGGGTATCGCTTCGCTAGTAGTAGGCTGGGAGTTCGATCAAGGCTGGCCCGGCGAATATGTCCGCGAATTCGCCAGCTGGACTATAATGGCTAAACCGCGATCGCCACACATGATGCAGGTCATCGACGATATCCTTCAGACACTGCGAGACAAGACGGCGGAGCTCAACATCCCGATCCAGAACGCGACCATGGATATCATGGGGGATGTTGTTGATTTTACGGGTCCCCGGCGCTTGACGCGCAGTGTTTATACGAGCTTGGGGAAGATACTTGATAGGGAGATTGACGCGCGCGATATGATGGAGCTTGTGCAGCCGAAGCTGGTGGGCGATGTCTTGGTCATGCCGGGTCGGTCGTTTGCTGCGTCGGCGAATACATATAAAGAGGAAGAAGAAGAGCTTTTGCCGCCAAAGCTGGTTACGCATCATTATGCTGGGACTTGGAAGAACGACAACGGGGGCGAGCAATAGAAAAAGAAGAATTTGGAAATCTTTGGAAGAACACCAGAAACGCATCGATGAGTATGGTCGTGGAGTGATGGAGACGCTTCCATTACGCTGCCTGAGCATGAAATATGTCCTTATCGTCGATTTGTTACATGCTTTCCCAGGGTTCCACCGCCGTTTCCAACACCGGTGTCGTATTCGAACGGCAGGCACGACATGATACGTGACCGTATCGGCCGCGTTGATAGACTTCCGCATTCTGGCTGTAACAAGACCTCTCCCGGTACTGAGGCTTGACCTCCACGACAACTTCGTACCGAACAACCATCCCAGTCCTCTTACCAGGGGCGACAACACTTGCAGTGACCGGCACAGCCACGCTTTTCGAAGCGTCCATTATACCGATAGTTCAAGTGCCTTGGACCTCGGTAGCAACTAAAGATAATAACGTTCTCTCGGGCGAGGTTTGCGTAGATCTCTAAACCAGCCTTCAGTCGGTACCACGAGCCCCCGTCGATCCTGGCAGCTTCGTAGCGGGCTTCACGGTTGACGAAGAAGAGTGAAGGGTAGCCTCGGAGGCTTTGTGCGATGACCTCGTCCTCCTGATGAATGCGGATCTCATCGGTAAAGTTAACTTCGGTGCTGTCAACGTATTCTATCTGGCTGTGTAGCGCGATAGCCCACACCCTGGCACGAAGTTCTGCGGGCAGGCGGGGGAATAGATAGAAGGCCCGTGCAGTGGGTGTTTTCGACCATTGGGACGGCCGAGAGAATCGTTCTAGCAGTACCACTGTATCGTCATCCGAATCGCTCTCAAGGCCATACTGTGTCGACATGATGTTGACGAAGATGTATCCTTGGGAAGGCGGGTGGAATAGCGAAGGTGGTTTGTCCGCGGATGGAGGCGCTGGTTGATTGCTCTTGAGCGAAGACAATGGAAACCCGAAGAGTCGTAGAAAGTGTAGAGAATGCGAAAGCTTACGTAGCGAAATTATCCCCCCAACGGCCAAGGCAGACGCGTTTGCTTGGTGTTGACGTGATGCCAAGCCTTACCTAGTATTTCACCATGGACCTTGAGGTGCGCCTTTGCGTACCACAGACGGGTCGAAATCATCTGGGGCAATGATAATGCCGTTTTTTCAGCGCTGAGTTCGAGATGACTGTCTAGCTCTTCGTGTTCGCCATCAAATTCAATTGATCAAGGAGCTTCTTGAGTGCCTTCCTCACCCATCGTGAAGTGTCGCAGTTGAGGCCCCAAGAGCAGGTCAATAAGTGATCGTACCGTGCAGGTCATTCTCTGTCTTATCGAAACGAGAATGGCTGAGAGGAAGTCAAGTTGCGCATCTCAACCGTGAAGTGAAGAAACGTTGGTGTCCTCCCCAACCCTGCTGACGCACCCACCCGCAAAATCCCGCGCACCCTGATTCGTCCACCTTTTCCCAGCGCCGCCAAGCCCAGCATTCCCGCGCTTTCTCTGCGCCATCAACCTCACCAGACATCACGCCAGACATCACCCTTCCCACCCGCGTTTATACCCCAACGAACTCGCCAAAGATGTCTGTCTCATCCTTCGGCCACCACGGCAAGACGCCCGCTGCTGTCGTAAGTCGAGGCCCGTGCAATGGGGGAATTGGAGGCGATGACGAAAGAAGAAGGAAGAAGCTAATAACTGGGAATAGAGCATGCGCAGCCCGTACAAGGCTTACAGAAGTCCTTTTGGCCCTCAGTATGTATTTTCTGATATCGACGAGGCTGTGGGAGGGGTGGTGGGAGGGTTGGGGCTGGGTTGGGAGTTGTTGGGAAGTTGTGGGAAGAGGAGGATGTGTTGCGACGCCTCGATGGACAGCGGGATAGGCAATTGGATGCCACGCATACGCTCGAGATGCGCATAGAAAAGAGGAGGAACAGCCCAGCTCACACCCGCGCCGCCTATACGATCCACGCCCGTCGCACTCTCGAAGCTCCAGACACTAACATACAACCACAGATACACCATCCCCAAGAACTACCACGGCCTCACCCTCAAGCAAGCCGCGAAATAGTACGTCTTCCCCCATCCCTCCTCCCCTCCTCCCAATTCCTCCTCCCATACCCCTCTCCCCTCCCCTCCCCTCCCTCAAACCACCCACCCCCTTCTCCTAACACACACTAACCCCATCCACAGCGGTGGCCTCGCCGCCGGCTTCGGCGGTGTAGCCGGTTTCTTCGCCCTCTTCTTCTTCGCCGAAGTCCCCAAGGTGCGCGACGACATCATGAAGAAGATTCCTATCCTGGACAAGTTCTTCACGGTTGAGATACCGCCTGAGGATAACCCTTTCTGAGCGTTCGGCGGCATGGACTGGACTGGACTGGACTGGAGTGTATAATATGGGGACAATCGGCATTGCAGACAGGGAAATAGACCGCTTTTGTCTTTGTTGACATATTGCAATATGCTCGGGGTGAATGTGTTTATGATGATGTGTCGTACTTATGGCTTAGATGTGTTGAAGGCTTGAAACGTGCTTTGTCGTATCTTGATCTACGATCTGCTCAATTGCCAGACGTCACCATAAGCTCGTTCAATCCGCATAACAGTTCGCCACTTTTATCTCTAGGACATTTGGTCATTGCTTCATTTTCGCGTGACTCTTACATCTATCAAGATGCTATCATATGCCATCCCATATACCACTTTCCCCAGCCATCCTCTCGTTCCCCCATCAAATCGCTTAGTTCGTCGGCAGCCTTCCAACAACCTCAGCCATCTCCTCATCAGTGTAGATCCTGAAGCCCTTGTCCTTGGTCACACTAGCCAACTGCACATTCTTGCTATCCAGCTTCTCCTCCATGACCTGCTTGAGCGTCTTGAGCGTGAGCACCTCGGCCTCGGGGAGCGTGAGCGACTTGTGGAATTCGTTCTGGAGTTCGGCTTGCGCGCCCTCGGAGCCGGAGCCGATGGCTTTGGCGTCGTAGCGGTAGAATGTGCCCGAGGGTTCGGCGTGGTAGCTGTGTGTGTTGTTAGTTTGTAATCACAATTCTGATTCTAGAGCTGGGGATGTTGTAGGAGAAGACATGATGGGAAGATGGGAAGGAGTGACATACAGACTCGGACCATCCTCATCATAACCCGCAATCAGCAGCGCGACACCAAACGGCCGACTCATGATGCTCTCCTCACCCTCAGCACCCTCACCAAACCTCAGGGCCAAATCACATATCGCCTGCGTGCAGCTCTCAACGCGAAGTGGCTCGGCGTAGTTGAAAGCGTGGTTCTGGCTCTCGACACGCGCGTGCTCGATCATGCTGCGGGCATCGGCTTGCAGTCCCGACATGGCACATCCGATGTGGCGGTCGATTTCGACAATCTTCTCTACGGAGCTGGTTTCGAGGAGCGTGGAAGTGACGCGCTTCTCTACGCCGAGGATTACGCCTTCGCCGGTTGCGACCTGTGTGTTGTTTGTGAGTTTGTGGAGATCGGCGACAGGAGGGGTAGACGTACGCCTATTGCTGTTGAGCCGAGCTTGATGGCTTCGAGCGAGTATTCGACTTGGAACAGACGGCCTTCGGGCGAGAAGGTGCTGTTGGTTTGTGAGCGGGCGGGCTTGCAGTGGGAGGCGCGGGGTGGACGAACTTGATACCACGGTCTAGGATGTTTAGTTAGTATAGATTCAACTGTATAGTTGTTGTAGAGAGCTTACCATATTCGCTTCGTGCTATGAACTACTCATGTTAGTACAAGAGCTCCAGCGGGGTTCAATGAGGCGTACCATGACGGCTGCTTGTGCGGAAGTGTAGTTGAGAGGTGCGGTGAGATATCCAAGTGCGTCTCGAACAGGTAAGTCGAGATTGGGGGCGTATAGGCGGCGGTGAGGTGTTGCGGAGTTGCGTTGGCGGCTTCGATGTTTCTCTAGCTACCGGGAGCTTCAGGCAACATGAGCCCGCGACATCGCGCTAGAGCGGGATGCCAAGACTTCCATCTCATGCTCAACTCCACCTTCAGCATTCTCACTCTCTTGACACAACTACCAGATACATCAAAATTTACAGTCACAATGTTGGATAGGTGTCAGAAAGCTGAACCATAACAAGCGACGGTGGACCTTTGCAGTCGCATCTATCGACTGCCCTCCATCGGTCCATCGTCTGCCACCAACTCCAAGGAAATACTGGAAAAGTAGCTCACCGCTTCTTGTCACCAAGCAATGTTGCGGCTGAGATATCTTCACGAAAGAGTTGTATCTCCGGGAGCGTTCTCATCGCATTCTGACAATCAATTCGCCACCGCGCTCTGCCAACCTTTTAGTAATACCCATGGAATGCTACAACATAGTACTCAGATGCTGCTGAACTTTAGAATTGTAGTTGATGTAGTCGCGGAGCTACACCTGATAAACCACCTGTATCGCAGTCCAGTCTCACCGAAGTCATGCTGTCAACTTTAACGGAGTGATCTTGGCCGTACGCGCCTGAGGGTAAGATCATGAGTTATCTCAGTATCAGTCGTACAGTCAGGTCAAGTCACCTGGCTATGCAGGTACTCCGCGTAACGTCAACGCAGGTATCTGCTCGTGCCAGAATCATATTGTCCGCAATTTCGGGCAGCTTCTCGTCGGGTACCGTGCGCGTGGCTAGAATCCCGATAGAACGCGGGAATATCTGCTAGCGACCTCACAGCCACGATATCCACCCGTTATCTCCCAGATTCGTCGACATCGCAGAGTGCTCCGAGTGTCTAATCGATTAACCAAGCTTCCATCGACATATCGAAGCTGTGGTAGGGGTAAAGCTTAGCGTACCGATTCGTGACATTGGCGCATGGCGCCGGGACGAAACGCCTTCCAAGACACCAAACCGCTGGAGTAATTCTCCGCATGCTCTACCTTTCCAACATCAACTTCGCTTCCTTGTCTGAACTTCAAATTCTCGCCTCCCGCATCCGCGGATCAGAAGCCGGTGATGCGCGTCATAGCTCGGATCGAAAGTGCCTGGCGTCGGCACCGTTTCTCCTGAGTTCGGACCAGCAGCGCTATCCACGTCACCACATTCTGGAATCTCGGCCTGCGACCATGATGGATGGTGCTTCCGGTGCTGTCAACAACGAGCTCATAACCACGGTAGTGCGCAACGCCAACGGATGACACGAGGACATGTGTCTACCATACACACGCATGAGGGTGTCGCACTCATGTTAATGAATCGACTATTGACTTGAATAGCCACACAGGTGTCGACGATTTTCGATAAATCCGCGTGTGCCATGTTGCACGCTCATCATGAGATGTGCAGCTCATCTCCCGCGGCGGGGATGATGTCGATGCTGGGTTATTTTTATCCGGATACGACCCTATACCGGGGCTTGACGTCGCTGTCTGGCCGTTGAGTATTGCTTCTCCACATGGGCCAATGATTAGCGAGGACGGGGCGAAAGGGTCGTTCCCTGTCTTGCCGCATCGGGCCTTCTAGAATGCTTGGTGAGCTTCAACCGTCGACGACTGCGATGAAAGCAGCAACGAGCGAAGGATGAGAATGTTGGGGATGGCATGAACAGGCTGTTGTTGAAGAGCCTGCATGCCAAGATTGCTTGACCAGGCTTCAGGGTTGGGATCACCGCCGGCATCCGCGTTCCTGCGTGCCTGCTCGTTCGAGAAGGCACTAATTAGCTGTGACCGTGCGGCTAATGCACGTCCGATGAATAGCCTTCAGACGGCAGCGACGTCTAGATCCAGCAAAACGTCACCGGTGAATAAATACTTCGCTGCGTCCTGCTCACCATTCCTCGCCCACGCCGCTCTCTCGCACCCTTCTCCCTTCTCAAGACCTCATTCTACGTTTTTAATATCGTCTTCTTCCTCCTAATACCGCCACCATGCGCGTCTCCTCCACCCTCCTCGCCGCTGCAGGCCTCTTGACCTCGGCCAACGCTGCCATCAAGGGCTTCAACTACGGCGCCAACTTCAACAACAACCAGGCCAAGGTTCAGGCCGACTTTGAATATGAATTCAACGCCGCCAAGCAGCTTCCTGGCACCAATGGATGGACCAGCGCCCGTCTGTACACCATGATCCAGCACGGCACCCAGACCGACGTCATTGAAGCCATCCAGGCTGCTATCAACACCAAGACCGGTCTCCTCCTCGGCATGTGGGCCTCCGCCGGTCAGGCCAACTTCAACAACGAGATTACTGCTCTCAAGGCCGCCATTGCTCGGTACGGCACTGCCTTCACTGACCTCGTTGAGGGTATCTCCGTCGGCAGTGAGGATCTCTACCGTGTCACCCCCACTGGTATCGAGAACAAGTCCGGCGCCGGTGCTCAGCCGCAGGAGCTCGTCAACTACATCAAGCAGACCCGTGATGCCATCCGTGGCACTGCTCTCCAGGGCAAGCCCATCGGTCACGTCGACACCTGGACCGTCTACGTCAACGCTACCAACAACCCCGTTATTGAAGCCGTTGACTTCATCGGCATGGACGCCTACCCCTACTTCCAGACTACCATGAACAACAACGTCGGTTCAGGCAGCCAGCTCTTCTTCGACGCCTACCACCAGACTGTTGCCGCTGCCAAGGGCAAGCCCGTCTGGGTTACCGAGACCGGATGGCCCGTTAGCGGCGAGACACTCAACCAGGGTAAGCCCAGTGCGGATAATGCCCGCATCTACTGGGAGGACGTTACCTGCCAGCTCGTCAAGGACAACGTCAACTTGTGGTACTACATCCTCCAGGATGTCCAGTACGGCAACCCCGTCCCCTCGTTCGGCATCAAGCCTGCGGGTGATCTGATGCAGGTGAAGCCTCTGTTCGACCTCTCTTGCCCTGCTGGTTCCGCACCCAGCAACCCGTCCAAAAAGGTCTCCACCGATGGTACTTGCGGATCCCAGGGAGGTGCTACTTGCGCTGGCTCGCCGTTCGGTAACTGCTGCTCGCAGTACGGATGGTGCGGAAACACCGCCGGACACTGCGGTACCGGTTGCCAGAGCGGATCGGGCACTTGCACCAAGGTAAGCTAGTACCTTCTTATGCTCCTCTTGTCACCCATCCTGTCGTCGTTCCTGTATGCTCTGTCTGCGCTTCTGTCGGTTTCTTGCAATTGCCTCTGTTCCGTTCCTGCCCCGTACGGGGTTGCACGGACTAATGGCCATTGGAAGGAGCCTTCGAGCAGCAGCAGTATTGGGATGTCATCAGGCATTGGGTCGTCAAGTAAGAGGGCTGAGGAATACTTAAAGCAAACAGTCAGAAGCTAATATGTCTCAGTAAATGCTCCGACATCCCAACCCACAATCGTCACCATTCCAGTAATTAGCTTTGATCGGCCGACCCCAACAGCTCAGAGTTCAGCACCGCTTTCCGCTTCGTCCACTGGAATTGGTCTTGAGCATATCGAAGGCCTACCGCAACCAACCTTTACCCCTCTTCAAGAACCATTCGAATACCCCCACCAGCTCATCCCCATTGACAAGGCCGACCCCACCAAAGTGATCGGCAACGGATATACTGCCCTGCTATCGCCTACCATATCAACCGTCTTCGTTTACGATATCCGCGCTGAGTTCGCCGGCAAGACTTGCACCTTGGCTCTACACATGCCCCCGCCCTTTCCCATACCCGAAACAGCACCCGTTCAAATTCGCACTCCGGGTGGTATCAGCGTATCTCGCCTCGCCAACCAAGTTTCTGATACTGTTTCCATGCAGAGTGTCGGCAACTCAAGTCTTGTCGGTGTTGTACAACTCATCGAGCCTGCTCATCAATACAACGTCGCTAGCTTTCCTTGCGAAGCTGGCCAACGGGTTAGTTACCAGGTGGACTCGATCAATGGGCTTGATATGAATTGGTTCCAGATGACGTACCCTGCTCTCGGGCTGTTCATGCTAATTAGCTGAATCGGATGAAGGCTGTGTGGACTGGTGGCGACGTGGAAGACCGGGATGTCAACTGTATTGTTACGAACCTAAGAGTCCTAGATCCTTCTAATGTAATGTTTGTACCGAGGATACGTATCTTGTTCATGTCGTCGTGTAATGTGCTACTAAACTGTATCGTATTTAACCAATGCGTTAGGTACGATACAGTTCAGTAGCATATCACAAGGGGGTATGGGCATGAGCGGAAACGGGTGTTTTGCTGTTGTATAACTGTTGTGTGTATTGTCTACGTAGTCGCGTGACGGGGTTAGAGTCGGGGTCGAGGTGGTGAGATGTGGCTGACCGTGAGATATAGCCGTGAGATATCGCCGTGAGATATCAGCGTGAGATACAACTGTGAGATGTGGCTGAAGGTGGGATATGAGACGTGGCTGAAGGTGAGATATGCGATCGTGAGATATGCGATCGTGAGATATGCGATTGTGAGATGTGGCGCAAGGTGAGATATGCGATTGTGAGATGTGGCGCAAGATGAGATATGCGAAAGTGAGATATGCGAAAGTGAGATATGCGAAAGTGAGATATGCGATTGTGAGATGTGGCGCAAGATGAGATATGCGAAAGTGAGATATGCGATTGTGAGATGTGGCGCAAGGTGAGATATGAGATGTAAGACGTGGCTAACTATAAGATGTGAGATAAGGCCGAAGGTAAGATATGCGATGTGAGATGTCGCTAAAGGTGCGACAAGACGTGAAACATAGGCTCTGAGATATAGCTAACTGCGATCTTCTTGCATTAAACCAAAGTCGCTTGCGAGAAGACTGCTTGGGCTCGAGCGCGCGGGGCAGAAAAGGATAGCTAGCTGCGAGATGAGATACAAAATGACCTACAAGATGTCGCTGGCCGAAAGAATAGATTGCGCCTTTAACTCAGACTGCTGTGTAGTCTTGTTCGGGATTGTAATTGAGATTGTACTTTGATATACGGTATATTTGCGGTAGCTTCGATGGAGTGGTAGCTCACCGTGAGATATGAGATATGAGATTTGAGATTTGAGACGTAGCTCACCGTGAGATGTGGCTGACCGGGAGATGAAATATGAGATATGAGATATGAGATCTGAGATCTGCACTGTGAGATGAGGCGCACTGTAAGATGAGGCGCACCGTGAGATGAGGCGCACCGTGAGATGTGGCGCACCGTGAGATGTGGCGCACCGTGAGATGAAATGTGAGATCTGAGATCTGAGATGATTGTATTGTCTACTCAATGACTTGAAGCTTATAGTACTTCTTCACGGATTGAATTCACGAGAAAGTAGGCCCTCTGCTTACCTGCGCAGACGAGCGGCCTGGGCGATGGTTTCGGGCTTAGCAGCCTGGAGACGAGCTACGACGATGAGATGTAGGACGTGGCTGACGGTGAGATGTGATTGACGGTGAGATATGGTTGACGGTGAGATATGGTTGACGGTGAGATATGGTTGACGGTGAGATGTGGCTGAGCGTGAGATATGGCTGAGCGTGAGATATGGCTGAGCGTGAGATGTGGCTGATCCGATCGTGATACGAGATATGAGATATGAGATATAAGATGAGGAGATAAGCTTTGCCCGACCGCAAGGTACTTAGGTAGAGTTTGGTCTAATAAGAGAAAAGTTCTGGGGTCTTGAACCTCGCACTCGAATCACACGAGCTCAAGTTGACCATACAGAAGCTGTTCACATTCGATTTAACTTGATATCTTCAAAAGCATTCCAAAGCTAGCTACGTGCGAACCGGCGTGATGTTCTAGCATGAAGTCTTGTCGCCAGACACACTGCACGCAGCACCACCCTTGCATACCTATCCATGCATCATCAGCATACCACTCACACTAGCACAGTACAGTAAAGAAGAGGCGACAACTTACGTTCTTGCACGCATACCAAGTTTTACCATCTGCGCAGCACCCTGTCTTGGATGGGCAGTATCCCCATTGGTTGTTGGGGTCGCTGCCTTCTGCTAGTTGGGCGTGGTTTGTGGTGAAGTGTTCGTCGTGGTCGAAACATTGCTGTGGGTTCAAAACGTTAGTCATGAAAACAGAGATACTTCGGGTGAATGAAGAAGAGAATGCATATTGACTCGGTCTGGGATGTAGTCTTGGGTTGGGCTGGCTGAGGGGATGATCAGGTACTCACCCAGGCGGAGACGGAGGCCGTGGCTGTGAAAAGGAGGACGAGGGCGGAGATCTGCATGATGATTTTGAGGTGTGTGGGAGGATTGGATGTTGAGGTTTTGGAGATGTTCAGGTGGTGGGTGGTGCTAGGAATAGAGGGAATGCGCTGTTATCAACGTCGAACGAGTCAATATTAGCCATGTCTGCCTCCTACTGATCGCCTTTAGCCCTCATGTAGATGAAAAGATCAGGTAGCGAGTCCAGATCATCACGAGACGAGCGCGGATGCACGGAGATGTTCAGGTCTTCCTCGGATCTTTGAACGTGCTGTCGGGCCGGACCCCTGTTTTGAACCAACCTCCGCATGTTTGAGGCCAGCGAACTTCGAAGAAACGAAACAAGCTCATGTCTTCTCCACACTTGGCATTGCGGTGAAAGCTTTTTCCTACATTTGACGACGTCTCTTTCGCTTTCGCATGCGCATTGCTGATGTGTTGGCCCTACCTCCTCGACTTCAACTTCACCGCCGTTTCGCACGCACTGAACGTCGTTCCATTAACCAACATTCTGTCCGCGCAATATAAAACCTCGGAGCTTCATCCAATGGCATTTCGATGACGGCTGGACAGATCGCTGCAAGCGAGATAGTCTAGGCTGCACACAGTAGGTACGGCGTAATGCGCGGTTCAGCTCGTCGCGTGGTTCGGCGTTATGCGTGGTGCCGGCACAATGCACGGAGCACTAATTTCACGACGTGTGCATCTGCATGAGGTGGAATCCCACCAGTTGGAATGTCTTGATGTTGTGACTGCAGAGAAGTCGCGGTGAATTTGATGGCGAAGAGACTGTACGACCTGATGAACGAAAGAGATACATCATCAGCGTGAGAGGTGCGCTGCAGTCCCTATTGGTGTAGAATTGGAGATTCAACAGAACTGAAAGGCGAGGTAGGCTTCCAAGTTGTTTGCTTCTCATTCCGATTTACTTAAATGGGGTGCGACCAGAATTGAGAGGTAATGGAGCTGGTACAAATCTACCACAGCTCATTATCGATCGTACCGGACATGTTCGTGTAAGTGTTATAAGGAGCAGTACGATGCTCGTTCAAGGTCGCAGACGAGACGATATCCAAGAATCTCGAGCCGAAGAGTAGAGTTGATACCGTAGGAGATGCTATCAATGATGCACCAACTAGATCGGCACAGTCTTGGCCCTCATATCAAGTTCCGGATTGACCATGCTGACTAGCACGTGAGGTAGCTCATCGTTCAGTGCTGTCATCCACCTCGTCATCACTTGTACTTCCAGTTCGTCCATCTTTGACCGCCCCTGTAACTTTCGGTATGCTTACGCTGGCATGATCAATGTGATCGACGTGATGTTTCGTCAAGATGTCCCTGGTCCTCTCCAAATGCCACTGGATCGGCCGGATAGATCCGGGGGTCTTTGAAGCTGCTTTGACAGCGTATTGTAAAGCGGTGCAACCATATTTGTCTTCTGCACTTGCGTTGATACCGACGACCTCAACGAGAAATTCTAAAGATTCCTGGGTTAGAGAGCCATTCATAGCCGCACAATGTAGCAGGGTTCTCTCATCCCAGTCCTTTCTCGCCAGGTCAACACCGTACTCGTTGAGAACTTTCAGTATGGGAACTCCAAAATCGAGTCTTTCAGCGCACATGTGCCCTAGATTCCGTCCCTCCGAGCCGATAAAGGAGCTAGTCCCTTTCATACGAAGAAGTGATGTGCAAATCTCGATGTCGAGTGTCCATATGGAGGTTTGGATGTATTGCACTAGAGGCGAAATTCCAAAATGATCAAGCTCAGATGCATTCGCACCCATTCTTAGTAGCCAATGCACCGTCTTGACATCTGTAGCCTGCGTTGTCGATTTCATAGATAATAGATGATGAAGCACATTGTATCCGTTCTCGTCCTTCAACGTTACCAGTGTGATTGCCTTAGCCTGCTCGCTCTCAAGAATGGCAACCATGATATTCTGATTCTTAATTTGAGCGGCGTGGTGAAGTGCATTGACGAGAATTTCGTTGGGTGGCGACATGTTCGCACCCATACTGAGCAGTACTTCGACTGCTTTGTCATCTCTCATTTTAATGGCATGCTCGAGTGGGCTCTCTTGGCTTGGATTGATCAAGTATGGATCGGCGCCATGTTGCATAAGAAACTTGATCATCCCGATCATTCCTGAGCTGACAGCGTCATGGAGGGGACTTGGAACGATTGCGGTGAATTTCGAAACAGCGGAAATAGTGTTCACTTGGCTGTCTCTTGATATGCCGACTCTGCTTGACCATCCCTGCCGAAGAACTCCGGTGTCAATATGTACCCCCGAATCAATGAGTTGCTGCGCGACGGCTTCGTGCTCCCACTTCACACAATAGTGCAATGGAGTCATGTTTGCAACGTCGATCGTGTCCAATGGAACGTTGTACTGTTGCAACATCCTGACAAGTGAAGATGTACAATTCGGACTGTCGACGGCGTGGTTCATAACACCTTTCGACTGCATGTCCGACGCAAGGCTAGCACCCCTTCTAAGTAACACTTCCGCTGTCGTTTCTTGTGATGATCTGACTGCGGCATGTAGCGCACTACCCCACTTGGCATCCTGGACATCAATTTCGGCGCCCTTGTCGAGTAACAACTCAGCAACTGCCGTATGACCACTTTTCGCAGCAGCTAGAAGTGCATTGCCGAAGCCTTCGTTACCAAGAGCATTCACGTGTGCGCCCGCTTCTATTAAAAGCCTGACCACTGACTCTTCACCTCGGAATGAAGCTATCTGTAGTGCACTGTGGTCCTTGTCTCGCATGTTGGCGTTGGCCCCCGCTTTAATCAGCAGTTGAGCTATTGCGTAGTTGCCGAGGCGTATTGCTATTATTAGTGCATGGTCGTCACCTTCATCGTGAGCGTTGATGTCTGCATTGGCATCAATGAGCATCTCGACCAGTCCCTCGTCGCCCATGAGTGCAGCGCGCTGTATCGCATAGCCATTTGCATCTCGCTTGTTGACGTCGGCGCCTGCATCGATCAGAACCTTGACTATCGCCTTGTCGTTGTCGTATAGCTCTAAAGCTTCATGTAGTGCAGATTCCCCGTATATACTCTTAGCATTGACGTCGGCTTTCGCATTGACTAGTAGTTCAGCCACTGCCAAGTGGCCTTCCTTAAAGGCTGCCCATAGCGCGCTACCGTGAAATCCACCTTCCGCGTCGACATCGACGTTTTGGTCCAGGAGCAGTTTCGTAACCGTTTTCAGGCCCATCGTTGATGCGTAGTAAAGCGGTGATCCTATTTCATCCTCGCCTGTTTGTTCATCGTAAGTTTCTTTCAGATCCGGTACGAAAATTCGGATCGAGTTGGCTAATACAGGATCGTTCGTGAACAAGAGATCCATCGCCAGCCGACTCATTTCTTCTTCCTCATCTCCCGTCTTCTGGAGATGATTGTTCCAGAATTTTGCGGAGTAATCTGCGAGCGCTGAAGCGTAGTAGACTTCAGGAGTCAATGGTTCCTGGAACTGGTTTAGATACCCCAAGCAGCCTATCGTCATTGCTTTGTGACATCCCGACTCTGTCATGCTGTACTGCTTTGCTGGCCCTAGCTTGATTCTTTCTGAGACAAGGTACTCCTGAACCGAGTAGTGCGCAAGGGTGACTATCCCGGATAGCACTTCAGGCTCCGAATAGTAATCCGGATCCATATAAAGATACCAATCCGAATAAGAGTCCGACTTTTCCATTTTGACAGTGACGAGACTGGAGCAGATTTTCAACGCTTCCAGAGGTTCCACTAACACTTCATCGCGATTGAACGCTGGCTCGCGCCCAATATCGATGGCAGCAATTTCGGCAACTTCTTTAAGAGTAAGTGGCCTGGCGGAAAATGTGAGCCATTGTAAGATCCGAATCGTGTAGATGCGGTCCTCTTCACTGATAGCTGTGAGAATGCGGTCGTATGTCTGGTCTAGCGTTTTCGGCAAGGTCGCGAGCGATTTCCGTAACATCGCTAGATTGCGACACTCTGCTATCATGTCAAGCTGACATGTAACCCATCGGAACCTACACCATCGTCAGGCTTAGCTCTATCAAAGCTGGGGTAATATACGTACATTCCTTGAGCCCCGCGCATGAGTGCTGTCTCGATCTCTTGCCTGACTTCAGGGTTCTTGTTCCACTTTTCCAGCCGCCTATCGTCATCTAGCTTTTGTTGAACGAATCGTAATATGTCTTCATCCACTACGTCTCTTTGAAGACTAATCATGTTGTCTTCCACCACAAATGTTTCCAATGACGTTTCGATATCCCGCTCTTTCCGGCTTGTCATGAGCAGATGCACGCCGTCAAGCCGCAACCCGTCTATTGCGATAAGCAAGTCCATCAGACCTGGGCGTTGTGTACATTCGTCTAGCGCATCAAGAACTATGTAGACATGCGTGAATTGTCCCATCACCTGCGGTGCCACAGTGAGAAGTTTATGCAGCGGTGGTTGTTGCTGCCCGTCTCCACAGGACGCGAATAATGCGTCGACGCACTCGGGTATCGTTATGGTATGCTGCAAGAGCTGGCGTAGTAATGAGCGAAGCATTAGCTCTGGTATCTGCTTCTGTGCATCATTGAAGTCGAAGTAGAAGTACACTGTCACTTTACGTTTGTCGTCACCGCAGTGGTGCTGCAGATGCTCGACAACAGTAGAGCTCAAGATGGTCTTTCCACATCCTGGTATCCCATAGAGCCATAGCCGCGACGCTGCGTCTTCTTTCCAATTCTTGAAATTTTCGTGCTCTTGTAGTAGCCATTGCCCAGTCCCAGGCTGTCGCTGGTTGTGCGCCTTTTGATAGTTGCTAGATGGATCGGGTGCGGAAAGCCAGCTGCGTATCTGGGCAAGTCTTTCTCCTCCCTGCATCTCTTTCCTTAATCGGTTCAAGGCGTTCTCTTTCCCTTCACCATAGATTAGTGGTAGGTAGCAGCCAACTATGCCTAACAGACAATAGGCACCATCCTCTTCACGCGTCGTCTGACGATTTTCTGCCCAAGTGAAACGTTCGCTGACGTCGAACTTCGACATGTCGCTGCTTGAAAAAGCTTCGATCGGAATCCCGGTAACCTCATGTATGGTCTGCTTTAGCGAATCTTTGTCCCCCAACCGTGCTCCGTCTGCCGAGAAGAATTCGACGGAGCGCGGAGCTAAGAGCTCCTGCAGAGTCCAGCCTCGAGTGAACCATCTGCTCGCCCGAAACGCGGTCTTCCATTGTGAGGATGGCCTGCTACCACCCGCGGAAGACTTGTCCCCAACATCCGTAAGGAAAACGTAGCACCTGTCCGCATTCTGATACCAGCGAAACATGGAATTGATCGCTTCCGAAAGCTCCGTGTTGTTTGCCTTGTCGATGCAGCAAGTGTCGACCCAGAAGTGATCTAGATTGTCACGCTTTGCTTGTTGTGCGCAGAACTGGATCTTGTTCCATCCATCTCTTTTCTCGGGATCAACAACCCCCATGATGCCACAGCTCTTGAGATCATTAAAGACAACCTCTGGCTCTTTCCAGGTGTGCGAAAGTATCGCGTAGGGAGGTATCTCTTCGACACGGATGATGTCCTTGGTGAATTCGAGATGCCCGTCGCTCTTGATGTGCAGCAGCCGCATCGTATCATGTGTTTACTCCGTATGTGTGGGCGGCGGAAGGTAGCCTTGTGGCCTTGCAGTAAGTTGAAAGATCCGATGATGACGGCGCGTGCTCGTGCAGGGCATGAAGAGCGTAGTCAGTTACCAGGCTGATTGCGAGAGCTAGAAGCAACCTGCTAGATTGGAGATGAGGAAGGTCGGCTTGAGGAAGCGAATGTGCGTGTCAGGCTGCAGTGGCTGAGGCCTCAACATCCTCGGCGGTCGACACAGCCCGCTTGTACCACATCCACCTGGGGGCACTATCCAGGTGAGGAAGGAGGGGCAAGGCTGAGAAATCATCGAATGACAGCGACATGATGTCGTCTGGAAAGCCTGAAAGCGCGATCTAGTGGTGCGGACAGTGCGATGCGCAGGCTGTTGTTCACTAGAACGCTGTTTGCGCGTTCGTGGTAGAGGCTCTCGGGGACGCGCACCGCGCGACTTGCCAAGGCTCATCACGTGTCAGTGAACCAACCCCGGAATTCTTCCAAGGTCGTGTCAGCACCTCTGACCCTATTTAATTACACATTCAACCCTAATGCAGCCTTGAGGACAAACAACATGGACATATCGGGGTGAGAGCAACGTGCTATGAGACCTAAACGTCTCGACGCTCATTACTAGGGAACCAGTAATAGCCAATAAGATAATTCGATGTAGTTCATTGACTAGCAATTGATGGCGGTTTCCAAGAAAACGCCTCAAGTGCGCGTGATATCAAAGTATTGAATATGATAAGATTGGGTAAAGTCCATACAGAAGCGACTATACTCTAGTCCCTACGCTCTTAAAACACCCAAACGCCCTGTCCGCCCAATAAGAAAGGCTTATGATATACGTACAGTACGATACCAGCCCAAACAACACCTACAAGACATCCTACTCATCCCATCCTGCCAATGCCTACGCACCACCAGCCCTCCCCGTAGTCGTAGCACTACTAGGCTGATCATTATTCCAAGTCAAATACGTATGATCCCCCAACTTCCTCGGCTTAATCAGATGCGTAGCCAGGAAGACCGCTCCTAGCAAGATGCAAATGCCGCCGACAACGAGGTATGCGATGCCGAGGAAAGGGTTCTTGCCGCCCATGACGGTGCGCGTGGAGATGAGGATGGATTTTGTGCCGCTGTATTTGTCGACGGGGTAGCCTGGGTGGTGAGTTAGTGGGAGGTGTGGGAAAGGGGGGGAGAGGAAGGGAGGGGAGGGGGTGGGTGGAAGGGAAGAGGGATAGAGAACGTACGATCATAGATCTTAAGACGGTAAGTACCAGCAGTCAAAACATCCTTGTCGTTACGCTGGTACAATTTACTGAACGTAGGCAGACCCGCAGTCCTCATCCACACCTGGAATTGCTCCCAGGTATGCAGGTTCGGCAGCTTATCTCCATAACGCCCATTCTCGTATTGTTCCTGCCAATTCGGTGGTGGGATAACATCCTCAGGCTTGTACTTTGTCTCGCCGTACAGATCACCCTCGTGGCTCCATGAGGTTCCCTCCACAGTCATGGTGTAGTTCTGGCCACCGGCATTTGTTCCACCCGCGGGGTTGGCGAGCGTCAACTGGCTGAATGTGTCGTTGAACATGGAGTTCGCGATGAGACCGCAGGGGTAGTACGGCTTGCCTGTCTCAGAGTCTACGTCCAGCGGCGAGCAGTCGCCCGAGCTGAGATCGCTGGCGCTGCGGGCATCACCCTTGAGTTGTTGGATATCGACAGACTTGACGTAGCGGCGGTGGTTCTGGTAGAAGTTCGTGAGGCGGTAGTAGAAGAGGATCGGCGGCTTGATGTCTTCCGGAATGTTGAAGCTGAGGATGCACACGTTTGTCTCTTGCTCGACGCCGGATTCGAAGGTGTAGTTCTCGCGTCCCCAACCCCACATCGCCTGGGGGTCCTCCTTGGATCTGAAGGTCGCGGACACTCTGCCGCCGGGAATCGATTCGAGCGGGTTTTCGGCATTGGGGTCGAAGTTTACGGGGACTTCGGGCGCGGTGCTGTTGCAGTTTGTGTAGTCGATTGAGATCTCCTGGACCTGCGCGCTAGCATAGAGAAGCAGCCCGCCGATGGGGGCAAAGATAACTCCGACGATGAAGAAGAGAGGCAGAACGGTCTTCGGCGTTAAGATGGGCCTGATGCGCGGTTAGTCGTGGGTACTGCCATCTTCCGCCCTGATTCCACCTACTGCCATGCCTTCAAGCGCTGCTGCCTGAACGCAGTATCTAGATCCCATCAGCAATGTCCTCCTTCGCGCATGTCCATATCAGGCTTACTCGGCGGCCTCCTGCTCTTGGTCTTCTTCGGCTCGTCGCGGCTGGGGTCCTGGCTGCTGATGGAGTCGGTGTGCTCGACCTGCTGTGTGCGCGACATGATGGGCGGTTCCGCGCGACTCGGCGGGTCGATTGGTGGAGTGAAAGGTAGTCGTCGCGGGCGGGAGGAGTGAGTGGTGGGAACGCGCGGGTTTGAGGTCGGCCAAGCCGTTGTCCCAAATTAGTGACAGAGCAGCCGCGCCACGCCTGCACGCCTGTGGAGCTTACGCATCCCCGCCCGAGACCCTGAGCCTTTCACGGACGTATCACGGAATCGTCATTGCAGCAGCATCGCAGTACGCCATCAATTCATCAACGCATATTTAAGTCGTCACGCAAAGGCATTGCGGAGAACATTCAAGTTATGTGAGATAGTGCATTCTGGTCTAATACTAAATATGATAGAAAGCCTGCATTTGCGGCGACAATGTCCACACGGGACTACAACATTCGTTGGTGGGAGCTGAGGGGTATCGCATGCCGTTAGATAAAGAAAAGGAAAGTCGAGAAGCCCAAAAACGCCATGAGGGAGGACAGTATCCACTCCCGAACACCTGTTCATGCCAACAATAGTACCCATAAAACCCATCGAAACGCCGTTCGTAATATCATGCGGAGGAGGACATCCATCACTCCTTGTAATCATACCAGTCTTATCCAAAGAAAGCGAGCCCAGTCGGGTGGGCCGCGAGGTGCAAAGTGCAACTTGATGCATCGTAACCAAGAAGAGGAAAAAGAATGGGAAAGGCTATGCGGTGCGGGCTCAGAGGTACTGGCGGAAGTAGTCAGGGTTGAACCAGCCTACACGGTCATATGACTGCCACAGTTTGCTAGCCTTGTTGACGTCAATCTTGCACGCCTGCTGGGCATCTGTCTTGCGGAACTCTTTGCCAATCTTGAGAGCCTCGATGCGGGCCTGGAAGATGCGTCGCTTGCTGGTGAGGTAGGTGGCGCAGTTGAGGCGGAGTGTGCCAGCGAGGTTCAACTCAGCCTCGTGCAGCAGCTCGCGATCGGGGTCGTCGGCAAGCGAGAGCGCTTGCCCTTTCCACTCAGCCTTGAGCGCCTTGGTGTTGCCCTTGGGCAGTGTGTCCAGGGGTGGGGCGTAGTCGGGAATGGCAGTGTAGTCAGAGTCGTCGCGGTTGGTCACTGGCCGTGCCGGCTTGGGAGAGGCTGACTTGGTGGTGGGGGAGGTGTCGAATGAGTCGTGGATCTGAGTAAGAGGCGTGCGCTTAGCCTTGGGTGCGGCACGAGGGGCGCGAGCAGGCAGCCGTGGAACAGCGACCTTGGGCTGGCGGAGTTTTGAAGACGGCGCAGGGGCGAGCTTCTTCAAGGCTGGCCGCTTCTGCACACGGCCGCTACGGACCTCGTCGATTTGCTTGTCGAAGGCGCGTTCTTGAGCCCACCATGCCTTGGGGTTGTTGCAGGCCTCTCTGAAGACGATGGATCGGACTTTGGCAACCAATTCGTAGTCAGCGCGGCTCGGCTTGCTCTGCAGTTGTGCGTAGTCATGAGACTTCATGTGCGCGGTGATGACATCTTGCGAGGCTGACTCGGGTGACTCGTCGGGGAACAGCGGCATGTGAGCAATTGGCGCCGCTGCGTCAGCCGAGACGAACAGCTGGGGATCGCGTGTGCATTGCTCCTCTGAGCTCTCCATGTTCTCCTTCTGTGCCTGTGTGTCGTATGGGGAGATTGGCGGGGAGGCGTAGGCGATGCGGTGGGCGGCTGCTGCCTGGATCGCCATGAAGTCGGTTTTCACAGCAGACTGCGAGGGTGCTGAATTGAAGGAGGAGAAGGGTGATTGAGAGTAGGCAGGCGGAATTGACGTGCCAAACGACTCTGATCGCTTCATTTCAGGGGGCGAGAGGAGGGAGGAAACGGTGAGCCGATTGCTCGGGGGCGTCTTATAGTGCAAGTTTGCCATTGCGGTGTGGTGCGAAAGTTTGTCCTTTGGTTAAAGCGCAACGTCGGGGCGGTAGCGATATATGAATGTGTCCAGGCAGCCACTGGAGCGTGGTGCGTTGGTAATGCGATCAATGGTAGAGTATGAGTGGAAGGAGGGAGCCTTGGTTGAGCGAACGGCTTCGCCACAGTTATGCTGTCAGGTGTGCCCGGGCGCAAACGTGACCGTGGAAGCCGGCAGAATGGTCCGACCGACTGCTTATACCAGTTATGCGAGCGGGCAATTAGTCAGGCAGTCGTGACAATTGAAAAAGCAGTGCGGAGTTAGGACGATTGAATTGCGTGGTAGGTTAGTCGTCCCGAAACAGACGGGGTGAGCGGGCTGGTTATAAGAAGCACCACCCAGGCGCGTCGGGGGTTTCAGTAGGCTACAGGATGGACAAGGCCAGTGTGACTGTCCTTTGAGACACTGCGGCCCATGTGCTAGCGAACCAGACAAAGAGGGTGTGCGGTTGGCGCGTGCCAGCAGGCTCTCATCCTCCCAGGCCAGGCATCATCCATAAGAGGAGCGCCCGTTGCGCGCGGCCGGCAGCTGACGAATGCGGGCGGCCAAGAAGTGAATAGAAGGAAGACGAAGGGGGCTCCAATGAGAGCGGCCAATTGCGCAGCGACGCGTGAGGCGGAGCTGGGAGCGCGCAATGCTCTCTGACTGTCTGAGAGATTGAGTCACTGCACAGGCGATTACCTGTCGCTCCGTCCCAGCAAACCGGGCTAGTCCATCGGGGCCGAATGAACCGTCCCCATCGTCACATCATCACTGCGCTCCAGGGCTACATACACGTTGCCTGCCCTCATTGCGCCCTGGATGCAGCGACTGAGGCCTGGTAGTATGTCATTGGCACCCGATTCCAGTCAATTCCCAGTCCTCCCAGCCAGCGTGTCACCGCAGCGCCCAATTCCAATCCCCTCTACAGATCGCTTCCGGTGGACAGTGTCCGAGTCACCGCTTCCGTCATCGTTCCTCGTACTACGCTATTGTGCAGTCTGACCGCCGTCGATAATGCAGAGATGACTATCCCACATGCTCCACATTCCAGCAATTGACCCATCATCGGCACCAATCGACTATGCTTGACCCTGCGCTTGACCTACGCTTGACCTGCCAGAGCCCAATTCACTTCAACTGCCCTTCGCGGCCAGTGGCGGCCGAATTGAGTGCTCATCTGCATGGATCTAACCCCCCTCCGTCAGCGGCGGCTACCGAAGACAGGCTGCTCACCGAGTTCTGTGGAATGGCGGTTCCCGTTCATGGTCTTGTGACATGGACACCATCAAGCGGCTGTAGTCGACGCCACTGGCGTGGAGCTGCAAAGGACCAGCGCCGACTAGAAGGTTCACTCAGGGCAGCTCATGTCTCGCAGCGGGTAACATGCGATGTGTGCGTCGTTAGCCCACTGCGGTACGTTCCCGCCATGTTATCGATTACCACTCGTCTTAGCATGTGAAAGTGAGCCCCGTGCTCAGCTGGTCAAATAACTAGGTCATCTACACCATGACGCCTGTCCACCTGAACATCTCTCACGCTCTCCGCACACCGTCGCTCACGGGGCAATGAGGCTTCACACCATCTTCTGTTTGGTCGAGGTCATCCTTCGGAAACCCGGGGTGTCTTATCGTCGTTATCGTGCTGTGGGGGAGGGGTATGCCAGAAACCCCTCAACCCTCATCTCTCGACGGCGCTGTTACCGCCAGGCTTGCCATCTGACCTCAGCCGCCTGATACCGTCTCTTGCCTTGAATGCCAGCCATGTCAATCTCCCAGGATATCGCGTCCGCTGTACCCCTCACCATTTGCGCCGACGAGCGCGGCCCAGACCGATGCCGAGTAGGTTCCGCGGACAAAGCAATGTGATCCTGACTCAATAGACTTTGAACTTCTCGATCATGGCGCGCTTTGCACAACTCAATCAATAGCCTTGAATCGCGACACCAGACACCACAGACTGTCGCAGTCCGTCTAGAAGCCTGGCCGCGCCTTCTGCGGGTAGATCTGCGCATCAAAGTGCCAGCCCGAATCTGGTCAGCCGATAGGACAATGCGAGCAGATGACTTGCTGCCCCGTCTTGCGAGTTCCCACTACGCCCAGCACCATGGGGGACCCTGCATCTGTAATGCTGGTAACCTGCCACCCATTCAACGACAACAATGGCGAGCTGCAGGACCTTGTTTCATGGCTTTGCCAAAAGTGAAGGCTGCGCCGTCCTTTGATTACCACGTTGCGAAATGGCGTCATGGGTGCTTGCTGCCAGGTCCGCCCTGCATCAAAACAAATGCGAGGCTGCCGGAAATAGACTGTCTCGCCGACTGCCAGCTGCAGGCACATTAGACTTGGAGTTGAATTGACCAACAATCTCGCAGTTGGCGTAAGCAGGGCTGAGGGCAAGTAGAGCAGTAATGACGCAAACTGTATTTGCTTCACCGCTTCGACACGTACGCATGAGATCAAGATTATTGCATTCAATTGCTAGGAATAGTCAGATCAAGTTACATGTTATGGCATTGACGGTTTCACGTGCCTTCGTGGACCTCGCCCCGCGCTTTCCCGCGCTCCCGTCGCGACTGCCTCAGCCTTGACTCAATCCACCAATCCACCAATCCATCAAATTCCCCACATACGTCATCTTCAATTCGACACAACACCATGCCCTTATACCATTGCGCGTTACCATGGCGTCGCCAGTACTGCCATTACCTTCTAGCCGCCACTTCGTAACGCAACTACTCGATTCGCTAGCAGCTCCGCCGTCAATTGACCAAGCTGCTGGGAACGCGAATGCCAATGCCAACGCCAATTCGCTGAACAATGTATCCGACGCGACGAGGAAACAGCTACTTTCGCTGCAAGTACTCTTCCCGAATGAGTTTGTACCCGCGTTGGACCTGCTCGATCGACGGCTCGTGACGCGATTTCGGATATGCGATGGCGAGGAACTTGCTGCGCGAGCAGCAGGTGCAGAGCAAAGAGATGCAACAACAGCGCAAGACGTACAGATACAAGACACAGAGGAGACATCGCCATCACAGCAAGAAAATGAACAGAAAGAGCAACCAGGCACACACGCCCATGCTGCAAACACTAATGAGTCTCCCGCTCCAGACAAACCATCAAACCACACCGCCACGACTACAGCACCAGACACCTCCAACTCAAACACAATACACTACGTCCGCTCCGCCCAACACCGCCCCTCCCGCTTCTCCACCTCCTACGACACCCTAGCAACGTACCAAGTACGCCTTCTGGGCTGGAATTGCTCCTGTCCTGCGTTTGCATTCGCTGCTTTTCCTGCTGGTCAAGCTACGCCTCTTGTGCCTCTCAACACCGCAGTACATCCGGGTAAATCAAATCAACCGTCTGGCCTTACAAAACAGGCAGAGGATAAAACGAAGAAGGAGGGTATGGAGTGGATCTTCGGTGGTATGAGTTTAGGAGACGATATGCCGCCTGTGTGTAAACACTTGCTAGCATGCGTGTTGGCGGAGAGATGTAAGGGGTTGTTTGGGGGGTTTGTGGAGGAGAGGGATGTTAGTGTTGAGGAGGCGGCGGGGTGGGCTGCTGGATGGGGGGATTGAATCTGTTCCAATAGCATTGCGTGTTACTGGGCTGATGTTCCGGGGTCGTGGGGCCAGGTAGATGTACATGTTTGTTGTAGGAAGCAGAAGAGGCTGAGAATGCTGTTACGATACGCAATGCCGCTGCAGCACGGCCTAAACAGAAGAGACAATAGCACCACAATGACCTCAGACAACTTGATGTCATGTTCTTTCATCATATCACATCTATCAGCCATTATCCATAACATGTCTTCACATGCCGAGGTCGCTTAGCCCGAAGCCACTTCCGACCCTACTGTCTTCTCATCGGCTCCGAGATAGTATAATACACATGTCTTTGCCCTGCGCTTCTCCATCATTGCGCTACGCCTATTTCTTCTTCATCTCCTCCTTACCCTTCTCTTTACCCTTCTCCCCCTCCTTGACCTCGCCGTTCTTCTCTCCTTCTTTCTTCTCCTTGTCGCCCTCTTTACCCTCATCTTTCTTCGCCTCCTTGTCTTCCGCTTGCTGCTTGTTTTGTATCTTGTTCTCGATCAAGTCGTGGAAGGCGGTGATTGCGCGGATCAAACTGGACAGGTAGATAGCCATGAGCTGGTCGTTTGTCTTGACGCTCATGGCGCGGGCTAGCTCGCCGTTGTCAACCGCGCCTGCCTGGCCCGCAGCAGATCCAACGCCGTTTGTTGCGCCACCGACGGGTGCGGCCTTGGGTGTGGAGAGGTTGGGCAAAAGGTTGAAGACGTCTTGCAGGTTGCCGAGGATGGCGTGGTTGACGGGCAGGTCTTCGTCGAGGACCTTTTGCAGGTACTGGCCTATGTCTCGTAACCGTAGGTGCAGGCCTTGGAGCGATTGCAGTTGTGAGGTTATGCGTGTGGAAAGGGTGCCGACGGCAACATCGCGGATGTCGCGGAGGAGGTGCTCGACTCCGATCTCTTCGGCCTCTTCGGCTTCGATTATTGAGGGCGTGTGGACGAAGGTCTTGGATGTGGTTGTGCCGTCCTGGGTATGTCAGCATTGAATCTGTAGAATGAGAGACTGGCGAGCGTTTCGTTGGTGTCGCCGCCACCGAGCGTTTCGTTGGTGTCGCCGCCACCGAGCCTGCTATGCACTTACATCCTTGATCTCCTCCACCGCAAAGTAGGCGTCTGTGGGTACGCCCACCTCCTTCGGCTGTACATCAATAATGACGAGTAGCGGATTCGGTGTGTATCGCTTGAACAACTCGTTGACCTCCAGATCCGACGCCCTTAGCTTAGGCCCTGTGTGATACCAGCCGATGAGCTTCTCGCGCGCGTTGACCTTCTTGAACATGTCGTTCATCGACTCGACGTAGTTGTGGTCTAGGAACCATACTGACGGGTCCTTCTCATCTTCCTCGAATGGCACTGCAGGTGTGTCAGCTGGCGGAACGTCGCTTGTCCTGTTCACCGTCCAGGCGGCAAACGGGACAATGGAGGGGCTACACACCCGCGAAGCTGTTGGATACCCGCACGTTCTTGCCGTCGTTCTGTCCGAGGAGCACGCCGACTACTCTCCTCTTGGTTCCCTTTGCTTGGCGGCCGTAGTGGTCGGCTGCCGAGAGGAGGACGAGCGGTGCGACGGAGACGTTGCGGGTCACGAGTGACAGCGTCTCAGCTGTGGTGGCGGGCATTTTGGGGATGTGGACTCAGTATCGCCGGGGCAGGTATTGGGAGGTTGGCAGCGATACGGGTGGGGATTGTGGGGGAGGGCGGTGATGGTGGTTGTTGTTGATGCGGCTCTGCGGTGTCCATCGAAGCTTTCGGAACTGGACATGGTGAGGGTGGGTCAGAGCTCGCGCGCTAGTACTTCCAGCAGTGCGTCAGTGAGCGACATGGGAATTGCGATAATTCAGCACAGCTAAGTACGGTAGATAAATACGTCAATTACAATCAACGGACTATAACAATGGCAAATGTCTGGTATCTGAAGAAGGGACAATATACAAAAAGCCGAAGGCGAAGACGCGGAACCACCCAAGATCAGCCCAGCGATCGAATCATGCAAAAGCGAAGGCCAAACATTATCGCATTAGTCCAGGAAGTGCGTGACGAAAAAACCATCATAGCGTAGCGGTGGGGAAGTAGTACTGATCCCAGAGGAACTCGTAGTCTTCGATGACACCGCCGACCATATCGAGAAGAGGCTTGCCCTTCAGCGATCCGGTGATACTGTGTATCCAGGCCCTGTTCAATGTTAGTCATGGATGAATGAACGTCAATGTGACAAGACTTACTTGGTGATGTTCTCGTAGAAAGCGCCGCGCATGGCCCACCATCCCAGGGACCAGCCCCGCTTGCGCAGCTCTTCCTTCTCCAGTCCAGTCAAGCCGCGAAGGCCTCCAGCGAGTCGCTCTTGGAAGTCCTTCTTGGCCAGTTGTCTTGCGCCGTACTCCATGCTGACGCCGATCAACCACGGCCTCCAGCTCTTCCTGTCGCCACTGAAATGTTGCATAGCCAGGGCGTAGACAACCGGTCGGAGAATGTAGAGTGCTTCGGCCAGCTCACCCTTTCCGCTGACTCGGTGGAGCAGGGCCTTCGGGGGCTTGATATCGTCCGCAGTCAGGACCTTGGAGAGGAGGTAGCTTGAGATATCCGAAGAGTCCGGTAGGCTGGGCATGGAGAGGCCTGTCCTAGGCATTGCCCAGTTCTCTGCCTCGACTGAGCGCTCACTCGGCGGCGTGTCCATGCCATCAGCCGATGCCGAAGACTCCTCCAACGAGCTCGGATCAATCTCTCGTTGTGGAAGCGGCGGCGACAGGAGTGGTCTCGAGTTGGTCAATCGAAGCAGCAGCAACCGACATACTGCCTTGACAATCTCCAGCAACACCACGACGCGCCATCGCACCTTCTCGCCCTTCCGCTTCGCTGCCATCTCCCATAGCAGTTCTGTGTATTGGATCATCTGGAGGACTAGCGCGATGCGCTTGTATGTGGGCGAGTTCTGCGTCCAGAACTTGGTGTATCGATGATGCGGGGTGAGGGGCTGCCGCCGCGTTCCGGGCATTTGTGCCATGGCTTTTGAGAGGAGAGAGTCATGATATAGGGAGAGTACTTGGACGCCGCTGTGTACTTGGTGGTGTTAGTCGGGACGAATGCGCGATAGCCGGACGCGACCTACTGGATTCGGATGCGACTTCTGATTCCCGGAAGCGGCCTGTTCGTGATCAGCAAGATGCGCAAATACAGACACTGAGCTGACTAACCAGGTATAATGTATGTTAGTGACCGCAGTGCGGATTCAATCTGGGTAACGGCGCTGCTGTTCTTGGTGATGAAGTCGGAGTACATGCCCAGCCACTGCGACGGCATGGACAGCACCTCGCCCGTTTTCTGCGTCGCCTGCCTGTACATGTCTGCAGTCGCCCCAGCTGACGCGCCGAGATGATGCGATTGCGCGACGTGGATGTGGTCGTGTCCGAGTGCACGTGTGTGTAGATAGGAGCGAAGGGCGAGGGTGAGATCATGGCTCCATTATCGCGTGCGCTACCAGCCGGCCAAGTACCGAGGCTGCTGCGGCTCAGCTACCCCGGATGTTCGTCTCCACCTGCACTGACATGAGTGAACTCCTATTTGTTCCTTCTCGTTCTAAGCCAGTTTTAGAGAGATGGTTGCATCTCTTGTGGGATGTCATGTTCACTGATGCCGTTCAGAGTGTCTGGGGAGTATGGAAGGGGCGACGGCTGGTCTCAGGGACAAAAGTCGCCAATCATGTGACTCCGCGTGGGCAGAAAAACGCGTTACACGTCTCTCACCCCTTTCAAAATACACAGACGCCATTTCTTCGATCATCACAGAGCCCTATTTCGTTACGTCGGGTCCAGATCGGGGTCCTTCATCTGCTCGTCACTGCCTAATCTACGTTTGCGAACACTTGAGAAGATTTCTATCAGAGAGTAACATCAGTGCTTGAACCACATCGATCCTCCTACCCATCCCATACCCTCACACCATGGCGCTTCAACCCACAAACCCCATCCAAGCGCCTCGAGTCCCAATCCACGAAGAGTACATACCCCTCTTCGTATCCATCAACGACTTTGTCTACGACTACATGTCAAAATACGACAACTCCCACGACTATAAGCACATCCTGCGCGTCGTCTCAAACGCACACCGCATCCTCCAAGCCGAGCTCGCTCGCGACCCCTCCGTCAGCTACGACACCACAGCCCTCTTCCTCGCCGCCCTCCTACACGACGTAGGCGACCACAAATACATCAAACCGCGCCAATCAGCCGAGAGGCGCATCTCAGAGATCTTAATCAACCGTGGCTGCAGTTACGAGTTGGCTATCGTCGTAGACAATATCGTTAATCATGTATCCTATTCACACGAGATACGCGAGCCTGTTATTACTGCGGGTGTCTTAGCAGCGTATCCTGAACTGGCAATCGTACAGGATGCAGATCGTCTTGATGCTATCGGTGCTGTGGGTATAGGGCGTTGCTTTTCGTATGGGGCGGCTAAGATGCCAGGGGAGCCTATGGATAGGGCGATTGAGCATTTTGAGGAGAAGTTGTTCAAATTAGAGGGGATGATGAAGACGGAGACGGGGAAGCAGATGGCGAGGAAGAGGACTGCAGTGCTGAGGGAGTTTGCGAAACAGTGGGAAGAGGAAACGAAGTTGAGTTTTGAGGTTTTGTAAGGGGGAGTGGTGATGTGAATGAAGGATTGAGGATAATCAATGACGAGAGTCGGTTTTGCCCATGTCCTATGAAGAATAGAGTCTGTCTTTGACTCGTACTGGGGTCTCATATTGGTTCAGGTTGGTCATTGAGAAGGAATATGGTACACGGTAGGATTGCGATAGCTTTGATGTCGTTCTCAGGCACGCTTAGTGCGTCAAGAAGGTGCATCAGTAACGCAATATCCTTCAACCTACCGCGCTCGAACTTGACCGGTGTTCTCGCGATGACGTTCGGGTGAATACCTCGATGATCAGATATCTGGTAACACGGGTCAGTAATACCACACAATACATGGCAAAGGAATGAAATCACATTGGTAAGCCGTAGGACATTCGAGAAAAAGAAACCCACTAGAACGATGTTATGGGGTTGATGACAACGATGCAACGTAACCCCAACTTCAACACCTCGGTCGACTCATTCCAAGAAGGTCAGTCAAGACCTCGTCAACACCCACGGGTACCGCGGCCCTTGGCAGCACGGGTACGGAGCCGGCCGCCCTCGATCCTAACCTAAGATCAACAACGTTGTTCCCCAACCTGTTCAGCCCTGAGATCTCGGTTATCTGTAGCGCAGACGACAGCCGACGAAGCAAAAGTAAACATCGAACCAAAACCTCACTTTTGCGAGTCATGACATCACGCCGTTTAAAGGTGTGCTGCCCAGGTAGAATGGATAGCTATCGTAAACTCGGGGTATACTCCGACAGAGTTTCATGGTACATCTGCTTGACTCATTCTTTCCATGCAACATCTCTCGACCAGAGGGTACGGAAAAGACACGACTGGAACGGCCTGCTTCACCGATGAGCATGTGCGTGCGGGCCGAATAACGTAGCGTTCGCTCCATAAAAGTCCAAGCCACAAGTTGCATGCGGCGGAATGAGAAACTATACCGATTACTTAATTCGCTGTATCAGTTCGAGCCGTTTCCAACATAGAGACCACAAGGCACTGTCGACCTCATCTTCTGGAGTCATCATCGTCAAAAGTATCGTGAGATATGAAATCACAGCAGCGTAAACAACAATGACGGTGTTCAAACCCTCGCAGATCAGGGTCTGCGGGAGGAGTTCCCAGCCAATGGCGCGCACTCCCAGCTTACCAACCTCATCTGGAGCGCGTGCCTCTGTCTCCGACGATGGCCACTACGTGTCGCACGCTCCATCCGCCGTACGCTTGCTGACAACAACCAATTGAGCTGCGGACGACGCTCCGGTGCGACCCCATTTCCTCATCGGTAGCATGCAGCCCTCACCTTTCGAAGTACAGGTCCGACACACACTAGCATACGCTAAGGCATACCCCATCTGTTGTCTGCGTTGACGTCTGGATTACCCCAAGGAGGTGTTCCACCTTAAACCATCCGTGTAATGCGTACCGCGGCCGTAGCTTTTGGAGATTGGAGACTGCACGATACGAGACCAAGACTTATTGCGGTGGAGACAAATAAATCTGCTGTCTATGCATGGCAGATGCAGCCGCAGAAATCTCGATGCGGCTAACCGGAGTAAAGCCCTGCTTGCACAGCTGCAGGTGCACCGTTAGTAGGACGAATGTGGAACGACCATTGCATCTGCTACAGTACACCATCGAATCTCTTTCTAGTATATGTCTTGTTGACGAATGAGAAATACACACGGAGTTATCGTACCGTCGCCAATCACGACGTGGTACGTTTTTCCAAATAACGACATCATGCCATGCCGGTGCTGGACAGCCCCATGGCGGAAACGTGGGCATCTTGCGCGAACCGCAATACCAAGACGCGTATTAAACAAACACCAAGATGACGATACGTAACGGCAATTGCCGGGTTCGCATTCCAAACACGCGTATTGTGTAAAAGACTGCTGCGCAGAAGATGAAGTTCGGCGACGCACGCAATCCGCATCACTCTGGCTTCCGATTGGCGGGCAAACTTGCCGCGTTCCAATTACCATCGAGATCCCGGAGGCCTGGGTCTTTTTTGAGCAGCATCGATATTCGACAAATTCCATCCCTTAAAAGATGGGAAGGAGACCACGTTTCTGGGCCCCACCATGACCACCGTATTTATCATCAGTTTCTAGCCTTCGTTTTTACGACTTTTTGTTCTGTTTGAGCAACGTCCTGCTGCTGGCTTTTTCGTTTTCGATCGAGCGCTATGCGTCCACTCAGACCACTCCTCCCGTCTGCTGTTCGCCCGCGCAACGAACCTCTCCCGCCTTTACCTCGTGATCGCGTCGCATCCGCTTGCGACCAATGTCGCGCGAGGAAGATCAAATGTAACGGCGAGCGTCCTGTCTGTATCGAATGCGTCAAGCGGACGACATCCTGCCACTACGCTACCCGGTCGTCGGAAACCCAGGGCCAGGCCCTGAAACGGAAATACGATGCTTTGGAAGCCGAAAACGAAGCGTATGTCGAACTGTTCAAGTTGATCCGGACGAGCCCGGATAGCGAGTCGTATGAGCTGCTGAGGAGGGTTAGGAAGGGGCGTGATGTTGAGGATGTGTTGAGGGAGATTAAAGAGGCGGATTTACTCATTCAGCTTAATCCGAAGCCGGAGACGAGGGTTCAGATTACGTTGCCGAGCTTGGCGAGTATTATGCCGAAGCGCATGTCTATGCCGGATAATCCGTACTTTGCGCTGGCGGCGACAGGTCCGGCGTCGTCGAATGCCGGCCATAGGTCTTCGCCGGATAACCCGGCTGCTCAGTATCCAAGTCCGCCCGTGTAATCTTTTGTGTTTTCATCTGGATGGAGACTTACCGGATGTCATGAACAAGTGCTCAGCGGTGATTAGCGAGATAGCTATTATGCTGTCGTCGAGAGGACAATACTCGTTTCTGTCGTAGAGAAACATGGAGTTATCAGACTTGTAGGTCTTGTATATATCAATCTTTGGACTGACTAACATATTCAGCAAGTATCAAGCAAAACCCAAGTATACCTGACTATCATTGCTCGCGAGCTTAAGCTGTAAGCCGAACGCCAACCTGTGTGTTGATAATCACACCACGTCTCCAGCATTGGATCAAGATACATCCAGTCTGCCTTGTCGAAAACACCAACGACTCATTCCGGAGTCACAAGAACGGTGGAACGTCGGCGATTACGCTTCCAAGCTGCGACTACCTGGACCCTTGTGCTCATCATAGGAGTTACTCTGGGGGGCTGACCGGTCATCATTCCGGAGAGACGTGCGCATTATCGACAGTGTCCAAGTTGGGCGTGATGCAGCTGATGGAGAGCTGTTCCGGATGACTGCTGAAAATTTGCGCAGCGAAGTGGATGTGAGGAAGTCGCGGTACTGTGCCTCATCACGTCATGACGACGCGCTGGGCTTGGCGTCACGTGCACCGGCAAACGCTCCTGCCTTCACCTTTGGCGATGGGCAGTCTCGCTACACGGCGAATTCTGCGCTCTCTCACTCTTTGCGAGCTTTCTGTCTACACCATCGCTTCTCCAAGAGAGCGACCAAAACTACTCTCCAAGCAGACGCGCCTTCCGCTGACCTTCCAACGATGGCATAATCATCCGACTTTCTACCGATTACTATCGTCGACAAAATGATCAGCAACCGCCTTATAGTGCCATGGGCCGAGGTGGAAGAGCCCTACCACGAGCGATACATCCGCATCTCGGATACTTCCAAAGTATTCACCGAGTCCAAAGGAGCTACCAGGTCAAAATTAACTGCCAAATCCAGAAGAGCCACCAGAAGAGCTACCAAACTGTGCTGGCCCACCAAGGGTAGAAAATCGAAAAAGGCCAAGACTACGAGAAAGTCCAAACCATTTCCTTTCTCACGCCTACCAGCCGAGCTGCGCGCCAAGATATGGGCTATCGCCTTTCACGATCAGATATCCCCACCCCGTGAGAAGCTTAGCTATTGCTCCTTCCCTGAACGAAATTTCGTCATCATCCATCAGGACAATGGGACCATCTCGGTTCAAACACATCGTGGCTATCCTACACTCTTCTTCATCAACCGTGAAGCGCGATACGAAGCCGCCAAATTAGACGGAGGCGCGTGGTATTCTCTGGGTGTCGACGCTGCAGAAGTCTACGCGAACTTCAACAAGGAGGATGTTTACGTTTCTGACAGCTGCAAAGGCCAGATATCCTCTCTTCTGTTCCAGAAAGCGCGTTCCATAAGTCAAGAGAGGGCCCGACGTGTCAGACAGGGAGGATGGGCGGTCATGGAGCTTGACGAATTTTTCCTTCGCCATTCCGACATTAGAAGGAGACGGTGAGAAATAACTCGTTTTGAGTCGGCGCAGGTGATGGATATTCATGCATAAGGAGTGCAGGCGGGGGGAAAGTCCAAGGCGTTTCCAGCATATCAGCAGTTAATCTGCCCGCACGACACCTGAGCCAGCGATTTGGCTTAAAGGAATCCATGTACCTAGAAACATCACAACAATGTTGGCTCGGTCTCAGAGAAATGGAACCATTCCAGCCCATCTCTCCACTCCCCTCCCTCAATCCCCCCGCGCAACTCCCCAGCACAAGCTTTGAGAATATTCATACAATTCCCAAACTTGAACCCACACCGCTCAGCAGTATACCTCTGCCTGGTAGTCTTTTAGCGACACGCCTGCACACTATTGTGCAGCGCAACATTGTGATACCGCGTGTGGCAAAGGAACCAAAGAACGATTGCTAGAATGAAGCCAGAGATAATAACCACTCTTGCTTTCTTGGGGATGTCACTGTCGGAGATGAATGCGCTGATGAAGAGGTGTAGGACTAGGATGAGTGAAGAAGAGTAGGGGTAGGGGAATATGGTCGAGGTCAGGTGGGGAAGGAAGAATGGGTGGAGGGGGGGTGAAGGAGGCTGGGATGGAGGCATGAATGGAGAAGTCTTTATACGTGAAGAGCATACGAGTACTACACCGCGATCAATCTGATGAAATAATGGTTCGTTGCTACATGAGCTAACCTAACGCCCTTCATCCTTCAAACAAGCAGACATCCATCTAACCCCCCCATCCTCTCCCATTTCCTTCTCAACCAACAGCCCATCTACCGCGCCTTGCTACATCAAACCCTACTCCGCTTGCGATGTCTTCTTAGACTTCTTAGACTCATGTTTAGGCGCATCTACCGCCCTTCCGTCCCATGTTAGAACTTGTAGTCTCAAGTTCCCGTTCGCCTGTGAGTCATACCAAGCTGCTAGCTCTTGTACTTTGCTTAGAGGCCTACGATCTTTCAAGTCGTTCTTGGTGGGTGAGACTTTTGTGTCGGCGGCATCAGCTGTACCATCAGAGTGGTCAGATGGGGCTGTTACTGGTGATGATGGTTCTTCGTGAGTATTATCGGTATCATCGGTGTCATCGGAGTGGGCTGATGCGGCTGTTACTGATGACGATGAACATCGATGAGTATTTTCAGTGTCATCAGAGTGGTCGGATGGGGCTGTCGCTGCTGAATCTGGGTTTTCGTGAATAACTTCGGGGTCTTTGGGTGTTAGACTGGGGGATGATACTGATTGAGACATATCGTGAGTTGCTAGGATATCAAGATGCGGAGATGGATATGTGAACTAGGAAGCAGGGGATGTGGGCGTGAGATTTCTAGAAGAAGGTGGAGGTTTTGCTGGTAAGGTCAATTATGAGAAGAGACAAAAAGTAGAGAGAGAGGTAGTGGCTGTCTAACAATGGTTTCAGTACCATTGTAGGGTGTCAAAGGCTTGGGACAAAGAAAGTTGAAGAAGAAGAAACACGATGCAGAAGACAGCTCTAGGGTTAAGACAATGTGTCTCATTAACAATAACATTCGCATTAACAGTAGCAGTAACAACAGCGGCTTTGTATATTGCTGCGCCGGGGTATAAATGAGGTAAAGGAAAACGTGAACTTTTGATGCTAATGGCATCGTAAAAATACATAGCATACAGAGTTTGGTGCTCAAGCACCCTTCTCGTTCTTCTTGAACAAGTAGCGTAAAGCTTTGACGCGTTCCTTGATGGTCTTCGACTGCGTAACTTCGTAGAGGGGCTTGTGCTCCTCGAAGATGTCGTGCTCGCTTTCGTAGTCGACGTGCACGTAGGCTCGCTCAACGTCGGCAAGACCTGTCGCGTGTTAGTGTCGTGTATTGGAAACTAATGGCTGAGTGAGACATACCTTCGAGCTTCCTCTGGAGGGTCTGCGAGACGTCGTGAGTGACCTTCAGCGGCAGACCCTCATCCATGACAATATCTACCTCCACGTAGTAGTTCTGCCCAGCATGGTACGCGCGGCAAGTATCGACTCTCTGAATCCTGTCGTCGTGTGTAACAACCATGTAGATCAACTTGCTGATGTAGTCCTTGGGTGCGGACTTGCCGACCAACAGCCAGACGTGATCGAAAGCATTGGCAGCCCAAGAAACCAAGATCAAGAGACCGATGAGAATAGCACCGATAGGGTCAACATACCAGACGACGCGGCTACCGACGATCGACATGGCAAGACCAAAGGCATTGACGACAATGTCATTGCGATGGTCGATGAAGAAGACGTGGACAGCGGGGTAACGCCGATAGATGAAGCAGTAGACGCACAGGGAGCCTTTGCAGAAGATGGCTGTCGCAACGAAGGCGATGGGGATGATGTGGAGCTCCTCCGATTCCGTGGCACCGCCAGCCAAGGAACGCCCAGATTCGATCTTGTTACATGTCAATAGCTGAGCCGGCCACACGGGAAGGAGTACTTACGATGAGCTGGATGGCTACTGTGGTCATCAAACAGCAGAACATGATGATGCCGATCGTCTCGATACGCGTCCGCCCCACGGGGTACTTGTAAACGCTTGGCCGTGCTGCCATGCGCGATGTGATGAGCATCACCACCGACGAGACCAAGTCCATGAAGGCATCCGCAGCTGTCGCGAACAGCGACAATGAACCCGTGGAGATGGCCGCGTACATCTGGATGATGAACAAGCAGAAGTTGACGATGAACGAAGCGTTCACGGCGAAGCGGACCTTGGGTCCGTTCTCGACCATGTCAAGAGCAGCCAAGCGCTCTTCATCTCCGCTCTGAAGGAACTGATCGATCAAGGCATTCTGTCTTGTGTAGAACTTCTTCATATGCCTGGGCTTGGCGAGTGGATAGTCACTCTTCATCTGTTTCTGGGTCACATCGTCGCGCATGTGTTTGCGGAGATCGAGTGGATCGTTGTGGACGGTGATGGTGACATCGTCCTTGGCTCCCCGCGACGATGCATTGTCTACAGATGACAGCCGCTCAATGGCATCTGTCCTATGCTCGGCGCCGACATTGGCCTGGTTTGACGAAGGCGTAGTGCCAGAGCCTACTGGAGCGCTTGTTTGCCCAGCAGCTTGGTCGTGTGATGGGCCATTAGGTGAAGCTAGACGGACGGTCAGACAAGAGAACCACGGTCTTGGGTTGCCTGAGACATACTTTGAAGATCGGAAGTCATGGTGTCCGGGCAATGGGCTGAGGGACGCGTATGTGTGTGTGTGGGCGATCTCTAGGATCTGCTACGGTGTGCGAGTTACGAAGTGGGTGATATATGCCTCAGCTCAGGGCATGCAATGTAATAAAGCACCGCTGCGAACGCCACCGCGGCGTATTTCCCGCCCTCCTCCGCAGGAGTTTCTTTCTCTGAACCCTGAAGTCATAGTGGAATGGCCAGATCGTTTACTCGGTGCCACATTGTGTGAATACTGCGCGTCGGTGCAGGTGTAGGAATGCTGGGCACGGAGCATGAAACTCGCTAAGCATTTCCAACGGCTCGCTAGTACATGGTGGGTTAGCCGTGATACCTGTTATGGTATGACTTGATGAGCTTGGCCTTGTCTTGATACCTCATAAGGCTTGGCTGTCTGCATGCGCGGAGGCGTGGTGAAAATGCCCGCGCACGCGTGTACAACGTGGAGATGTTAGCGGCGATCTAAACTGACCGGAACTTTTACGATGCTAAGACGCGTTGAAAAGCTTGTCATCTGTGGACGAACGCGTCCCCACCCACCCATCTCCATTCTCGAGGTGGGCTTGATGGAATTGTTGTTGGTGCGGTGGTTTGATGACTCGGAAGACGCGTCGCAAGTTCTCCAGGGTTGGCTATTCTTTCCCTCCGGCTAAAATCGTCACACGCCTGACAGATAGCGCAGCCTTGGAACGCAGTGATCGCCGCGGCAGGATTGCATCGGCTGCAGCGTGGGGCCATAGTGGACGCCATCTATATCCCCACGACGACTTTCTTTTACATCTCCAGGTTTCAAAACTCACCGAGTCGGCCCATGCCAAGCTTATCACTACGGCACGAAACTAAGCCGAGCTTGGCCCACACACGTCAACGCAATCGCGAAACGGCCCATTGGCCAACGACATCGGCATGCTGAGCCACTTCGAACTCCTGCTGCACCAGATGGCAGCAGTCAAGCCTCACCCCTAATGCTTCGCACCTCCACACTTCGTCAGCTGTCCCACTCGCTTGGCCCACTCGCCGGAAACGAGACTTGAGCCGCATCACATCCCCACCCCTTCGCAGATCGAGCGTGCCTGCCAAGCATCTACGCGCATGACAGCCGTCTCCAATGAGCTTCGAAGGCTGGGCGCAGGCAATTCCAGTTCCTGCCTGGAAACCTCGTGGCAATGCTTCTTTCGTCTTCGGCGCAAGGCTGGCTGGTCCTGACACCGTCTGGACCTCCGCGTTTGCTGCTTGGAGCACCTATCACTGCAGGCGATAGCTGAGGCACAGGCCACTGTATCGAGGTCCCACTATCGTCTTCAGGTGTTCTGGAGACGTGCAGATCTGCATGATGCGGTTAGTGTCTCTTATCCTACTGGCCCTTAAAGCAATACATAGTCTGGAGTGCCGAGCCTGCTGCCCATATTCACAACATCACTTCTGTGCGTTTTCAGTTCTTGTTACTCTTTGAGAGAGTGTGTTGACTTCCTTTCTTTCTTCGTCTCTTTCTTCTTGTTCATCGTCGCCGGCGACGGGACTGCTGGCAAGTCTGGGATTATTCCACACATTCCTTGAACTAAACATACATTCTTTGTAATCTTCGCAATGGCCGACACGGAGAAGCCTCAGTGCGGCAGCGAGGCGGATGCTGCCGTCTATGACTTTCCTCTGCACGTTGCTGCAGTTTGTAAGTACATCCAAGCCGATCACAGTACACCACTAACGTCGCCTTAGTCATTGTGTTCTTCGCTTCCATCTTTGGTGCTGGATTTCCAGTAGTGGCAAAGAAGGTCAAGTGGATGAAGATCCCACCGAAGGTCTTCTTCTTCTGCAAGCACTTTGGTACTGGTGTACTAATCGCTACTGCCTTCGTCCATCTACTGCCGACCGCCTTTGCGTCGCTCAACGACCCATGCCTACCGGATCTATTCACCGACGATTACCCTGCTCTACCAGGTGTGATCATGATGGGTTCGCTCTTCATCCTCTTCACGATTGAGATGTGGCTTCACGCGAAGACTGGCGGTCACAGCCACGGTGGCGCGACAGGAGAGGCATTCAACGGCGCACAACACGCCCACCCCTCCACCACTGGCATCCAGGCAGCCTTCAACAACCCCATCCGACGAGTTGAGAGCTACGATTCGCAGAAGACAATGCTTGCTCAGCGCGACGAGAAGCGAGGATGGGTCGAGGAGTCAACTTACCCCGTGGACAACTTCCCATTCCCCAAGAGCGGCAGCGACGAGCTCGAAGCCAAGTCCGAGATGCCACCATGGTTCATCGTCTTCTACGAGCAATACGTGCGCCAGCGCGACGAGATGCTTGCCACGATCAACCGCGCCATGCCTCCTATGCCATCCTACCAGCAGCAACAGGCTCCTCATCAACCGGAGGCCAACTCGTACTTTGACGACGACGTCGAGGCAGCTGTCGACCCTCTTGTCCTCAAGAAGCAGTCCATGCAGATCACGCTCATCGAGGGTGGTATCCTGTTCCACTCCGTCTTCGTCGGCATGACCATTTCCATCACAGCCGAGGGTTTCATCATCCTTCTCATCGCTATTGTCTTCCATCAGATGTTCGAGGGTCTCGGTCTCGGCACACGTATCGCGGATGTTCCTTACCCCAAGAACAGCTGGAAGCCCTGGGCTCTCGTTGTTGCTTTCGGTACCACCGCGCCCATTGGCCAGGCTATCGGACTCATTACTCGTGGATCTTACGACCCTAACTCGGCATTCGGTCTGATCATCGTCGGAGTATTCAACGCCATCTCGTCCGGTCTTCTAATCTACGCTGCGCTCGTCGATCTGTTGGCCGAGGACTTCCTCTCCGAAGAGGCTCAGCACACAATGACTGGCAGCACCAAGACATATGCATTCATCTACGTCCTTATGGGCGCAGCTGGTATGTCTATTGTCGGAGCTTTCGCCTAAGCGCGCTCGTCATGGGCTACTCTCTTGGAGTGCCCATTGACCTTCAGCGTCGCCAAGCTCTTCTGCACTACGCGCGACGCTTTTCCTTCATGTCTAGACAAGATCTGCTACAACAGCCTGGCAGAACGATCAACTGTACGAGTATGGGAACAACACTAGGCGTCATAACGTATATGACGGCACATGTTAAACTGAAACAAGAATTACTTAAATGGGGCAGCCATTCATTCTTTACCTGGTCATCTCTTCTTTTTAGTGCATAATGTCATGTTCACCCGTTGCCTATCATCCTCATGTCTCAAATTTCACTGTTATCTTTGTCGGTAGATCCCGATGTGTTGCTAGACTATAGATATCACGAATTCATGACTCTGATATAGAGCTAAGCTAGAGATCTTGCGTGTATGCGATCTATGGTGATCAGGTTCGCGCTAAAACCTCAAGGGTGACTTTCATGTGAAGTACGCCCAACAAATCGCCTGGCATCCTCCCGCCGACTTCGCTGACTCCGCCGAAGATTTGGAACCAGGGACAAAGGGCGCGACGACTGCTATGCGCATTTGCTCGCGACGAGCCGAATCAGCAGAGGTCCGCCTCTGGCGAAGGAAAGAGTGTCGAAGCAGAGGTTCCTTTCGAAAGCCAAGAATCCGGCAGAGCTTCGCCGTCAGCTTCAGAAAGCAGAAGTCGGCGCTACTCTCATTGTGCCCTACAACAGTGCGATGACCTATCGCTTTATACGCAATCTCCACGGATTCCACAGCCTCAGCATACTAATCATGCAGGCAGAAAACGCACTTGCCGAAGCAGCGATGAACCATCCGCGACCGGAATCCGCAAAGACCGAAGGCATGTTTGTCACGGGATTTGCAATGGCGTTGTTGGCGGTTTGCTCGCCCTGTAATGCGGGTGTGGCTTGGCTGGGTCAAGACGTCGCGGCAAGGTGTGAGCTGCACTGGGCAAGCGCGCTTTCGGCTGGATTTTCGACGGCGGATATGCTTGGCTGGTGTGTGATATGGGAGGATGTGCGTTTCGATGCGTGGTGGTGGTGACGAGGATGGGGGGCAGGCCCTGGCAGGGGGTGAAACGCGTCTCGAGACGTTGGGGCGCGTGGCGTTGCAGGGTGAGACGGGAGGGCCAAATGAGTCGGCGGAGTTAGTAACCTTGGAAGGAACACGGGACTTTGCGATGTGAATTATTGTATGTATTGATTTGGATATGTTGAAAGCCCGAAGAACGGCCAGCGACCGAGTCGCTAGGAATGAGATGAACGCCAGGAAATGCTACGACACCCACCAGGGACACGACGCGCCGCTCAAACCAAGTTACCCCGAGCGTCCTGCTCCCGCTCAATCGCTTCGAACAAACTCTTGAAGTTACCCGCGCCAAACCCATCAAAGTTGTTCCTTTGGATAATCTCAATGAAAACCGTCGGCCGATCCATCAGATGCTTTGTGAACAGCTGCAACAGGTAACCACCCTCATCAAAGTCAATCAGGATATCCAAGCTCTTCAACACCTCAAAATCCTCGTTAAGCTTGAGTCCCGACTTCTTGAGCCGCATCTTCATAGAGTCATAGTACGTCTCCGGCACCTTGATGAACTCCACGCCCCTCGCTTTCAGGTTCGTAATATCGCGAACGATATTATCAGTCCGAAGCGCGATATGTTGAACACCAGGACCACCGTAAAAGTCAACGTACTCCTCAATCTGGCTCTGCTTCTTGCCCTTCGCAGGCTCATTGATAGGCATCTTGACCACATCATTCGGCGAGCTCATAACAATACTCTTGAGCGCCGAGTACTCAGTGCAAATATCCTTGTCGTCGACGCTCCAGAAGCGATGGAAACCAAGCACCTTCTCGTAGTACTCGCATGCGCTTTCCATCTCGTCCCAGTCTTGGTTGCCGACGCAGTGGTCGATGGCTTCGAGCTTGACTTGGGGAAGGTACTTTTGGAGGGGGTCGGCGGAGGTGGATTCGGGTCGGTAGCCGGGGAGGAAGATGCCGGCGTAGTTGTTCTTTTGGATGAGCGTGTGCGTTGTGTCGCCGTATGTGCGGATGGTGGCGAGGCGGACGGTGCCGTGGCTGTCGGAGATGTCGTGCGGGGCTGAGATGGTGGCGGCGCCTGATGAGACGGCCGCGGAGTATATGGCATCTACGTTGTCGACTTCGAAAGCGACATCTGAGTTGATAAGTCAGTAAGGATGCTGAACGACGATAGGGGATAATATCCTACCTTTGACGGCATCACCATGGCGCTCTTGGTGCTCATGAATCTCTCGTAGAAGCTGCTCATCCTCTTTGCTGAACCTTGAGCCCTGCTCTAGGCATCTCAAGGGCGATGTGAGGATGAAGGTCACCTTGCCGTTCCGGATGACATGGGATGCGGTCGTTCTTGATCCAGTCTCCAGTCCGCGGTATGCGACACGCTCAAAGCCCATACGCGATACATAGAACGAAGCTGCTTGTTTGGCATTACCGACATACCAGTGCACATGGTGGTAGCCTTGGTATGAAGAGACGTCTGAAGGGGTGGCAGCAGATTGTCGTGGCGATGCCGGTGGGGAGATAGCAGCGGGCGCCATTGTGAAAGTGATTTGAGAACAGCAATGAACAGTTGAGTAGATCAAGTATAGTTGAAAGTACTCAGACGTTTGGCTAGCAAGTAACGGAGCAGTGCTGCGAAGTGTAGTGAACTGCCCACTAGGCACCGATGCGCAGCCATTCTTTATCTTCTACCGTTCTGCATCCACTTCCCTTCTCGAACCGATATCCGATCACTCTTGCTAGCAATTACCATATTCAATCCAGGTAGCGTCATTTACTTGGTTATGCCGAGCTCACGTGCACTGGCCGTCAGAAGAAAGCAAGTGTTGTCCGCCGCTTTCCGCCAATGAATGATCCGCCTGCATCCGCCGTGAGAACGACGCGTCGCAGTCGTGTGGTTTTAGCAGGCTCTCGACGAGCGATTTGTGTCAGATCGCGATCATTATATTTGCGATTAGTTGCGCATACACTGGAAATAAGGCTGTGTCGTTGTGTGATGTACGCTGTTGCGTGTAGGAAGAGTGTTGGTCGCCACGTTGCGGCTTTGCGGGCCAGCCGGCAATTCCCTGGCGAGGCTGCCCTCACTGAATGCACAACCATGCGACTTCACCACCACCAAGGACACTATGATCATTTTTCATCTGACTTGATGCGCTTTAACAGCTCTGACTTGAACTCTTTCTATCGCTAAAAAAGTTAACATAGACATGGAGAATCATGAGATGATGTTCACGGCCACGACGCGCATAGGCCGAGCCAGACAGCCTTGCGCGAGCCGCCTTCCGCAGCCTACCTGAACTTTGCCGTGGAATTCCGCAGCTTAAGCCGAGTGAAAGAACGTGACATGCAACATCGCGATCATCAAAATGACTTTCACGTGAAAGAACTTACATGTTCTCTCGCTGAGTCCACATGCCAACCTTCTTCAACGATCTTCAAAAAGATTCCAGTTCCGACGTAGCCAAACCACTGCTTCAAGAAAGCCATCTATCCCACGACCGAACCCAACACAACCATGGCAGTCACCCTCCCCAACACGTCCCTATCCGCAAACGACGCACGCATCCTCAACGCACTTTTCGACCCAGAAACCCTTCCTTCCTCCGTCGGCCAACAAAAAGACATATCCTCATCAATCGACCCATCACTACCTGCCCACCCCAACATTCCAAACACGCAGCTCACCGCACTCGAGCGCCGACAAAGCGAAATCATAGGCCGCATCTCCAGCACATCAAGCGTCAGCGATATAGACTCTGCGATCGAACAATTAAATGCGGTGTTAGAGCAGTGGCCGGCGTATGCGGGTGCGTGGGTGAACCGTGCCATGGTACGGCGGATGAAGCTTGAAGCTACTCTGGAAGAAGGGAAGACCATTTTCGGAACTGCGAATGAGACATCGGAGTCAGATACTGAGGCTGTGTTCTCTGATCTTGCGCAGGCGATTAAACTCTCCTCCACAGCTTCGACATCAACACCAGCCGTGTCGCCGCATGCCGCTAAGATCCTACGAACGGCATATTCGCACCGGGCGTATCTTTATCTCAAAGTTGTGGAATCAGAAGTACGGTTATATGGTATGGCGAAGTCGGAGTTGGAGGAGCAAGCGAGTAAAGATTTTGCGGCTGCGGCAAGATATGGAGATGAAGTGGCGAGGGAGATGAGTGTGAGGACGAATCCGTATAAGAAGATGTGTGGTGTTATTGTGAGGGATGCGCTGAGAGAGGAGATGGGCATGAATGCGTCAGGTTGATAGAAATTACTACAACAAACCACTGCGCGCCGCACTCGCTACGCCACATGTTATCGCGTGCCGTTAGAGACATAATCCACATACCTATTCTATTCGCTCTTCGACAGAAACTAGCCTTTTCCAAGCGGAGGCGCTTGGCTATCGGCAAGCGCCCGCAACATGTTTCTGGCAGCAAACATCGATCTTATCTTTGTATGTGATGCGGCACGGTTTCGCGAATCTAAAGCGGCACAACAAAGCCCACCGATAAGGCTCTACCTGCATACACAATCCATCAACATCCTCTGTTACTATCGTCAAACACACTTACTATCTTCGTATGTTTATCATGTCTCTCCAAACTATCATAGCCATGTTGGTTACTTGCATGGCACCGCTCTTCCTCGTCTACTTCGTCGTAAATGCAATCTCCATGCTTCAGCTCGACAAGACTACCTGCGTCAGCGAAAACTCAGAATCCGATGTACCGGCGCAGTCCAAAAGCTTTATCGTACTATGCGTTGCATGCTTGGTAGCTTGCGCAGTGCTATCGATATATATCGCATTGATTGGCGGAAGGAAAAGAGCTGAGGAGGAACACGCGCGCCGAAGGACCGTGTTCGGGGATGTGAGACAACGCGACGAAGGAAGAATGGAATGGTTCGATCTCAATCTACTGAAGGACGATGTGGATGTGGATGATGAGGAGGCGAAGCGATCTCACTTCTTCGACGTTGACAACGGAATTGGCGATATCAGTCTTAAGAGCGGAAGTAGCGAGGACAACATTGAAAAGGAGTCTTTGGGAAGCGCAAGTGGTCCGGGATGGTGCGTGTCGACGTGAAGTCAGTACGAGATGGGCTCGACAAGGTGACAACAAGACCGAGAGCAAGCAATGGACAACTCAGGCAAAAATCGTATATCGAGGTCACGAACACTCGCTCCCGCAATCCGCCACATAACCTTCTTCATCAACCGGCCCATCCCATCCGTGAAACTCCTCGCACGTTTCCATTTTCGCAGCACACTGGGGAACGATGTAATTGCAGGCTTGGAGCGCGTTGCTCACGCAGCTATCGTGATTGTCGACGCGCATGTGGTAGATAGACATGAAGGCAAGAAGCCCTATGACTTTGAAGGGCTTACGGATGCGCAGGAGGATGAGACTAGAACAAGACAGCGCGAGGAGAGCGAAATCGGGGGATGGGTATGAGAACATGTAGGGCTGGAGGTTGGGGCGGTTGGGTGGTGGGTTTTGAGGGTATGAGAATGGTATGGTATATCTGCGGGCGTGATGTCAAGTTTGCTACTCTACTTCAAAGTTTGATAGCTGCTAGAACAGAATCCACGGGAAAGTACTATTGCAGGTGGTGTGTTTCTTGTTCTACTTTCCGTATCTTGACTAATCAATCTCTTCGGGAAAGAGCGAGAAGAATCTAAACAAAGAGTCGGCTGATGGATAGTCCTCCACGTCATATCCACATGTACCTCGTTCAACTTTAATTCGATTACTGTTCTTGCAACATGTTCCCACTTATTAACACTGCAAGACCAAACGGTGTACATACATCGCATGTCCAGCCCCCCTAACCCACGAACCCCCTTTCTTCCTCCCTTATACAACACCTAGCTCACCACAGCCTTCAATACACCCCTCTCCCCACATCACCACTCCTTCCTCCAGCGAGCCTACCGATGACGTGCGCATTCCAACCTAGCCACCCTCCCGCAGGACTCCCGAGACGAGATAGCAGACCATGAGGAGGACGGCAAAGTTCGGTAGGAGGATAACAAGGGCATTCTTGGCTTTCTGCATGATAATCGCGTTCGAGTGGCCGTCGACGTGCGCTTGGACAGCGATAGTAGCGAGGATTGTCGTCATGATTAAGGCAAATGCACACAGCAGGTCGGTGAATGTTGCTGGCATGTTGGGCAGAGTTTCTTGTGAAGATGGATACGCTTGGCTTGGATGTGCGATAGATGAATGACTTCGTGATGATGATGGTTGAGAACAAAATGAGCGACACGGGCGCACACTCTTATGTGTGCGTTCTGAGCGTAGGGTTTGCTTCAACATACTTTTCTTTATGACGAGGTTACCTAAAACTTGGGTTGGAACGTTCCATTATTACCCGTCTCTTTGAGGAGCAAACCCCAATACGCCAGGAGCGTGTAGCCGCTGGACTTGTACAGTTTCCCACCTCATATCCACATGTATCCTATCCGTCCCCTCACATAGGCAAATTCCAAATAAAATCCAACGTCCCATCATCGAACCCCTGAAACCCCCCCTGCAACCCGCCATCCAACCCAAACGGCGCCATCGCAGGATCAAAAGGCAGCGCCAACCAATCATCATCAGGCATGTCAGGCATAAGCCCCGTTACATTCTCCGCGAGGCTCGACAAACTAGACTGGCCCGCGTTGTGGTTGTTCAAGAACGCCATGCCTTCTGTTGCGGAGGCGGAGGCGGCGTGTGAAGTATTATGGGACGTATTATGGGGGGTGGAAGTGGCGCGCGAGGGCAGCCGGGGTGGGCGGGATGACACGACGAAGGATTCGCGGAGGCGGGCGACGTGCAGGTCGAGGAGGGTGGCGTAGCGGGATGCGAGGTGCATGTCGTCGAGGGTACCTGAGATGTTGTGTTAGTTAATGCAAAGCGAGATGTGCGTTGTTGGAAAGGGTAGACTTACTAGCCCTCAGAGCCCTAATCGCCGCATCCAGGATATCCAAACAGCTCTGCAACTTCGCATTCCTACTCCCCAAGCTCAACCCCTTGATCAAGTATATCGAGCTCGTCGTTATCCGCAAGAAGATTCTGACAGGCGAGTACCGCAGCGCCCCTGTTTCAGACAGCTGGCAGACCTTTTGCAGAATCTGACAGCTTCCATCGACGACTTCTTGGATGAAGTCGTAGTCTCGGGGCTCAAGGTTGAACGGAAGATTATCTTCCTGCGGCACATCCGGATCGGTTTCAGCGAGTGTACGCTCGACAACGGCTTGCATGCCGAGAGAGTTGGTGTAGATGCGGACGTATTGGTATTCTATGTGGAGCATGTCGTGAAGACCGACTTTGAGTTTGCAAGGATCGAGATACTTCTTCCGCCATGATACGAGCAGTGGCTGGAAGTGCTCGAGCAGCCCGATGTAGCGACCGGTGCGTAGTAAGCTTCGTGTCGTGGCTGTGTTCGGGTAGATGGTGTCTGAGATTGAGCGCGCGAGCTTGGTGAGTTCGACCCATGCGCTCATGAAGGACTGCCATTGCTCGACCGCACCAGTCGCAGAGTCAACTGGAATCTTCTCCATCAGAGCATGATTAAGACTCTGCGGGATCATCGATGTGCAACCGAGCCTCCATGAAAGCTGCTCGAGCAGAACATATAGTAGCTTCCGAGCTCTGATCCTTCGTAAGATGAGGTACTCAGTAGTGAACTTTGGGTAAGAGACTTGGTCCTTGTCGATCCTAGCGTTGTCTTCGAAGAGACCCAGCTCTTGTGCTAGTGACAGCGCGCACCCCATCAGCATCCATGACATACGGTCAGAACGCTTTGCGGGCTCAATGACATCCTCAAGCCATCGGTTGGATGTTACATCTCCTTCCAACAGCTTCGCGCCTTCTTCTGTGGTGTTGTTCGCTCCGATCATGAGCTCGCAGTCCCAGCCATCAGCAGCAGTGGGGAAATGCAGCGCGCGAGGATGCCATTCGGATAGCAAGAGAAGAGCCTCTATAGATCCGATGGTCCGGCTCTGCGCTTTGGATGGCTTAACCTGTCCGAGCATGATCTTCATGATGAAGCGCTGGCACTGCTCCCAAAGCCGATCATGCACAAAGTAACCTCTGGACGCGCCGCCTACACCAGGAAGAATGTTGTACCTAGAAGAGATCATAAGTATGGTAGTGCACAAGAATGGATCCAGCGCGATCAGCGTGTAGTGATTCTCATGATGGGAATAAAACTCTCCCAGTATCGGCGATAACGGCGAGCAGTTCTTGAAGAACAAATCAACGTAGGTGACCGCCTCATGTGCGGAGAACCAGCCCATCTGCACGAAGCGACACGACGTCCATGTCTTCAATGTCTCCGGTGACGGCGTTGACATCTGCACCGGCTGCGCTCTGAACGTGTGAAACGGCGACGACGGAACACCCTCATAGCCCGATGGCCCCGACCTAGGAGTCTCATATGCTTGCGACCCCGACTGTTCCTGGCTATCGATAGCATCGCGATGATGCGCAGCTTCGAAAAGCAAATTCAACGCATCGCTCCCACTCGACACCACGGTCCGCATCACCGAATGCGCAAGATCCGGCTGGCTCGACGAGATCCTCCTCAGATGTCCATGAGGCGACTGAAACTCAGTGCGATTGGTACCATTGACATGCGGACTAGTCCCCGGCGTGAAACCATGCGTCGATATGGACGACCTATGAGCTGGCGAGGGCTGCACGTTTGGCGCAGGATTGGACTGAGGGCGATCATGAACAGGCTCATCGTCTTCCTCGCCCTCGCGCGCCGCTTCCCCCGGTTTACGTCTCTTAACCCAGCTTCTCTCGGAGCGAAACACACACTCGCGCATCTCCCGCTTGCATCGCTGACATGGTGGCTTTAGTTCACCTCCATCTGGCCCGGTTCCCAAGATGCACTTAGCCTTGCGTTGCCGGCAGTTGATGCAAGCCTTGTATGCGCGCTTGAAGTCCTCGGGGTGGGTCCGCTTTTTGCTTGCAGACGCCGAATTGGCATCTTGTTGGCCTGTGCCAGTAGCGGAGTCGTCCATGGTAATGGGATAAAAGTTATAGATGATAGGGTGATACAACGGATGGCGCAGGAATTGGTGGTGGGCGGAAGCCCGGGTATGACTGGGTTTTGCGCCTCGGGTATCGGCGGTCTGGTGGCGGGCTTATTCTGCAGCCGCCTGCGCCCTACGAGGTAAGAATGACGGACATTATCTGCGACGCAGCTTCCATGATGTGTTGAGAAGCCTCGTTCTGTCTTGGTATTTGCGCACGATAGGAAGTTGTTTGTATTGAAGACCACAGTCGCTGCTGCATTGCGATGGCACTCGTGTAGTGACCGGCTATTGGTGGGGATCTGAGCAAGCATCGGGAAGGTGCAAGCATGCATTCGGTAATCACGATCGATTGTAAATCATCTACCATGAGGTGCTATCGGGAGCTTACTTACTAGGCTGTACCCGTCACGCCGCTCGTCTGCGCCAAAGCAAGTCCTAGTCGATTCTCAGTATCCTCATCTCGTTATTAGCCACAACTCGTCCGATCGCTCAATCTCAGAGGTCTTGATCCGCGCGAGAATGATTCTATATCAGGGGTGCAGTATTGCTACACCTAGAGAGTGAGGAGGTGTTAAGGGCGACATTATGTTAATGTATAGCTAGTGTGTAAGCAGTTAAAATTATCTAGGTAAATAGTTTAGAGTACAATAAAAAAGTAGGTAGAGATTAAAGGTATATTATATATGCAAGGGCGTTAAAAGGCGCTTAAAGTGCTAAAATAGATAGTACTGTAGTTGCGATGTGTGCGATAAACGGTTGTATGGTAGCGATCCTACACCTATCGATATCTCTTCCTACATAGGAACGAGCTTTAGTCACACTAACCTTCTAGAAAAGCGTAACATACTCTTAGCTAAGCGCGCGCATAGTGGCATATAAGCGTATACAACTTCTATCACCCTGCTTTCCTGCCATTCCACTCAGCAATCGGAAGTGTCGAATCACCAAAACCCCGACCTTCCACTCGTGGAGTCTTCTCCACAACCGGAAGTTCAGACGCGCCACGCGCTCCTTGACCAATACTACAGGCCACCGGGAGATTCGCACCATATCCCATAACCTGCTCCGCGTTCAAGGCCCTTGCTCTTCTTTTGTATAGCAGAAATATTCCCAGTACGATGAGACCGACCCCGAATATAGCACCAAGCGCTGCCCCGGCTACAACACCAGAGCTCAATCCATTTTGAGGAAAAGGAATAGGAGGCGTTGAGGTTGTTGATTGCGTTTCAGTAGCAGTGGATGAGGTAAGACTTTGGTCACCGGAAGGACGACGAGACGTTGACTGTGATGAGCGATCCGAAGTCCGGAGACTAGACGTTGAGCTTCTGGCTCCTGTGCTGGTGTTGGATGGTATGCTAACTATAGTGCTAGACGTAGGGGGTACAGCAGTAGCTGATCGCAATGGCGTGGGTAGAGGTACAGTAGTAGCTGGGCGCGGTGGCGTAGGGAGTCTTTGAGTCGTAGTATCTTCAAGACCGGAGTCTCTGCATTGAGCTTGATTAGCAGCATCAGTGAAGCACTCCATGCTCGACGGGCAGCAGAGCCATCCACCAAAACCACATGGGGTTTTGCAGTCACGCCTCTTCAGCACATGGATGGGTGTTTCAATACGTAGCGCTGTGGCGACAGCGCATGCGAGTGGACCAAGTGAGACGAGAAATTGGAGAAACTGCATATCGGCGCCGGGAATGGGTCAGGAGAAGAACTTCGAAGTCCTTGTAGAGCGGCCTCGATAAGTATCGATCAAGGCTGAGGTGCGCTACTCTGTGTCAAGCTATGTCTTGCATACCTGCCAACTTGGCACCTCAAGGCTGAGGCAAGGCTGAGGAGATGTTCATATCGTGGCGGGGAGACGGGCGAGATGTCGAAGCTCTCGAGAGCTTCTCCGCGCGCTTGGCGAACTTTTTAAACCAACCTTATCTTGTGACTCTGTTTCCGTTGTAAAGTTTTCTTTTGGTTCCGCCCACCAAATCTGCCATCACTCAAAACATCCAAGCGGTCGCGACAACAACACCAACTCCCACAATCCCACACCAACTCCTCTCTACCCTTCCACCCGAGCCCGTCGTCGATGAAGCTGGCGCATCAGATGCATCGGATGCATCAGTCGACGCCGTCAGCTCGTTGGTAGTCGATGCTGTCGATTCCACACCAGTCGACTCCGAACTCGAACCAGCACTCTGCGCAGCACTCGAGAACAACGCGCTAGTAGTAACACCACTCGCAGCCCCGACCCCGGTCTCAGACACCGATTGAGAACTTCCCACGCCTGTGATATGCGTCGACATCTCCATCTCCATCGACGTCACAGTAACGGAACCCATGCTAATTGGTGTCGGCGTGACAGTAGCAAGATCCGAGCTGACCACCAGCGTCAGTGTTGAATTGACAGAGAGGTTAGGAACCTCGCAAAGCGCTTGATTATTCTCGTCCGTCATGCAGATTTCGTCGCCGGTACAGCACAGTTGGGCGGCGTAGCCGCATGCCGTACCGCCGTTGTCGCATGTTTGCGCTGATGCGACGCAGTAGTGGGAGTAGCAAGCGAGAAGGAGGGGTAGTGGGATGGTGAAGCGCATGGTGAGTACTAGTCGCTGAATTGTGGTGGTTTGAGTAGGAAGGAGGTCGAGTTTTATTGTTTGTTGTGGTGCGGTCTTATTGAATCCTTCTGTCGGCTAGGCTAACCTCATCTGCTGTTTCTCGTATTACGGATGTTGGACCTCAATTCGCGTGGTTAGCTACTTCTCATCGTTTCTACGCGCATCACGACAAATACTAGCATGGAAAAAGTTGAGTCGTGATGGAAATCGAACAACGTGTCTCATGATCGCTACTCTACCTCGATCCAGTAGCACCACCTCTATCTCTAAGCCAACGCAACGTCCTTCCTCTGCGCCTTCCTCTCCTCAATCCCCTCCCTCCACTCCCTCCCCTTAACCGCCGTCAACCACGTGGCGCCCGCTCCCGCCACCAAAAAGCCCGCGCTGATGGTCGAAAACCAACCCACGCCAATCGCCCTCACAGCCGGCAAACACGCCGCACTCCCCGCCGCCGCAAACATATACCGCATAAAATAATTCCCCGCCACAACCTCCGCACTCCTCCCCTGCATAACATCCAAACAATACGTATTCAATGACGGAAAACAAAACAGCTGCGCCACACCCTGCAGAAACATCATAACAACAGGCAGCGCGATGCCTCCAACCCTTTTCTCGACGCTCCACCCGTAGACGAGCATGCAAGCGGGTATGACGCCGCCGAGGAAGAAGACGCAGGACCGGAGTCTGTCTTCGGAGACGCGGTGGCCGCGGCGCTGGATGTATTTCTTGACGATGTGGTCGGCGTAGCGGCCGCCGAAGAAGGTGCCGAGGAGGTAGCCGCAGCCGGGGGCGATGTAGAAGAGGCCGGATTGGAGGGGGGATTGGAGGTTGAAGCGGGGGTTTAGGACGTAGCGGATGGGTGTTAGGAGGGAGTACATGTTCCACACCAGACTGCTACTCGCCAGTGCCGTTAAGAGGATATTGGGATACCGGTATAGTTTGACGACGCGGAAAGGGTTTAGCCATTGCCACATTTTGTGTGCGCGTTGTTTAGTGGGGAGGCCGACGAGTTCATCGGCGCGCTTCTTGTGGATGGTTTCGGGTTGCAGGAAGAAGCAGAAGAGGGTTGCGGCACCGGCCAGGGCGGTTTGCAGCCAGAAGATGTCGCGCCAGGAACGGAATGTTACGATGATGCCGCCGATGAAGGGGCCGAGGGCGGGGCCGATGAGGGTGCCGCTGAGGAACCAGCCTAGGGCTGTTGCGCGTTCGGTCTGGGTGGGTGTTAGTAGGGGAGGTGGTGTGGTGTGTGAGAGCTGTGATGAACGCTCGTTGCATACGCCGCTCCTCAAATTGATCTGGAAGCAATCACCAACACTGGAAAAGGGCATACATACCGGTTTATACACATCCCCAATAACCGCACTCCCAATCACCAAAAACGCCGTCCCCTGAAACGCAGTCAAAATCCTAAACACAAAAAAACTCGCCAAATTGGGCGCCAACGCCGTCCCAATCGAAAACGCAGTAAACAACCCAGCGCTCACAACACTAACCCACTTCCTGCCATATATATTCCCATACGGACCGTAGAAACATGGCGACAAGCCCATGAAAAGCATGTACAAAGCGTTCGACACATTGATAATACTGCCATCCGTGTCAAACGTCTCCGCAACTTCAGGAACAGCAGAAAGCACCGTGGTACTGGAGATCGGGGCCAGGAAACTGCAAAACGAGACTACGGCTACAATGACCATTTTGCGGCGCTCGGTGAATTTGTTGTAGATGACGTCGTTGTCGCCCGTGGCGATGTACTGGACGTTGGCCATGTCGTGGTGTTGGCTGACGGAAGAGACTGTGCGTTGGAGTTGGAGACGGTCTTGGTCGTTTTCATTGCTGCGTGGCTGGGGGATGATGGAGGCGTATTCGGTCGTCTTTTCAGGTTCGGCAAAGGGGGAGTTGGTGGGGAGTTGTTGGCCAGCGGGTGCTAAGGAGGATGTGGAAGAGGGTGCCATTTTGAGTGCTCATAGAAGGCGAGATGGTAGAATAGATACTAGAGTTGGTGAAGGAGTCGGGAAGGGACTCGTGCTGCTGGTTAGAGTGTTTGCAGCGACATTCGAGGTGTTGGAGGATGGAGAGGAGAGAGAGCAAGTGACGAGAGACGTTAGATATGTTCACGATTAGAGTACATGTTGGGCTATCTTTGTGCATTAGCGCTCCTGCAACGGCTCCATATCCGCGGGTGGAGACTTGTCGCTGCCCAAGGAGCGTCTTTTCCGTGAAGATTTTCGCCTACATCGTGTCGAGAGGTTATATCCGGTGAGTGGAGTAGCCGACATGGGTGTCGGGCTAAGAATGTCCGGTCGGAAACTTTGCCGCCGACGATGGAAATGCTCCGAAGTATGCTGCATTTGCGTACCAAGTATCTTCTCGAAGAAGTCGATGCACGACTAGAGTAGTTGTAAGATAGTGCACGCCTTATGAGCGCTGGCCAATACTGACCTCGGCACATGACTCCTTGGCGCACCAGACTTTCACATGCATGATGCAGACGACCACGTCGAGTGAGCTCAGGCGAAGAGCCCGCAAATATATACGTGTATTCGTAAGCCATGCGACAGGCCAAATTTGTACGGTGAAAGATTCTAGATAACCCAAACGTGGATCTTGCAGTGAGATCTCGTGTCCTGAACGCCGATGATGCAGTTGCGCTTTTCAAGCAAAGTAACCCTCTCCCAGCTCATATGCTGAGCTTGTCTAGACTCAGGCGGTCGGCGCTTCTGTGTCGCTTCACCATGCCCAGCTTGTAGAACTTCTCCTCGCCCGTCGCTGTTCGCCCGCCAATGTACCACTTCTCGGCGCCCATGGCTTCGTGGAAGCCTTCGGACGAGCTGTCGGAGCCCCGCCTGCCTCGACGCGACGCGCCTGGTATTGGGAAGGCTTGGGCTTTGGGTGATGTGGAGCGGTTGTAGGGGGCGGTGTGTTGTCGCGTGGGTTGGAAGTGGCCAGTCGCCTGGACGGACACGGTTGTCGCACCAGGCGATGGGGAGCGCGTCTTTGTGGTGATGGTCCGTGACGACGCGGCTGTTGTGTCGACGGTGTTGTTCTGTTGTGAGGTGGTGTTTTGCGAGTACGAGGCCACAGACGCTGCTTGGGAGGCCGTGGTCTTCTGGAGGCTGGGCTGTTGCGCGCGGAAGGCGGCGAGGAAGCCGCCGAAGAAGGGGCGGTTGGTGGTCATGGTGGTGGTGGTGGATGTCTGATCTGGTGAGGGTCGCTGGTGGCTCTGGGGCATAAGATGGCGTCTATAAACGTCGAATACTAGCGGCGGTGTAGAGGTGTGTGGTGTGTTGGCGGCTCCGCAACGGCGTTTCGTGCAGCGACCAAATAACAACAGCACAGGCGGCGCTTCGACTGCGCCGTTAAGCTCGGGCTCTGCGACGTTTTCTATTCCATGCACTAAGGGCGGGTCGTGAGTGATGGTTGGTGATGGTTGGCGATTATCGGCGCAAATGTGCGTGTGACGTAGGCGAGCTGCAGCTGGGGTGGGCGTCTACGCGTCTATATGTGAGGGTATGCGGTGCCGTTGATGTCAGCGGGGTAGGCGGCGACGCGGTTTATAGGAGACTGGGGGAGATGGCGGGGGGAAGGAGGTTTGGCAGGTTTGGCGCATCGGACCGTTGCTGGAGAGGAACATGTCGGAACCCACGACGCACCTGACGAGCTGCCAGTGCGCCTCCCGAACCTCGTCCGAGGCCATCCCCAGTACCTACCCTACTAACAACCACCATTCCAAGATAGCGGAGCCATCGAATTCACCCACGATGCGCTGTTTGGCCTGTTGCTCTGGGTCTCGCTTCGCCATGGTGTGCAGCTCTGACAGATCCACACCCGCTGAATGGCCGCCCACATCGCAACGGCCACCTACGCCGCCAACCACGCACATCTCCAGAACTCGTTCGCATGCCGTTATCCCGCTTGGCCTTATCGAGGCAAATCATCGTGCACCATCAAGTAACGCCCAGTAGTGGACCGCCATGCTCGATATGCGATCGCGATGCCCTGTTGTGTCGCCGGCTATTACCTGCCGCATGCTCTTGGAGGTGTGAAGAGCTCCGAGTGGTTCCGATAGCCCGGAACACCCACGAGGAACCTGCGCTTTGCAACACCTCGCAGCTCATACGACGCACGACGGTTGAGCTAACCCTCGTCATGTCTATCCATATCCACCAAAACGCGGGGTAGTCCGAGAATTAGCCCGTCTTCCCCAGATCTGGATATCACATAAAGAGTGACACGGCACTCTTCATGGCGCCGGTGCTCACACACATTCATTGACATATGCGAACGCATATGATCGGCATAGCATGGTCACGTGTTGTAGAGCCGCTTGTGACGTAGCCATGTGTAGACTCTCTCTGATCACAACCGGCAGACAGGTCGAGCATAGCGGCATATCGCTGCACGATGGATACTCATCAGCCTCTCAGAACCATCTCGCTGTACACGAGCGTCATGGCAATCCAACTGCTTCTGCCATGTGCTCTCAAGGCAACCAATCAGCCCCGTCAGCCTTGTGCACGGGCCTCACGTCCCCTCTATTAGGCAACCCTTTGCGTGGCGCAACTATCACCAACACCCTCTTCCAACTGACTTCTTACGACTGCTTTCTTTGAATCTTGTGTAGCCGTTTAGAGCCTTCAGTCACCGTACGACATCTTCCCAATACATCGCTATTGTTATGGCGACATTCTCTCTCCTCCCCACCGAGCTCGTGGAGTACATCGTATCCTATCTCGCTCAACACGATATATACGCTGTTTGCCGAGTCAACAAAAGTCTTTCCGATCTAGCCATACCGTTCCTGTACCGCCATGTTGATCTCTTCATACCACCTGGCAACAAACTCCCCAGGATCGATCGCTTCTGCCTAAATATCATCAGCGACAGCCGCAAAGCTAACAATGTCGAGTCAGTCCGCCTGGGACTATCACCAAGCGAAGATGTCAAGCAGGGTCAGCGGTGGCTGGCCCCGGACAAGACCTTTGACGATAAACAAATGTTTCGAAAAGCCATGGTTGCGCTGAGTGATGAGACGTTGGTGGCTGCGGGAGACTATCTAAGAGACGCCATCTACATGCGCGAGTACTCTGCCTACGCAGCGCTCGCCCTTCTCGTCCTTCCAAAACTCCGTCGACTCGACGTAGCAGATTACAAGCAGGCCACCTTCGACCACCTCCACAATGTTCTTCGCAATCTCGACCCCGGAACTCTTTGGAACCGGCGCTATCCATCGCAAGTTCTTCTTGATCGCCTCTCATCTATCAAAGAAGTATCCCTCATGGTTGACCGCAAGACCGGGGTTTGGTATCCAGGAGACAACAACCGCAATCCAATCGGCCACTTCCTGAACATCCCGGGCATTGAGAAACTCGAGTTGTTCAACCTTGGCGGGCAGTCGCATGCACATGGCGTGGCTATATCGCACTCACTGATAGCTTTTCCCACAGCTACTAACATCACTACGTTGGTCTTCCGACACTCGGGTGCCTTTAACCGGGGTCTAAAGTCTTTGTTCCAATGCACGCCAAAGCTACGTTCTCTTACGTACGATTCCTACTTCAACGCCCAGGCACAGACTACCCAGCGAGGAGATCTGCTTATGGTAGATGCCTGGAACGAGCACCTCAGGCCCCTGCAATCCACTTTGGAAGTCCTAGTCCTCACCGCGGAATACTCCGACCCAGACGCCTTCTTCTTCGCCCAACCCCGCATCGGCGATAGACTCTGCGGCTTTCTTGATCTCACCGACTTCACCGAACTACATACCCTTGAAGTCGCCTTCCCTTTCCTCACTGGCGACGTCGACTTCTCCATCACCAAGGATATTTATCCCCTATTCCCGCCAAACCTACGCCACCTCACGCTACGCCCCGATCTCTCGCACGCCCAACTCCCCTTCCCCTTCGACTCCTCCATCCTACCCAACGGCCTCACATTCGAAGAGTCAAAACAGGAAGCACAGTGCCTAATGAACGCCCGCATGGACGTATCCTACATGTTCCAAGCCTCCCTCTCCCTCCTCGACTTCTGGCCAGCTTTAGAATCCATGTCCGTCTGGCAGCCTGCCGATCCGTCGCTCGAGTGGTTCGACGGCCAGATTGAAGACTTTGCGACGACGTGTCGGAATAAGAATATCACGGGGAGGCTGCTGAAGCCTATGTTGCTGAGGTGGAAGAAGGCCGAGCATTGGGATTTGATGAAGGAGACGACGCTTTATGATCGCGGTGATCCGCAGTTGGGTGTTGTGGATAGGTTTTGGAGGGGGGAGTGGGAGGGGAGGCCGCTGGGGATGGGGTGTCAGTATCATTTGAATGCGCTGAGTAAGGGGAAGGTTAGGTTGCGGAGGTAGGAGTTTGATGGACTATCCGAGACGTGTCTCGTACACCTTTCTCGCACTTTCTTCCGCAGAAGAAAATTACCTTTCTCAAGCACTCCAATGCAGTCCAAGACAAGCTCTCACACAACTTCGGTTGCTCTCAAGCAAACTCCGCCGCATAATAGTTTTCACCTCAGCATACTCAGGCACCTTTATCATCTCACTTGTCACTGCCAGCACCAATACGAACGACCATGGCTACCGACTACAACTACTCCGACGAGTTTACCTCAGCTCAATACCTACCCCCCGGACGAGGCCCTCTCCTCATGGAATACAATCCCCCGCCCCCACCAGATCAGCCCCTCCTGCAGAGAATACTCCACGCAGTAACAGCCCAGTTGTCTACAGACACCATCACCATCTTCGTTACACTCGTCCTCACCTCGGTCTTCTGTCGCTACTGCAGGGCCCTTATCAGCGACTGCTGCAAGCGCCGTGTGAAGCCCAGAGCCGTCTGGTGCCCCTTTATATACGGCCTCATCTTGTTCGTTGTTGTGAAGGGTCTTTGGGATGTGAGAATGTTGCGGGACGAGCTTAGGGAGGTGTACAGGGCTTTGAACATGTGTATGGCGATGGCGACGATGCCGCCGGAGAGGGGGATGGGGATCTTGGGGAGATGGATTCATGAGGATGAGTAGCTGGGGGGAGGGGGCGTGTGTGGGATGAGCGATGTCTTACCTCTTGCCGCTTCTCGACTCATACATGGCCGGCCGGCTTTGCGACATGTCGAGACAATCTCAAACAATGATTTACCCTTACGGTGAGCAAGCGATACTAATAAGTGACAGCTACAAAAGCAAGCGCCTCACCGGGTATCTTCATCCTGCACATCCGATCGACACGGCATTGAGGATTAACACACGACCCTGAAAACAGTTCTCTTAATATTAACCAAGTCGAGTACAAAATGTCATCCTACTATCACTTCTGCCAACAACTTCCTCCACTCATCGCAACCATTTTGCTCGCCTTGATCTTCCGCAAGATCTTCTACAAGTACCTCAACACTGCTAGGAAGCGCAGACACGCTATCAAAGTCGTTGCGGCTAATGTTGGTATCACATTTCTCCTGTATGTCGTCGGTAGGAATGTGGTCATGATAGCGGAGATGCGGGATCGGCTTGAGGTAGAGGGCATATTGGGGAGGTGGAGGTAGCAGAGATAGTGGGCGAGCGTTCGGGGGAGGGTTGAATGGCGGATCACGAAGACGGTTTACAAATGTGTACGAAGGGGTGTGGAGAAGAAGCGGTGGTTGTTCGAGAGGGTTAGAGAGATAACAGGAAGAGTTCAGACCGAACGCGCGAAAGATGTCAAAGTTACTTTGTACTAGATGCCTTCCTCTCAGCAAGAATGCGAACATGCGTTACACTCTCTCCTGCTTGTGCGACGCCCCTCATCGCCTTCACGTACCCCAGATCGCCCTCAACACTCGCATCCAAAGGCCCCAATATCCCATCTCACAACTCAGCAACATCTCCTCCCTCTCAGCTAACTGAACGCGCAGTTTTCCTACTTCTAGCATCCCGTGAGCAAAGGTGTAGATGGTGATCGCCATGACACAGGTGCCATTGAGCGCACCCTGATTCGGCCCCTCGTCCCGCAGCCGATAGAGGTAGATGAATGCGAAGAAGTAGACGAATAGAGAGGCAAGTACGGCATAATCGAGGAATAGATGGAAGAGTTGGGTGGTTGTCATTTTGTATCGTGTTTTGGTTGGGGTTGCGGAAGAGTTTAGATACCTAGGTACCCAGGTAGGCGAGATTGAATAGCCCGGGCTGTGGAGACGGGCGGTCGTGATGATTGTGGTATTAGGCCGGGCGCTCACGAACTACGCCTTTTAATGCATGCGACAGTGATGCAAAGTTTGCTAAGTCATTGTTGGCGGTGTCGTAGGATACCCGCGAAGCGGTTGTGAGCCGTTCCGGCGTTTGTAGAGTGTCAACTTTGAGCGGATATCTTTGATGGGAACAAGGAGATGTTGTTTTCTTGAGAACCACAATGTCTGACAAGGCGGATATGCATGGTAGTTTGCTTCCGAAAAGTAGTTACCAGGTGGAAACTACCTAATGCATCGCAACTGGAAACGAGTTGCAGCAAGCGTCGGATTGACGCCGTGTTCACACAAACGTGTTCTTGGTCGTCAGTCCTAAACGCGACCGTCACTACGAAGCCACATAACCGCCCACCTTGATTCTCTACTTACCGAGCATATCAAAAGCTCATTCTACATGTTCAACACAAACATTCAGTCCCTGTGATACTTCTCCTTATGCTCCTATTGAACTTCCATTACCTAGGTAGCTTCCGCCGCTCTTCTTCGCACATCCTACACCTAATCCCATTCTCATACTTGTGATGACATCTCGTGATTTCCCTATCCGACCACGCCAACTGGTGCCGTAGCTCCGTGTCTTCCGATAAGTCACCTACATAAACGCAGATAGCGAGAGCAGATGCAACAACAGCGATGACCCAATATGCATCACGTTCTAGAATAGCTTTTTCGTAAAGAGAGGCGAGCATCACGAAGATGAAGAGGAGCCAGAGGAGGACGATGGTTTGGAGGAGCGGCCACAGGAGGGGTGTGGTCGGCATCATGTCCTTGGTGGCTGGATGGGTAGTTGGACGGTTCCTGGGTTGGTTAGGGAAAGGGAGTAGTTGGATGGATGGGTGGATGAATGGATGACTGTTCGTGGTAATAGTTAAGATGAAGATGAAATGTTCATATGATACGGTCTTTATGAATGCGACAACAGAGGAAGGGGTTTGTCGACGTCTCTTTCGCAGTGCTGGAAGATCTTGTTCATGTTCATCGCTGTACAGCCCAGCAATCATTCGACTTCCCAGTTTGAGCATTATTCTTTGACGAGAACAAGAGATCAAGGTTATCTCGCTAGCTATAGTCGTTTTTTGGTGCAACAACGCGGTCCCTGATTGCTCCCCAAAGGTATCTGCAATACGAATTGCTCAAAGCGAAGGTGTTTGCAAATGACAGTAATCAGAAGATAGCAATCTTTCGAACGATATCGTCATATACCATCGTACCACCGTCCAACCGTCGGCATCATCCATCTCCTCCTCTCCCGTCGAAGCCAAGTACCAACCAACACATTCATCCACGTACTCAAGCACATCAAAGCCATTTCCCGACATGTCAGACACATTCGCTCAGTTCCTGTGGTCCTTCTTCTTATGCGCTCTGTGCATGCTTTTCCATACCGTTGTAGAAGCCATCTTGAACGGCCGTACCTACGAGCAGACTATACACCGCCTCCAGCATGACCTGCGCGTTATCGTGGGATGGGGCGTCCCGGTGTGCATTGTGGGTCACTTCTTTGTCGTTGCTGTTGTGAAGGCGGTGGGCGGAGAAAACATTAGACTGCCATGGATGCGTTGGTTGTGAGATGAAGGGGGCCGGGGGAATGGTCGCGTGTGGATGGTTGATGAAGCATGAGGAATGAAAAGAACCTAGGGCAGAATACTGGAGAATGGATAAGGCAGAATAATTTGGCTAGATAGTCGAATGGTGTACAACGTCCCGGTGGATAACGCGGTTTACTACTTCCGTGAATGCGTGCCTTGCTTAGCCTTTTGTACTATATCAACATGTTAAAAGCCTAACGTACATGTGTAATCCCACGACGTCATTTGGCTGCACGTACCTTGTGGCCTGTGCTCTGCAAGGACTACTTTCGAAAGCAGAGAAACTGCTAGCAACTCTGAAGTGCTTCTGAGAAGAAGTAGAAAGATACAATCGTCAAACTCGGATTACTGGCGTTAGCTATCACGCTTTACATCTCGTCTACTTGATCAAAGGAGATAGCAAGCGCAACGAATCACCTAGGTAAGTTGTGGATATATTAACATGATCGCCACAGACTTATTAATACTACCTACAGCATACCGCATCCAGCCATAATGTCCATCATCTTCAAATTCACCATCTTGGCAATCTACTGCTACGCCCTCTTTAGTGAACATGTTCCGGAAGCAGCGCGGTTTATATTCGGTACCGCGTGTACGCTCGCCCGATGCGATGACTTCCGGTCATACAAAAGCGACCCGGCTCTCGAAACATGCAAACACAATCTCGATGTCCTTGTACGGCGTAATCGTGAACTAGAGACCCGCCTCAAAGAGAGCATTGATGAGAGTCGGTGGGCCCGATTCAGAGACTACGAAGACGACTCTGAATTGGTAAAGGTGGTGATGGATTGCTTGGCGGAGCGTGTGGAGGAGGAGATTCGGGGGGTTAGGAGGCGGAAGGGGGAGGAGGTAAAAGAAGGAGGGGAAGGGGAAGAAGAGGCTAAAGAGGGACGGGAGAGGAATGATGGAGAGATGCGATCAGAATCAGATGAGGCTGAGTGAACTCCATTCCTGTTCTACACGTTTCAAAGAAAAGAAGGTTCTGGTAACGCGAAAATACTTCTGGAATACTGGGGTGATTTGATGCGCTCTTTGACCTCTCCGGCTTGATGAGTGCAGGCAGCAAACCCAATCTCATCGAACATAGCTACATCATCAGAACGTACGGATCAGATCACCATCGCGCAACGTAGACCCCATCCCATCATGTCATCGTACACCACCATAGGACTAATAATCCTTGCAACCTACTCCTCCGTCTGGTTCGTCCGCATCATTGTCCACTCCCCGCTAATCATCGTATTGTACCCGAAATGGGCCAGGTTCCTCTCGCTAAGCATATCCGTCCTCGCTGTGATCGCAGCCTACCAACTCCGCACAAGCAATCAAGCCCTGCACACAAGCAATCAAGCCCTCCACACAAGCGACCAAGCCCTACAAGCATGCAGTCACAGCATTCACGCGTGCGAGAACGATATCCAAAACGTCACGCAACAGTACGCACTACTAGAAGACAATCATCCTATGAAAGGAGTGCCAGTGTTGAGAGCTGAGCTAAGCGAATGTCAGACGGAGAAGAGTATGCTGGGGTGGTTCGATGATGCTTGGCGGGTGCATGTTGAAGAGCACGGGGGAGACGATGACGGTGAGTGGAGAGGGAAGATGATAGATACAATCCTTGGACAGATGAAGGACTCGATTTTGTCTGCTGAGAAGAAGAGGAGAGCCGAGAAGAGAGAGGAGTCAGGGAAGCATGAAGAGAAGTAGAGGATGATTTGAATGTTGGGGAAGTGTGGAGATGCAAAGAATGTCCTGGTGAGGCGGAAACCGTTCTAGAAAGCTGTAACAATGAATTGTGCGCTTTGGTCTCTGCGGTTTGGAATTAGTGTAGCAAACCCAAATTCACAAGTGTGTCTATATCAACAGAAGAACAAGAAGGGAAGAAACCCCATCACGCAACAAAAACCACCTCATCATGTCACTACGACTCGTAATAGCCGGACTCATAACTCTTACCGTCTTGATCACACTCTTCATCCCCCACCACTTCGAACTCAACCGGCTCCTCTTATCCAGCCTCCCCATCATCGCCGCGTTCACCGCCATCGAGATCTTTACAAACGACCAAGCCCTCATTGCTTACAGCCACGACCTTCAGACATGCAATCACGCTCTTAATATGACCCTGCAGGGAGGGGTAGTACAAGCGCACAGACACAGTCATCACATGGCTGCTCTAAAGGCTAATCTAGGTGAATGTCTAAGAGAGAGGGATGTGCTAAGACGGATCGAGAAGGAGTGCAATGTGCGTGACAACGTGGACGGGGAAAGCGTGCAGTGGATAGATAAGATGGTAAGGGGCATGAAGGAACAGATAAGGGAAGGGGTTTGTGCCATTGGGCAGGAAGGAGAGGTGGAGAAAGGAGAGTAGTGGGAGTGGAGGGTGGAGTGTGTGGAGATGGATGTTGGAGTAGTGCGAAGGTGACGCGATGGAGGCATCTCGCCACACAATGTTAGAATTCGGCGGTGGCTTGGAGATGGCGTATGGAAATATCAAAGCATTTTAATAACCTTCGTAAAGATGCGAGGAGTGTAGCCTGTCATGTAGAAGAATGGTCACGATGAAGGTGGAATTTGCCATCTTGCACGTGCCCTCGCGTGTTGTTAGCGCGAATGGCGCGTCATAGCGAGTTGCATCCCGCGTTACCTGACCCCAACACTTACATGAACATCCGCAATGACGGATATCTGGAGCGGAGATATTCTGCTACCCGACGGCAATGTTATTAAAGGTATACACTCTCACTTATCGGAAAAATTAGTCGCTAATCCTCACAGGCGTCGGTCTCGCGTCGCAAAATGCCGCGTCTTCTCCAGCCCTCCCCGCCACGTCTCTGCGCTTCCTCACCACGGTCGATACCGCCAAGATTCCACTATACCTTTCCGCCGGCCCCAGTCTGGACGTATGGACGACAGAGGAAGCTACTCAGACTTGGTTTGAGGCCGTCCTGCTGAGCAAGCCTACGCTGGCACACGCGCCCAACACTGCCGCGAAGGAATGGTGGGACCTCGCGCGATCACAATCACCAATTGGTTTTCTTGTACAAGTCCAAAGGGTTGAGGAAGAAGGGCGAAAACCCAGAGTGACTGAAATCCTCTTCTATGGCACCGTCGCCGCTTCTACCACGGCTGGGCTACCCACACCACCGTCCTCGTCTCCGTACATCGACAATGCGCACGCCGAGATACTTCCTGAGCTTCGGGTTCACGCACTGCCGCTTTCGTCCGATCTCCTACATGCTACCAGCGTCGACTTCCCCGCCGATGCCGACCCTCAGTTCCTTCCGCCCCAGCACGATTTCCATAACCCCCCAACATCACCCAAACGGACCCGCGACATATTCGAAGAGGCTACCATCGCAAACAAGAAGGCGCGAGGAAGGGGTGGAAGAGCAGTCTCAGCAGCAGCAGCCCGCGTGAGCGAGTCTCAGCAGGCATACAGCCACCGAAAGTCGTCGCTCTCTATCGATTTGAAAGCCTCGTCTTTCTCCGACTCCAGACCAACGTCTGCTTCCGACCATCTAGCCCGCCCTTCTTCACGTCCACTCTCGCGATCGCCGAGCATAACCTCCGATACAAGACCTCTCAGCCGAAAGGGTCAACCCGACGCGCATGCGAGACGATCGAACCTGTCGCAGGTCGCTACGGTACCCATACAGCCCGAAGAGCCAACAACCGAGTCGCGCAACAAGGACGCACTGGTCAAGGTGGTCATGGCAGCGATGCGCATGCATGGCTTGCAGCAGCGGAAACAGAATAGGTCTCGCCGCGCCTCCTTGGCTGGCGCCGAGGAGAGTCAGCAGCGCAGTGAAGAAGCAGCCGCTGAAGAGGCTGCGAAGGACGACGAGTACAAGCTGATATACCACCAAACCTTCAAGGGTGCACAATTGGCACTGGTAAGACGCATATGCCCCCATCTGAGACCTTCGCTGACGATGTTACAGAGAAAGCACATGTCCGAAAAACCGCTACACGCCACGCCCGACCGAATGCGCGACATCGTCGAGAAGCTCCTGGCGCTCTTTCTCTCCGACCCGCTGGCCGAACCTCCGCCCCCCGAGATACCTGCGGACCCAGTTGCCACACCTGGTAGCAGACCTAGATTTGTGATCCCGGGATCCACACATGGCCATGCCAGTCCGTTCGACTTGCCTAGTACACAACGACGTCCTGGCATGATGAGATCCGTTACCGATAGCCATGTTTATACAGGCTCGCCAGTGAGCAAGAAGAGGGGTACCACGGGCGAGACGTTGACCGTGCCTGCGTGAGGTGCCAATACTGGATACGAGAACAAACCAATCACCGTCGGCTACGATGATTCACTCTCGTCGGGATTGACTACGAACCGCGGACGCGTCACTGGGGTCCTGCAGTTGATTTATTCTTGCAGATTTCCTTTCTTGGCACCCGCTGCTACGCTTGTCACCATCAGTAAGCACTGTGGAACGGTCATCAAGTCTCCCAAAGCGGCAATCGTTAGAGTACGTCTCAACGCCGTAACCGTCGTGCAGAGATGATATGCGTGCCCTTGCAGCGTAGCCTTGCGCATACGAGTGGCATAGTGAAGCACGGAAATTAATCTCAAATCGGTTGCCTCGGATATCTCGACACATCGTGGCCATGCAACGTCACATCGGCTGCAGCATAATGAAAGCGGCATACGTTATAGAGTTGCAATGATCGCCCCTTATACGATGGGTAGACCTATAAATCCTCCTCGTCGCCTGATGGAAGAGCAAATCAACACTGACAAGACCAACGAACACGCCCATCACGTCCAACCATATCACATACTCAACATGCTCTCCAAGATCACCGCCCTCGCTCTTCTCGCCACCGGCGCATCCGCAACGGCCCTCCCCCGTAGCGCAGACTGGACCTGGGACGTCACCGACTTCAGCAGCGTCTGTAGCGCATCTGCTTGCTGCTACTTTTTTAATGTCTCCGCACCCACCGGTCCCTCCGGCCAACCAGCCTTCGATGCAGAGTTCTGCTCCGGCACTAGTCTCCAGGGTGGCTACAAATCTTGCGGTGTAGTTGGGATTGATGTACCGGGCGATGTGCAGACGCAAGAGTTCAACCGCGGGATTAATGTCGGTGCGACTGTTAGTGTGCAGTACACGCTTATGCAGTGAGTATATCATATGCGAGGCGGTGGGGGTTGGGGGGTTGAGAATGGTGGGAGCTGACATGTGGCAGGGGCGAAGTGAGGTATACGTACACGGGTAACGAGACTGTTAAGCATACTGGATTGGGCCCGACTGTGGAGTTCAGTATTGTGCCTACGGAGGTTACTGCTGTTGCTTAGGGCGGTCAGGATGTCGCGGTGCGGGTGACGACGAGCGAGCTGGCATTAGGGAAGGCAGCTTAAGCGCACTGCGACTGGCAGAATGGCGAGATTAGCTGAGGAAGTTGTGGGTATGTGTATGCTACTCTATGGACTTTCCATAATCGATCCGGGAAATCATGAGACCAGGACCAACATCTCCGACTCTCCTACATCATCCCGCCCTCTCGCTCTCGCCATCCTATGCTTTTGACGGGGACAACTCTGGTCCTACTCTTCTCGATCTGCCTCCATCACTGCTGCGTTCTCATGCACATTGACGTGAAACGTGCCGCCTGGCGCTACATGAATATGCATGCTTCCACCCTGCGTTACATAGATGTTCGTTCGAGTTCCGTAGATATGGCACGTGTCTATGTTGTTGATGTCGTTATTTTCCGCCTTCTGTTTGTCTTCGTCTTCCGCCTCTTGATTCTCTTCTTCAGATTCGTCTTTTCCATCGTCTTTGTCGTTGTCGTCGTCGTTGTTGCCGTCGTTGTTGCAGTCGTTGTTGCCGTCGTCGGTATCCTCGTTATTCGTCCCGTTGACGTCGTCCTCTGCACCTTCCAATCCCCCCACATCCTCACCACCCTCCTCACCACTTCCTCCCGCCATCCATTCAGAAACCATACTATGACCCACACCCTCTCTCAGCTCAACAGCATCATCCCCCTCCGCTTCCTGGGCTGCCGCATTAAGGTTCGCCAGATAACGGACCCCCAGATACAACAACGCGGTCACCACCGCTAGACTATTCGCTGCCCACCAATTCGGGAATAGGCCAAAAATCCCCAAGTCGAAAAACGCAATGATACAGTAGATTTTGATGATCCACGACCTTTTTTCAGCAGCGTGGCGGGCAGCGGGGGTGTTGTTGGGATTGTTTTGGTCGGGCATGATTTGGATGGTGGAGAGTTTGGGGTTTGTGAGTAGGTTGAAGATGTAATAGTTTGGGATTACTGGTCAGCTAATGGTTTTGGGTTGTTGGAGATGAAGAGTGGTGCGGAAGGTGATATGTAGCGTGGACTGATGTTTGCTGCAGGAGGATGGTTGGCAATGTTGCTTTGTTACTTGTGCGGGGAAAGATCTAGTTGTTGCGTTGACATATTGCGCTGCGCGATATTACATACGGAAGGAAAGATTAGCTACATTTTCCTCCTTGCTGCAGTTCATTTGTTATTCTAACTTGCAATTTGTCTCTTTCCATCCCCATGAATGCCTACTAACTCTTGTTCCTGTTTCATGTCCATCCCTCAGCCTCCACGCTTGTAATAATATGCCCAGCGATGCGTCGATACTCCGCCGTGATGTGCTGAAGTGGCGACGACACGAAGTTAGTGTATGTGTCGAATGTAGTTTGTACGGACCTAACTTACCTGTATGGTATAGAAAGAAGGCAACAACCCTTCACAAATGATATCCCAGCGGGCTCCTTGACACCGGCCTCTCTTTGCTCTGAACTTCAGTCACAGTCAAGGTAACAGTGGTGTGGACCGTAGTCGCATACGGCGTCTCGGACGTCGTTACCGTTGTCGACATGTCCGTGTTTACCTTCACTCCTTTGATCCCAAATCCTAGGGCACGAATGAGTGCAAGGCATGCGACCCGACCAGGTACCTTTATCCTCCCATCCTCTTCGTGTAGCTTCTCGTGTAGTACCGTGCAGATGAGTAGGACCGATGCTAGGACCACTGCTATAATAAAGACTCTTGATATTATCTAGCGTGTCTAACGTAACGTAGTACTTTTAGGTATAATATAGTGTACGTTATACATTAGCCTATATATATAGAAGTAACTACTAGCCTATATTATAACTATATAAAGTAATAGTAAAAAAGTTATAGTATAGCTAAGTATAGTATATAGCTTAAAGCTATTAGACTTTAGCTAAAAGTAAGCTAAGTAGGCTAGAGATTATATATAAGGCTAAAAAAAGTCTATATAGATAATTATCTAGTATTATAGTTATTACTACTATTACTTATAGCTAATATAAAAAGTAAAAAAAAATATTTTAGGTTTATTTTAAATATAAAAAAAAACTTATAGTACTTTAATCTAATTCTTATTAAAGCTATTTAATACTAAGTAAGTTTAATTTAAGATAGTCTTATACTTATAAAATTAGATTAATAAAGATAGTAAAGTCTCTATTTATAGTAATAAGCGTAACTACTATACTATAGAGAGTTTATAGAATAATAAAGTATAGTCTAAATCTTTAATATATATCTTAAAGTAGTAATAGTATATATATTCTAAGATTATAAGGCTATTATAAGGCTAATATCTAGCTTACTATAGTATTATAAGTTAATTATAGTAAAATTTTATTAATTACTATAGTAATATATTATAACCTTAAGAGCTCTAAAAGCTTAGAACTTTAACTACTTTTATAAGCCTAGAGATAGTACTATTATTTAAAGTTCTTACTCTTTCTAGCTATATATTAATAAAGTTAATAAAGTTATTAGCTTAGAGAAGTATATAGAGATTATAAGATATTTAAAGTAGATAGCTAGAAGATAGCTAGGTTTAGATAATAGTATAAAAAGTAGTAATAATAGCTATATCTTATTAGTATTCTTTATATAATACTATATTATAATATACTATAATAAGAAGATTTACTAGTGCTACTCTCTTTACTCTTTTAACTTCTATAGCCTATATAGTATACTATACTACTACTACTTACTATTTTCTTACGCTACTAGAATTACTAGCTCTATTATTTTAGATAATACTAATATCTTTAAGTATTTTCTTATAAGTTTCTAAAGCTTTAGAGGTAGATAAAGAGGCTAAGAATAGTAATAACTTTATTATAAACTTTAGTTATATCTACTATAATAGTAAGTGTCTAGAGCTATATAAACTTAGCTACACTATAATATATAAAAGCTAGCTTACTAGTAAGCGTAAAGCCTTCTTAGTATAGTAATATAGTATTAAGATTAGCTATAATAACCTAAGTAGTAGTAAGAAGATATTCTAGCTATATAAGCTCTACTATTATAGCTTTCTCTATAATACTTTTAAAAAGATTAATAGCTATAACTATATTAAAAGGTATATAGTAAAGAAGTACTATATTAATATTACTATAGATCTATTACTAGAGGCTAATAAGCTAGTATATAGCTCTCTATTTACTACTACAAAAGTTACTAGTTTAAATAAGTTAGTATTATATACGCTATAGAAGAAGAAAAAGCTATAAAATATACTTATTAACTAGATAATACTATAAGATATTAGCTTTAGTATTATAACTTTAATAAAGCTATAAAAGCTACTTACTTAGAATTATACTAGTTTTCTTAAAGCGCTACTAATAGTAAGATTAATAATTACTAGCTACGTGTAATTAACTTACGCGTATTAAATAAGTAAGATTAAAGTACTATTATAAGTAGTAAGTAGCTAGCTTAGCGTAAGTATTAATATATAGATATTAAGTAATTATCTAAGTTTTTTTAAAGTAGTAGCGTATTTCTTAAATAAGATTCTTAGTACTTATAATCTATTATAATAACTAGCTAACTATTTAGACTCTTAGTATAAGTAGTATAATATTTTAATTATATTTTATAATCTTTATAGTAATTATACTAGTGCTGCGTAAGCTACTATTATACTTAATATTCTTAATAAGTTTAAAGTTACACTATAATTATAAGCCTTTATTAGTAATAATACCTCTAATAATAATAGTAAGCTTATTAATAGTCTTAACTAGTACTCTAATATTTATCTCTTTTCTAGTAATTATATACGCTACGCTAGCTATATTATAAATCTTATTATTAAAGTAACACTATATAGTAAAGATATTAGCTAGTTTAAGAATAACTTTATAATAGCGTTTATAATATAATAATATAAGCTCTTTTAATTATAAAGTATTATTAGTAAGCTCTATAACTTTATAAACGTAGTTTATATATCTTATAAGTATTATAAGCTTTTTCTATTAGTATAGAAGAAATTACTTAATAATAATAATACTTTATATACCTATAATACACTCTAGCTATACTAGAATAGAAGTGTCTACTAGCACTTAGTATATTATATACTTCTCTACTACCTAAAGCTTTAGAATAGTATATAGTACTTTATAATAAAGTTATAAAGCGTATTATAATAGCTTAATAACGCTTATAATCTACTTACTAATATACTTACTAAGAAGAAGTAGAAGACTATATAGTAGCTTATTAACTTTCTAGTACTACTTATTAAAATAATAAAGCGTCTTAAAAGTAGTAATAGTATTTTTAAATTTAGATTACTATAGTAAATCTTAATAAATCTATAAACTTTATAGAATTACTACTTAATAAAGAGTACCTACCTTAATTACTCTAATAATAGTAGTAGTACGTACTTTACTACTACTATTATATATAGTAAGTAAAAGCTTAACTTCTACTTTAATAGGCTTATTATTAGCTTAGATATTAGCTATTACTATATTATAATAGCTCTCTACTCTACTTTACGCCTTACTTAGTTTTAAACTTAATAAAAGCTTTATTTTAACTAGATTAAGACTATAAAAGCTTCTATTAAAAAGGTCTATAGTAAGTATTTAGTAGTAGAGCTAGATAATAAAAAGCTAGAGCTACTACTACTACTACGCTATAAGATACCTAGTAGTAATAATAATAACCTATATAGTTAGATAATAGTAGTAGATATATACTACTTTACTAGTAATAAAACACGTAAGTACTAGAAGCGCAATACCTAGCTTAAGAAGTACTTTAATAACCTTTATAATAATATACTTATATAGTTAAACGCGTAATATAAGCTCTTCTATAACTTATAGCACTAGTAGCTTTAAGTTAGCTATAATAAGTACTTAATTATATTCTAGATAGCTACTAATATTTTTTTTATCTCTACTACTAGCTATAAGTGTAAGCGCTACTTTTTAACTACTAAATAAATAATTACTAATAATTATAACTATCTTAAGACGTCTATAATAAAGGCTTTATAGCTCTAGAAGAACTAGCTATATAATAATATTATTAATAGTAAGCTTTTATAGCTAAATTACTATATTAAGAGCTTAGAACTAGATAATAATAGTAATAGTAAGGCTATAAGTAGTAGTAGTAATAGTAGAGATTATAGTAATAACGTAAGTTAAGATTACTATCTTAAGAGCTTTTATAGCGTTAACTATAGCTTTAATTTACTACTCTATAGCTATAGATTACCTAAATAGGTATAAATATAATATATAAGTAGCCTAAGTAACTATACTATAGTTTAAGCTATATTATATTTATAACTATATATATAATACTAATAATTAAGCTATACGTACCTTATAATAGCCTTAAAAGTACTGTATTACGTTACGTTAGACACGCTGATATTATCTACTATGCGACTCCGAGTATTGTGTTTCGGACCCACAATTCGAAGTATATCGTATCCTTGTTCCTTCTGTCGTTTGCGGCACTAGCCACGTAGTTGAACGTGCAATTCGAGATCTGAATGGGTACTTTGCCAGGGGAGGGCATGAACTTGAGGGCGGAGGTTGCAGATGCGGTTATCGATGTGAAGGAGGAGGTAGAGGCGAGGAGAGCGAACAGTACGAATATGGTGAACAGGACGAGGGAAAGCTTCCTTGCCGACGGAAGTCTAACGTTCATGGCACGAAAGGGAAGGCAAGGACGAAGGGCAACGTCGGGATTGTCTTCCATCGTGAATGGCAAGATGCGGTGTGCGAGGAAGGGCAGGTGGGCTGACGTTGGGTAAATGATGATGATGGCGATGTGATGAATGGGTAGGACTATGTATTGACGCAACTGGGTCCCATGGAGAACGAGCGGAACTATTTATAGCGTGTATATACAGTAAACAGACACGCGAGAACGTAGGGCGAGTGCCGTTGCTAGGAAAGAGGAGAATGTCTTACATTTATCTACTGGCCGTCATCGCACGCGTGTGCCCGGAGATACGCGCACTTGGTTTCAGATTAGTCGTGAGGTTCCAAAGATAATGCGCAGAATGAACGGTGTGTGCCGAATGTCTAAGGTGATATGCGTTGTGATAGCTCGAATGTATGTAGCTGTGAAAGGCTAGTGTGCTACGTGCCTGCTTACTCAGGTACAGAGGGCACTTTGGGCTTGAAAAGACGCAGCAGTAGTAGTGATTCGCGCACATGATAGATCCAAGTCTATACCAGGTTCTCCAGTCACTCGGAGAGATGTCGTATCTTCTCCACGTGAGATGCAAGCACTCCTGCTAGCTAGTTCGGCCGAGGCAAAGACACGGCCGAGCGATAGTAGGAAGGAAACCTTTCCGGGGGTTCGTAGCGGTTCATATATGGCAAGAGATGACATGACATGAGATCTATGTGTATAGCTGCGCGAAATGATGCTGAGCCAGGCCGGCTGAAGGCGATGTCGGGGGGACCGTGAGGCCCGGAAGATGGCTACGCGAACACCGGCACTGCTGACTAATCATGTTCCACACACGCCGCTCGACGCGTCGCGTCTTCTGCCTCTCCACGCGCTTTCGGCGACATCACACTATGACTAGCCCGGCATCAGTAGCAGCTCAAGATCTATCACTCTTGGGTCATATGCCACACGTCGAGTTATCAGCCTCGTCCGTCGCGCAGTTGGCGATAAGTGAGATCTCCATGCGGCTTCCTCAATTACATTCATCACGGACTTGCGATCAAGGAAGATTTGGTCAACGAGTCTTGTATTTACTCAATGTCTACCTAGATGTACATCAACCTAAGTTACCGCGTACTAGGGAAGAGATAACGCACACCGAAAGTAAACAACCCAGACGTCTACATAATATTGCCTCAGCATGTCGTCGAGCATTGATCTGTGTACTAACGTAGCCTGCAACGCACTTGCTCTATCTCTCCTCTCGAGGCCTTCCAGCGAATATGGCACAACAACATGCAATTACCCAACTGAGTGCGCAACTTAGTACTCGACATACCACGCGCGATGCAACCTCACATTATCCAACCGGCCCTGCACCGCTCCGCAAGTAACAGTCTTATCACCCTTTTGAGGATCGGCCGCGAAGCCCAGTTTCAGACCACCTCCGCACTTGAGAAACCCAGGACTGTTAGCGCTGGATTCGAAAGAACAGTCTTCCTCGCCATCGATCTTAAGAGGCCACTTCTTGCCCGCCGTCACGTAAGGTGGATCGTGGATATTGGCGTCGTTCTGATACATGTCCTTCTCAAATTTTTCTTCGTCAATGACAGCATCCTTGAAGCGGCCATCGTCGACACAAAGTTTGACTGGCACACCTAGCGGGCCCTGGTAGATCTGCCACCACTTGCTAGCACCGTAGCCAGCCAGCAAGATCTGGATCGAATGGGTGGCCTTCGGCTTTGATGGAGTCGGAGCAGGAGCAGGTTTAGGTGGGTAATCGATCTCGAGCTTCTCTTTCACTTTCGCCATGATCGCCTTGGCCATCTCACGGTAGCCGCTCTCGGTAGGGTGGAAAGGTCGAAGAGTCAAACCGGGGTAGTTCTGCTGATACGGGCCGATCATGTCGAGCCATTGCAGGTTGTCTGGATCATCTGCGACGGCTACATCGTTACCGGACTGGAGCGCGGCAGTCAAGTTGAACTCGATCTCGCGAGGGTCATCGGTAAATCGACCGGTCTCAAGCCAGTGCTCGAACTCAGCTTGCGTTGGCTGGCGACCTTCCTCTGCGTTACCATCGCCGTCGTCTATGCCTCCCACCATCTCGCCCTGCCAACTGAAGATACCGCTTGGAGACATGTTCCAAAGATATACATTGTCGCCGAAGTATTGGTCATACAGCGTGTGACCAGGCTGGCAAAACCGGTGACCTTCAAGATTCTGGTCGGTATCGACAAAGGTCGCCCGCTCCGGATGGAAGCTACCCTTGACTCCGTCCTCGATAGCCTTGTTCAGATAGCGGATAAGCGCATTAATGCGCTTCCTCAAAGCAAGACTAAGCCTCGGACGATCGCTAGACCGCAGACCGAAGCTCACATTACTACACCAATCGCCCTCGCCGCCCTCGTCGAAGAAGAACTGGAAGTAACCAACTACAAAGAGCCGAAACTTAGGGTTCTTCTTCACCTTGGGGTGATCGAAGACTTGGTTGACGATCCATCGCGCGTCTTGGAAAAGCTGGTCGCGTCCTGTACCTAGAATGTACTGCTTCGTAGCCTCGAGTTCCTTCGCACATTGACCGTTTTGATCGGGATACTCGGGACCGTAATCTGCTCCTTGTGGCGCGAATATACATGCGTATGCGACACGAGCGAAGTTCGCGTTGTTGCCGCCGGCCTGTAACACGATCATGTCGATGTTGTCAGGGACGTCGTTGAGTTGGATGTGACCCAGATGCGGCTCGGCGTCGATTTGTCGCCAGCGGGTGCCTGAGCAGGACTGGAAGTGGAACTCTTGTTCGCGGCCTTCGGGGATCCAGGAGTTATCGCGGCTCATCTGCGGGGCGTACGCGTGGTTGATGCGGAGGCAGTGGTCCATGTTTCTGTCGTAGTCGGTGGTTCCGAAGAAGCCGTATGAGACGCCGCTCTACACTGGGTTCAGCGAATGCCTTGGATAATGAGATCGCGTCTTTAGGTACTTACCGCCCATGAGTCGCCGAGACCAGACCAAACGTACTTGGTGGAAGCCGCGTTGACTTCCGCTTCGGCTACCACTGTTGTGTTCTTATAGAGACCGGGAGCCGGGCCATCGAGAGGTGCTGTATATGATGTACTAGCCATTAAGGCTGTCGACAGAAGATAGAACGGCCACTGCATTGTCGCGAGGACTTAGGGTCTAATCGGATGGTTGTCCACGGATCTTAATGTACATCTAATGGCTCAGTTTAACACCAAGAAGTAGTCTAAAGCTCGATCAACGCTTGGAGTAGTGAGGAGTGAGTACTCGTTAGTAGCGAAAGTGTGGGTCTAGCTAACTGCATCGGTGAAGGAGTACAGGCGACACCAGCAGCAGAGTGCTTCGCCGCACGGATCAAGACTATACCCAGGGCCCAAATACGCTTGAGACGTCGACATAGCATTGGATCCTACACGGGCTTCGAATGATGCAAGGCCATAAAGATGACAACGAAATTGTTCAACTACTTGAAGCGGACAAAGATATCGCGAAGACTGCAAATTACCTGATCCGCCATCAATCACTCCCATTATGGCCGAATGTAGCCTGACGCAAAAGACAAAGATATAAGAAAAGTGGGGCTCACTGCATCTCCTTCCCTACCGCCTCACCAACCTGATCGAACGGCCCAAAAGGATGCTGCTTTCGCTTGAACCCGATCTTCACGCGACCAACACGCTGCATCTTGTCTTCGAACTGAGTCCCGATCCGCAACACAGTCTCTCTGTACATCGTCGCGGTGGTCCAGTCGTAAGAACAGCCGATGATACGCTTCATACCGCCTTCAGAGCCAGCCATGAGGAAGCACACGGGTGGACGCTCGGCGAGAAAGAGCGTTGCAGTCATGTTGCCGGTGTCGACGAGAGTAAAGACGCGTTGCTCCCCTGGGCCAGCAGTCTTCGCTCGTTGTACGAGAGCTGCGACAGCAGGATCGGAAGTCGGATCAACGGGAACGCATTCGCCGTGAACATTGCGATGATGCCTCGACAAGGGACTAGCTGCTGCCTATGAATTGCGACGACAAGATTAGAACGACGTCATTAACAGGACGAGAGCATACATACGGTCCACTTCATGCGCCCAAGCCTGCCACCAAAGATCTGGCTCTCGATCGTGTCCAGGTCCATGTACCCTTCGAAGCCAAAGAACCAACATTGCTGCTCCCAGAACTTGCCAAGAAAGAGAAGGCGTAGAAGCCATGGTGATAGGCCCATGATCACCAGGGAGTAGAGTAGCAAGATGATGCCGATAGTGTTTGTGGGGCCGGGAAAAGCGATAAGCACACATGCAGCGATGAAAATGACACCGCTGAGACGCAACATACCCTTCGCGAGGAAGCGCTTCCAGGAGTCGCGCCGAGTGTGAGCGACAGGTGTAAAAGACTTCCACCGAACGTTCGCAGCCCGACAACCATCAAGAATGATGCTGTCGTCTTCTCCGACACCGGCGATGCCGACATCTTGTGGCAGTATGTCCCAGAGCTTGGCGTTGTACGCGTCGTCCATGGAATGCCAGGGCTGGTCTGGATGTTTGGGCAGCATGCAGATCAGGCGCTCGAGAAGCTGATCGCTGCCGTTCGCAAGAGAGAGTCTGTGAGATGTTAGCAATGTGACGAGTGACTGCAGTTGAGGTACGACATACCGAGCGAACGCCTGGAAAGCAGAATCCGTGCGATCAATCTGTGGCCTGACACGGAGCAAGCCCATCAATGCGTAGCTGTGATCTCCGGGAAGATGCTCCGTGGTGTCGCGGTTATGCAAGCATTCGAGAGCAAGCGTGACCAGCTCGAGCTGGCTGAGAATCAAGTTCCCCTCATAATGGTCGATGAGCTGTGGAGATTAGCTGTCATGCAAATGTCGGTATTAGAGGCCATCTTACCTGTCGCGCAACGTGTGCATCATTTTGCCAGACTCGGGCAGCGAACTGATTCTTTGGCACCTGCAATGGCTGCGACAGATCGCTGTCGCGCACGTAGACGCAGATGTCTTTACCAGCGGGCGCCAAGAGAACTTCGGGGAACGTCCACACTCGGTAGCCCCATTGCTGAAGCATGAGATCAGGTGTGTTGATCTCATAGCGGTTGTTTGCTGGAGGGCACACAGCGATTGCGAGAGATTGCGCGCCTCGAATGACGTCGCATATGCGGTAGACCTCCGAGAGTTGTTAGCGGGTTTACAGCCATATCGACAGGGTTATGTGCTTACGTCTTCCTCGAGCTGGTTGTCGGGCATGCAAGAGCACCCCACCCAGTATGCAATAACGCCGGCATTGCGCGCGGCGACGTCGGCCATTTGATGCAGAACACCGAAATCCTCGGGCGTGTTGAACTGCTCAGCAGTATACGCGATGAAGACGTAGGACAGATTGTGAGCATCATGTTGAGCCAGCCTGCAGATGTCAGAGATGAACTAGAGGTACGGCACTGTTGACCTACCAATCGTCGACCTTGGTGATGATGGCCGGCCTTCCTGCCTCTCGCAAGAAGCAAAGATATCGAGGACGCAGCACACGTTCGGCAACAGGGTTAGCTTGACTCGAAGCATGACCTTGGGGCCTGTGCATCTCGATCGCGTTCTTGGCGACCTTGGGATATCCGAAGTACTGGTATGGCAGGCCATCGTAGCTTCCACCGTTGCGAGATGCGATCTCAGCGGGGCTTGGGCTAGAAATCTAGACGCCGTCAGCTGGGTGATCAAAATGCGGATGGAATGGACTCACAAAGATTGTGATGAAGCAGGATGCGACGAACCACTTGAGACAAAGCATAGGAACATCTTCGCTGGGGATATTGCCATCGTGACGCGAGAAGTCGATGTGATTGAACGGCCAATTTGCCAATCGCATGTAGATGGGCGCAATGTTGCGGATAAACGTTCGTCTGTACGTCGACCCAGTGTTGTTATCGTATATATCGTCGACAGCCTGTACGACGAGCTTGGAGACCTTTCCGTCCCAAGATGAGATGTAACGGTCATCGTAGTCGCCAGTCCATTCGCGGTCAAAGATGTCTCGATGTCGGTGCTGACCAAGCTTCTGGTATGCAAGACCGGGCTTGCGGTAGAAGTTGGGGCGCTCCCATTTCATTGTAGTCCACGGGGAGAAGATATGTGCGTACCCCTTGGGTGCGATCATTCCGTTGCGCTGGATTGCGTTAGTAGGTCCTAGTACCTGGGATTTCAGCTCACATACCTCTATTACTGACTGTCCTAGACGCCTCTGGTTGGCTTCGTGGTCATCTTGGGAGGCAGCGGCATGTCTATACGGTGCGACTTCGCGGACAGACGCCTGAGCGTCATTGCCTATCATCTTCGCCATCGCGTGAGTAATGCTAGGCAAAGCAAGCACACAGTCGATTTATGAAGCTTGACTGCTGGTTGGAATGCTGGAGCGGCGGTTGTTGATACTGTTGATGTGGCTGACGATAATATTCAACTGGTGCCTGTGCATCTATGAGAAAGGCATGGAGAACGGAGAAGCGGGAACGTACTTGAGGCGCGACCGTGGGCTGTGGGTGTGGGACTGGTTGGTGTTGCACAACAACCGCAGGCTTCAGAGAAGTGTTGTTTGGGTCGTAACCACCTCCGTGGTGCGGTTGCGTCTGATGAATGAGGTCAGGTGGGTATCCCAAATCAACAGGACAGAAGCAAAGACGTACCGGATAAAATTGCTGATACTGCGGTACATGCACAAAAGTGTCACTGCCGGGATCGAAGCCACCTCCGTGTCTTCCAGAGAGATTTGGAGGGTAAGCCTTGAGATGGTTAGCGGGTGATCGACGTGGAGGCCGGAGAGTCTTAGTACCATTCAACGTCGGTTTATGAAACTGAGCGGCGGTAGTCTTGAGCATGCCCTTTAGAGACCTTGAGGCCGGCGATCGTGTCTAGTCTTATCAGGTTCAGGTCCGTTAATAGAATGTGGTCAGGTGGCACGAGGGTATAGCGCCTGCCTGGACGCGCGCATTTTTGGAGTCGTTGCTTTTGACTGTATCCTGGACTTCAGCTCAAAATCACCCTTTCTTGGATTGGCCATTCTCTCACATTTGGACCCTCTAACTTCCACTTCACGATATCGTGGCGTTTGGGTGGACCCTGTATGCAGGAGACATGTCCAGAAAGGGTCGAGGCCTTATCGATGCGGCCTTCAGTACCACACGGTGGTGACACTCCATGTGGGTGTCAGTCATCAGACTGGATGTTGTCCATTTCTTGGCTTTGTTGGCGCGGTGGGCGACCTCGGGGACTTTGCATATCGCCTGTCCTAGTCATCTGGTGTGGCTTGAAGCATTGTTCATGCGAATGTACGGTATGCGGGGCTTGCCGCCTCTTAAACGAGCGCCATGCAAACGGTGAAGAACTTGAAGTTTTGAGTTGAAGTTGAGATCTGTAGGAGCATACACAGCCTACGCATCACGAAAGACGTTCGCGAAACGAGTTTGTGTTCTTCGAAGGCGTGCCTGCACCTGGTAGGTGTAGCAGCAACATCCGCCAGGCGCAGAAAGCTGTGTGATGTATCGTCCTTGGTGCACTCGAATACCAACGGATCTTGTTGTCAATTGAACTTGACAGATACCGCTTTTCGCATTGTCGCGTACAGTACCATTTCGAGGGGCTCGGCTGTTTACCAGCTGCCATCTTGGCAGACTCAGCCTTGCGCCACCAATAGCGTAGCGCTGACGGCCTCTGCCGATAGGCTCGCTCGGACACTCCCTTCAGCTCTTGAAATTGCGTTTACCGCTTCGGACCAAAGCTGAAAAACGCCAAGTGCAGAACCGCTGGCCCATGGCCGCATGTTCCTATGCATCACACCATGAGAGCGATGCTAGGCTGATTTTCGCTTGACAGGGTGCGCGGTTACGGTTTCGTCGAAACCAGTGGCGCTGGCTTTGCCCGCATGATTGACTGGGGCTGATAAACGAGCAGTGCAATCGGATAAACGCCCTCGTGTTGCCGTGATCGATTGAGTGTCCAAGTAGTGTCGGCAAGTGCTGGACTGTGTCGAGGACTTCGTGCAAGTCAAAGTTCTTGTTCTTTTACTGTCGCATCTGGACTGCAATGATACCAATGAAGAAGACAACCTTGTCCCGGCAACTGAATGCCGATAGCAAGCCCTTTGACGAGTTCCGGAGAAGAGCTGTCGCAGCTGCGGCGAAGTATCCAGAAGCGATACATGCTGATATGACACTGGACCTTTGCGAATGGCTTGATGGCGCGGACGAAGGTGTAGAAGAGCATGGCCTGAAGTCCGCACAAGATCTTGAGGCGGAAAGCAAAGGCGTCGTTCGAGTGATGTGAGTATCCTTGCGAGAGAAGGCCGAGTTGCTAATGATCATAGCTTTGCCCCACGAGACGTACCCACACCAGGCGCGGAACTACTGCTTGAGTTGTTCGAGACATGCGGTATCCCAAGCGCCTTCGTCGATGAGAGCCTGCGAGCGGTTTCGCAATCATTCGCAGCGCGCGAAGACGCCGATGGCACTACTTGGATCTGGTTCCACCTCTTGTGCAAAACGTTAGCAGTGGTCGAGAACAGGATCGTGCCGGACGACGACCCTGCAGAGATCGAGAGCAAACAAGCAAAGAGTCGACAGTCGGCGCCAGCTCAAAGTCAGGCGAACTTCTCTTGGATCAAGCCTGGTATTGTGCTGAAGATTCGGAAGCAGTCAGATACTCCGCCTACGCCGGTACGGACCTCAACTTCAGACAGCGACACGACATTGGCACCCACTTCAACCCAAGCCAGGGTAGAGCTGATATGTTTCGGCGCACCCAGCACCCTACGGGACCGAATTCGGGCACTGACGAAGACGACATCGTGCGAGGCATTGCTGGAAGATCCGCATATGCTGCTCGAGCTCGTGTTCGAGGAGATGTATAAGCTCCTGGACTGGACAGCCTGGGCTGTGTCGGATACGTTCGGGCCTTTGGAGACGGTGCGTGCGCTCCTTTTTCGACCAAGTGTCATGCTAATGTACTGTCAGCAAACCTTAGGGATAGCCAGTAGGGTCGGGAAAGCGACAGAGGAACTGCCAAAGGACCTCTTCACCGGGCTCCACAACCTGGCCAAGCATGCCATATACCTCCACGAGAACTGTGAAGCAGCATTAGCCACACTAAACGATCTGTATACCCATAATACAGCGCTGATGGGCACTGGCTCGAGCACCTTGCAGAGACAAACCCGAGAGGCACTCAAATATCGACAGACTCTATTCGAATCGACGCAGCGACGGCTGACAAGTCTCAATGCGCGGATCTCGAACATCATCGGCTTATCGTTCAACATCGTCACGCAGGGCGATAGCAAATTGATGCAGTCGGAGAACCAGAGTATGAAGACAATCGCCGTCATGACGCTATGGTTCATGCCGCTAGGCACGGTAGCTTCCATCTTCGGTAGCCAGTTCATGAAGCTGCAGGATGAGTGGCCGCATCATATTACCGTCTCGCAGGACTTTTGGCTGATGTGGGGTATGTGAACTGCCACGACCTGCTCGTAAGACGCGCGCTGATCCTTTGTCGCAGTCATCGCGGTTCCTTTGACCCTCGCGGTCCTGTTGAGTAAGTGCAACCCGGATCCGGGGCCGCTGAAGACGTGTACTGACCTAACCGGCAGTTTGGCGGGTGTGGTACATGGACGCGAGGCACAGATTGATAGACGGAGTAGAAAAGAAGCAGGGTGAGCATGGCTATATGGGGTGGAAGACGTTACCACAGACGTTGCGCAGAGGAAGGGCGAGAAAGAGCGTGCCCGATGTGTGAGCCCCTGGGTGCAAGGCCGATGACGTAATCTGGGCGGAGCGACCTCGGCAGCCGCCGCTAGACGTATCCTTTCATTGGAATGAAACAATACAACCACGATCTTGGGATGGGACGACAACGTCATTTAGTCGTTTCTCGTCCACCTGAAACGAGCGATGAGCCCATGCGTCCCGTAACCCCATCAGCGCGTACTCCCGAGTCGCAGCTGTCATTAGAATCGGACCTCGGGATGGATTAATGAGAGAGCATACACCCGCCACTACTTCTGCCACGCAATATCCCCATCTCCACTACCCTCACATCAACCCATGATCCAAACCCAACCCCACCATCGCCTCCCCATCCCTCTGCGCAATATCCACCGCCCCACTAACCTCAATAAAGTCCTCCAACTCCTCACTCGTAGTCTTCAGTTTCTCCTTCACAGCCGTCACCCCCTCCGTACCCACAATATGCCTTGCAGGAGGATTATCATGCCCCCCAATCGCCGTAAGCGCATGCACAGTCTCCGCAATCAAATTGCTCTTAACCCCCACCGGCAACGGCGCATACAAACTCGTCACCGTATCTGAACTCAACAAATCGCCCATGGTGGGCTCTGCATCTGGATTGGTGTCTGACATTACGCTTTCGTCTCCGGGGGATTTCGTTGTGTTTGTGTTTTCGTCGAAGGGGGGATGGGCAGACGGGTTGTCGATTCTTTCTAGTTTGTCGAGGAGACCAGAGAAGATTTCTCGGGCTAGGGGCGCGGGGTTCTCGCCTTGCAGGTATTCGGACATGGGGGGCACGGAGGTTATTCGGTTGGTGAGGACGTTGACTTCCATGTTGGCTTGGACGAGGGACATTTTTACGTTGAAGGGGGCGATTTCGTAGGCGAGGCTCTGGGTAATGTTAATTAGGGCGGTAGCAACGGCGAAGATAGTGCTTTCGTACGTCGCAGTAGCCTTCGACTGCCCATTGAGAAGAGCAGTACATGCCTAGACCGGGTGTTCCCAGATGGCCAGCTGGGAAGGGTCAGATAAGGAAATCTTCGAATGGTGATGGTGACTCACTAATACCAGTTATCACGATGATGTGACCATTTTTCCGTTCGCGCATGATCGGAAGTACGGCTTTGATGATGTTGACGTTCGCGAAGAAGTTGATCTCAAAGATCTCGTCGACCAGACTTCTTGTCCGGCTAGTCTGCGCAAGTTCCTCTACGGAGCCGATCACAGCTATATGAATGACATGTCAGTTTCACCTGGGGAAGCAGGGCAGGATCGCAACCTTCGCTCGCAGCGCACAACAACACGTCGATGCGCCCAAACGCCTCCACAGCCTCAGCAACAGCTGCTTGACATTGGCCGACCACCCTACAAAACAAAGCCGTCAGCAATGCGCAACACCTCACGATAAATACCGGTATCAGATACTCACCTACTATCCAACCCAACAACCCTCAAATGCTCGCGCCATCGGTCCGTCCCCTTCACATCCTCCAAAAACGTCCGAAAATCCTCACTCTGGCCTTCTCTCTTCTCAAACTCCAGCGGCATAACACCCGCAACAACATAATCGCCATGTTCGAGCACTTGTCGCGCTAACGCGATGGCAATAGGCGATGCGCCTCTTGTGATGAACCAAACGCGCGGAGCATTGTGGGGCGGGAAATGCGGCGACTTTGGCCGTGGCGGCTTCGACGACGCTGATAATGGCGCATTGCTTGTCATGTCGGGGTAAGAAGGGATGGTGTGCACCTCATGTTGACTGGCGCGTCTTCATGCTGCGGCGATGGGATGCGCGGTGGAGACCGGGTATGTGGGGCAAGGAGGGCGTAACGCCGCTAGTGGTGAGCGTTAGCGTGGTCGAAAATGACTGAACGAGCAGAAACACCATCACGAATTTGCCAAGACTTTGAGATAACGCGCATTGCATAGTCATATCCAGTGTAATCTTGAAGCAGTACACACAAAGTTACTAGGGATCACTCTTCTGTTATCGCTCTAACATCCAACCTCAATCCACCTCCTTAACACCCACAAAAGCCGCCCTTTCACCTTCACTTCAGGTATGTCAACTCAGTCGTCATCGGCTGGCCATGTACCAGCCTCCTCGATTAGAACTCTTCTCGTTACTCCCAGCCTCCTGCCGCACAAATGAAGCAGAGTCTTCAGCTCCTTCGGTCTCAAATCTTTCTCTCCAACCTACACTCAACTACTACACTCCATTTCCATAATTCTTCAAACAATTCCCCAAAAGCACTTCTTTCCATACATTCAAAAATCACACCATTTACAGCATGAGTCTGCTACTAGACCAGTTCACCAACCACTGGACTGACCAGTTTCCGGACTACAGCAATCAAACCACCCATACTCTGCCTTCAGACGGCACTGTCCAGTTTGATCTGGCAAAGTGGTTGGCGAACGCCCAAGAAGAGCTACGAGTTGAAGAAGAGCGCTGGCTCGCTGACGACTTCGACATCAACGAGCCTGCTCCGCGACCGGTCAAGATCCGAGCTAGAGACTCTGCGCAGTGGATCAAGAAAGACAACCGCAACTTCACTGGCCGTCGCAAGCGTAGACGTGAACTCCCTGTTCCGCGCGCCTTCAACAAGCCCTTCTCCCTGATGCAGCACCAACGCCATTCCATCCACCTCATGGGCAGGGTCCTCAACGTCCGCACCAATGGATCGCCGTTCACGCTCGTCCTTGATGACCTCAATCAGCGTGCCGACATCTTTATAAGCGAGATCACCCGCCGCGCACTCTCTCGCAACGTCAACGTCGTCTTCGTCACATTCGAGTCTGGTCAGGCCATGGCACCAATCCGCACGGTCCAGGGCTTCGGCATGACGAGCGGCGAGATCCTGAAGGCTTTGCGCAAGGCCATGGATGATGCCAAAGAGAGCATCGTCGTCATCGACAACCTCCACGAGCTCCTCTACACTTACGGCGTCGACATGACCGCGCTGTTCCAGCTCGTCGTCCACAAGTACGCTTCCACGCTCGTCGGCATCTACCACCAAGACCTGCTCGACAACCCAACCGAGTCACCATACGCCCCACAACCCCTGGAGCTGATCAAGTACATGGCCACCTCCATCATAACCTGCAAGTCCTTCGCCCACTGCCTCGCCGCCAAAGCCGCCGCCGAGCGCAGCCTGCCCGAGCCCACCTGGGGCATGCTGGAAGCCGCCGAAGGCATCATCCAAGACCTCGACGCCAACGACAACCGCGGCATCGTCATGGAAGCAGAGTTCCGCCGCAAATCCGGCAAGCCAGAGGGCGAGACGTACTTCCTCCGCACGCCTCGTCCAGAAGACTACCACGACCCCATGCCTGGCATCCCCAACGGCACTCTCAAGCAGGAGTACGTCATCCTCCTCGATATGCAGCCCGCATACGCCGGTAACGTGTCTGGCCTTATCCAAGATGCCGCTGAGAACCCCAACTCGACTTTCAACCTTGCTCTCACGGAGAAGCAGAAGCAGGCCCGTGAGGAGGTCGTGCTGCCTTACTTTGATGCGCAGAAGGGTGAGGGTGCTGGTGAGGGTGGTCGCATTCTGTATGACATGGGCTCTGAGGATGACTTTGACGAGGAGGAGGATGAGATCTGAGGAAGCTTAGATTGTCATCGGTTTGAGCGCTGGTCGCAGGTTTGAGTTGAGCTTCTGAGATACCCTGTCTGGTAGGGCGACGGCGTTATGGCAATCATTGATGGGAGAGCGAGATGCGCGATGCGCAGGCAATGAGATGAGAGCACACTGCGAGAAAGCTCTTGCCTTCCATTGGGAGACGGTCTTACAGACGGATGGTGTTGCGTCTTCTCAAGATGCGGCAGCCATAGATGACGAATAACATGATAAAATCAATCAATAATGCGCTTTGCCTTACACAAGTGAAGTGATACTCTGCCTACTGACCTAGCTCTTCGACCTCCACGTATCGTGATTGAGCCTCGCGCATAAACTGCACCTTGGTAGAGCCTAACCCTCAGCCTTGGCGCCCAAACTCCCCCAACTCACCAAACAATTCCCTTGCGCCAGCCACACCCACACCCCCCACACCCCCCTCCACACCATGGCAGACAACGAGCGACCACGCGCAGCCTACAGCGACCCCTTCGAGCGCGACACCCGGCGCGCACCCCGCGAAAGCCGCGATCGAGGCGGCACACCCACCGAGCGCCGCGGCAACCGCTCGCGCAGTCCGCAAGAGCGCGGCGCCCGACGCGACAACCGGTACCGCTCGAGATCGCCGTTCCGCAAAGACGAGCGCGACGGTGCAGCCAGGGGAGGACGAGGGCGCGGACGTGGTCACGACCGTGGACGGGGCCGCGACGACAGGAGAGGAGGTGGAGGTGGACGAGACGAGCGCCCCAACTTCCGCGACCGCTCACCCCAACCACCCAAAGGACCTCGCAGCGACAACGCGCCTCCTGCTCGCAGTGCCCGACCTCCCCCAACAGGTCCCCGTTCCTCCACCGTCGACCCCATCAACCCCATCAAGAAAGAAGAAGAAGCCTCACCCGACGTCGAGATGAAAGATGAGCGCCAGAAGCCGGCAGACATGGACGACGACGAGTGGGAGATGCTGAAGATTATGGGGTTCGGCGGGTTCAAAAGCACGAAGAACACAAAGGTACCCGGGAACGATAAGAACTTTGGAGTGAGGAAGGATAAGCAGTTGCAGGCTAGGCAGTATATGAATCGGCAGGGTGGATTTAATAGGCCGTTGAGTCCTGGTAGGAGTTGAGGAGGGGGTTTGGGGACTGGGGTTTATGGTCATATTGTGGCTGGCATGGCTACCATGTCATGAGAGATGGGCTTGCATGGCTAGTCAGAGAAGGACTACGCGTAAATTGGGGACATCGTGGGGGATTGCGATACACTTTGCTTGCGACCTGAGGCACGACCTCAAACAGCAGAAGACAGTTGTGCTGGTGTGACGAATAAGCGTCGGGACGGCATGGCAGGATTTGTATTCATCGAAATCGCGACCCATGGTATGGTGCCTTCTCTTCTCTCCTGCACTCTACGGGTTCCCTCAGTCTGACTGGAGCAGAGCAAGCTAGGAAAACGTGAGATCTGGCTGTGATACCAGATCCAGATCAGTACCTAGGTAACTTCTCGAAGGACTGAGCGCGATAGATTGAGGCAATCACGATTCATTTTGACCCCCAACTTTCACCGTATCCTCGTGGTACACTTGAACAAACACATGCTTGCTGAAACACCGTAGTTCAAGACACTTCGCATACCCAGACGAACATATTCGGAAGGCGCCTCCACCTCGGCCAATCAACGGCCGAGGAAGTTGCGGGTGCTCCGCGAAATGTGTCCCAATCCCCCGCAAAGCTCCAGCTCCAGCTACCAGCTTCACTCAACACCATGACGCGCGAATCTCGGCATGGCACCCTTTGGAAGGGGCTCACGTGCCTTTTCGCCCTTCAATTGCCCCTCGTGAGCGCGCAGGTCGCCGAAATCGAGAAGGCAACCAATGCGAGCTTGCTATGGGGACCCTACCGCCCAAACCTCTACTTTGGCGTCCGGCCGCGCATTCCCAAGAGCTTGATGGGCGGTCTGATGTGGACGCGCGTTGAGGACTACCAAAGCGTGCAGCATAGTGGGTCTGCAATTCCAGGCTTGAACAAATCCCATTGCTGACAATGTAGACTTCCGACACACATGCGAGCAACACGAGCTCGATGGCTACGGCTGGGACGAATACGACGTGCGCAGCGGCGGCCGACAGACGATCCACGACCCGGCGAACAAGATCGACATCACCACGGAGTTCATCAAATTCCCTGGCGGAGAGCATGGCGGCAGTTGGGGCGCGAGGATCAAGGGCACACCACGAGAAGACGCAGGCCCGAACCTGCGCACGACAGTCGTCTGGTACAACACACTCGCTGGCTTCGGCAACTTGGGCATTGAAAGTGCTGATCCCGAAGAGCCTGGCATCGAGGGCGACGTGGTCCTGAAGGGCCAGACGAAGGAATTGGGCGAGTTCGAGCTCACGGTCACCAAGGGCACCGGCGAACATCCCATCACTGGACACCCAAGCTACGACGAGAAGCCTCTGGACCGGACTCTAGCACACAGCGGACAGGTGCCAGAAGATGCGCTGTGGCAGGTCAAGGCCATGATGTTCGCGCACATGAAGGGCCAGATCGACGTCCTGGTCCCCAAGTACGGCGAGGACAACCCCCCACCGCCTGCACAGGTCTACACCATCCAGCATCTGCCGGGCAAGGGCAACATGCACCTGGTTCAGAAGGTCTTTGAGGGTCCCTTCGAGTTCGACATCATCTTCTCATCTGCATCGGCGCCCGAGAAGATCACATCTGAGCATCTCACCGAGCAGATCGATTCGGTTACCTCTAGCTTCTCGACTCGCTTCACGGATATCTTCAAGCCCCAGACACCTTTTGTCAAGGAGCGCTATGAGGAGTTTGGCAAGTCGCTCTTCTCGAACCTTATCGGTGGCATCGGCTACTTCTTCGGTGACTCTCGCGTCGACCGATCCTACGACCCCGCCTACGAAGAGGATAGCGAAGGTTTCTGGGAGGAGGCGGCTGAGGCGCGAGCTAGGAACCCAGCTCAGCTGGAAGGACCGTCCGAGTTGTTCACTGCCATCCCGTCGCGACCTTTCTTCCCTCGTGGTTTCCTTTGGGATGAGGGCTTCCATCTGTTGCCTGTCATCGACTGGGATGCAGATCTCACACTTGACATTATTAAGAGCTGGTTCAAGCTGATGGATGACGATGGCTGGATCGGACGCGAACAGATTCTCGGCCCCGAAGCTCGCAGCAAGGTACCAGAGGAGTTCCAGATTCAATACCCTCACTACGCCAACCCGCCCACACTCTTCATGGTCATCACGTCTTTCCTCGACAAGCTCGATGCTATGAAGACTGACACTAGTAGTGAGAAGTTGCAGCAACAGAAGTCGTACTCGATGCAACTCTCGAATCGCGAAGCCGCCCTGGAATACCTCCGTTCGCTCTACCCACTCCTCAAGCGCAACTACTTCTGGTACCGCAAGACCCAGGCTGGCGACATCAAGAGCTACGACCGAGAGGCCTTCTCCACCAAAGAGGGCTACAGGTGGCGCGGACGCACGCCTTCACATATCCTCACTTCCGGTCTCGACGACTATCCTCGCGCTCAGCCACCACACCCGGGTGAGCTACACGTCGACCTGATCAGTTGGATGGGAATGATGACTCGCGCAATCAAGCGCATCGCAATCTACTTGGACGAGCAAGACGACGCCGCCGAATTCGCACGCTACGACGAAGCTATCGTTCGCAACATCGACGACCTCCACTGGTCAAAGAAGGACAAGACCTACTGCGACGCCACCATCGACGACTACGAAGAGCACTCGCTCGTCTGCCACAAGGGCTACATCTCTCTATTCCCCTTCCTGACGGGCTTGGTCGACAAGGACAGCGATAGACTAGGCGCTATACTCGACCTGATCGAGGACGAAGAAGAGCTCTGGAGCCCTTACGGCATCAGGAGTTTGAGCAAGAGCGACGAGTTCTACCACACCGCGGAAGATTACTGGCGCGGTCCTGTCTGGATGCCTATCAACTACCTTGCTGTTTCGCAATTACTCGTAAGTCTCCCGAACCTTTTCCTTCCCATGATGCTAGTATACTAATTGCGCGGTTCTAGAACGTCGCAACCACACCCGGCCCCCACCGCGCTCGCGCAACCAAGATCTACACTGAACTCCGCAGGAACCTCGTCAATACTGTGTACGAGAGCTGGAAGGAGACGGGCTTTGCTTGGGAGCAATATAATCCTGAGACTGGCAAGGGGCAGCGCACGCAGCATTTCACTGGCTGGACTAGTTTGGTCGTTAAGATTATGGCTATGCCGGATTTGAGTGGAGGGGAGGAGCAGGTGAGGGATGAGTTGTAGATGGGTGGGGGATGGGGAGATGGGGTATCAAGAGAGGTGGGACTAGGGTCATGTCGTGGGCATGGACAAATCGACCAGGTGACGCGGTCAAGACGACTGCTCACGCATCGCGCGCATGTCTACGACCCTTCAATTCTACGTCCAACTGTGGAGGCTCCATGCCTAATTCGTTGATACTGGGCAATTAACTGCTTGTACTTTGAGTGACGCCACGATCGCCATGGACGTCCAAGAACGAATGTTGACCTCGCGTACTGCGGTCGCTGTTCGATCGACCAAGGCATCTCGTTCTTCATAATGCAGCTGGCGTGCGGCGAGGTTTAAGTTAAGCCGGAAGAGCAAAAAGAAAAGTGATCTTACAGATTCTGCGCAAGGCAGGCTTTGTAGCCGGTGGCGCAATACATACATGAACGCTACCAACGCGTACAGAAGCACTCATCCTCAGAAGCCCACTAGTCGACTACGAGATAGTCTGTGGTGTATCTCGCAGGCAGATCTAGAGTGCACGTCAACGCCGTGCAGAACACATTGGAGTGGCGACGGCATGCTTTCCTGTCGTGGAGAATTGCGCTTGCTTTTTACCGGTGTATCTGCGAGAACAGCGGCCCGCAGCGACGTGCATCCGTCATGCACAGCCAGCTCTGATGTTTTGCAGGCGCTGTCGTTTGTGGTGGTGTGGATTGTCGTCCTTTGCGCGAGAGCGGGAAGGATCGCCCCACCTTTGCACTCGGCAAGACCGAACCGCAGTTCTCCGTCGGGCCAGGGAGTCCTTCCGACCACTTCATCGCTCAAGAATATAGACTGCACTTCCAGGCCGCCCCCAGGACTGAGCCCTCTTGTTGCCAGACATCAACATCAGTGCTTCAAAGAATGAGAGGTGGTCCCCGAGCTCCGATTGCATCGTGCATGACAGCTTCGTATATGCGAGCTTTCGGCATCGGCCCGTTGCGCAGTCCGCAGATTAAGCTGCAGCCACTTCATCGACCCATTGTCCTAATTTCGTAAGCCACGTCCGGGCCAAGCGGCGTCGTTAACGTCCTTAACAGCGTCGAGGGTTCTATCATGATAGGTACTGACTCATGCGAACGAACTAGCATTGGCGTTGATTGAACGGTGTGCGTCATGTCAGGCGCCTGCACAACACGTATAACTTCGGGATGATTGCGCATACGATTCTTAAGTCATCGCTGGAAACTAGTAGACCATCTTGGGAGTGCCTAGTAAGCGACTGGAGAGGACGGAAACTGTGTCGTCACTACGTACCTGCTCGAGGCTGCATGAAGTTGCGGTCAGCATCTCAAGCGACGCGAAGGTCGAGGGCAAAGACGAGACCAATCATGTTTCAACACAAGAGGCTTCAGCGCAATCCAGCATAGCATGCGATGGTGTGGTGTAGGGAAGGTCTCACGGACGGCTGCCGATGTCGCGATAGCAATATTTTCCATTGTGCGCATCAGTGCGAAGCCGACTCCAGAGTCCATTAGGGGCATAGTAGCAACACTACAGCGATGCCTACACCACCACGGCCTACTAGGTCTTGAGCTAGGACTTTCGTTGCCGGGCGCGCAGTGAAGCCGGTTGTTCGCTCCCGTCTTCGAGCAACCAGGACCGCTGCAGCAACTAATGAGCCGACATGCGAAATCGCATCAGAAGTTACCGATCGAGCTGACCGGTTTGAAAGCTTAGAAAAAGCATCGCGAGCTAGTTCTGAAACGGAAAAAGGGACTGTTAATGCGACGAGCCCTCTAGGTACCTTCGGGGTACATAAAGTACTGCAACTTCAGTACAGAGTCCTTATCCGCTCCAGGTCATTCTCGCTCAGCTCCTGAAGTGTCAAACCCAAAACGACTAAGGTCTTCTTCTCGATTTCATCACTACCCAATTCAAGCCATTCAAGATGACTTCCTCCGACGGCATCCCACCCCCAGAAGTCCGCACCCGCATCCTCAACATGTCCTCGCGACGGGCCCTCATAAGCAATGAGCGCGGTACCAACCATCTGAGCCACTACGACAGCACAGTAACCTACGACGACCACTACTGGTACATCAAGCCGGGCAAAGACGAGAACGCCGGCCTCTACCTCATCGTAAGCGCCTACACGGGCCGCGCCCTCTGGGCAAACCACCGCAACGGCGCAAACGGCGGAAACGGCGAGGTAGGCACCTGCGACCCGCCAGGTTCATACCCAGACCAATACTTCGACCTCGCACAGACCCAAGGCACGGGCGTGCGAAACAAGCAGTTCCGTCTGCACTCCCCTGCGGGAAATGGCAATGTCTTCTCGAGGACTCATAGTAAGCCTGAACTAGGTTGTTTGTCGGACTCGGACAAGATCTACGACGACCACTGGTTCACGTTCGAGATGGAGCCGTTGAAGTTCGTCAGGATCGACTATGACGAGCAGCATCCGGAGATCCTCACGTCGCCCCGCCCCAAGGAAATAGCCCAGCAAACAGCGATGAACCATTTGGATATTGAGACGACGCAGGAAGTGACGATTAGCAAGGAGACGGAAATCCAGTCGACCTTCACTTCGGAGGTTGGGCTTTCTGTCACGGCTTCGGTCGAGTTCAGTTGCGGGGTGCCGCTGATTGCGGAGGGCAAGGTGGGCCTTAGTACGACGCTAGATACGAGGATGTCGTGGGGCACTACGAATATCACGAAGCAGAAGTGGGAGGCGAAGGTGGTGCTCAAGTGCCCGCCCAAGTCGGCTACGATTTGCACGGCTTCGGTGGTGGAGACTAGGTTTCGCATGCCGTTTGTGTCATACTGGAAGACGGAGGAGGGGGGGAAGGAAGTGAAGCTCAAGGGCGTTTATGAGGGGCAGAGTTGTGCTAGTTTGAGCACTGTGTCTTCGTATGGCGACTACGTGGCCGAGAAGAAGAAGGCCGAGAACAAGTGATAGTTCATTGTATGCGAGGGGTGGTATAAGAAGGCTTCTAGGGTAGGAAATCAAGGACACTCATTTGCAACGTAGCATTATGCATCACCCTCACGTACCTTACACATGCCCATAACCTAGTCACACCTCCCTTTGTATTCCGTCTCCACACTCCAAGCCCATCTACAACTCGTCCCTAACCAGAACGGCTCGGTAAGCATAACCGCCACAGTCAGCGGGAGGTATGCATAGGGCAAGACGACTATCACGAGGCAGAAGTGGGAAGTCAAGATGCCCCTAAGATGTCCACCCAAGTCTAAGTTTAAGGCCGTTACTACGGTAGTGGAAACAAGGATGCGCATGGCTTTTGTGTCGTACTAGAAGACGAAGTCCGGTAAAGAAGTTCAATTCAACGGAACTTACGAAGGGCAGAACTGTGTTGGCTTGCATACAGAAGTTCCGCAGACGAAGTACGAAGACCCTGAGAAGGACGGAAAGCCTAAGGGGCTGTTCTGAGCCAGGGGGTCATTCTACCCCATTCGATAGCCACACTTGTACCCTTACGAAGGGTCTCACAATAGAACTTTAATAACACATTCATTTTGCGACGTGGCGCTACGTCTTGCGCAAGTGTGATATTAATTGCGAAGTCTACATTGTGCTTGTCGTTCTGTTCTATGTGAGCGTTGTTCGCTCGTCGGAAGACGCGCACGAGCGGGGTTTGTGTAATGTCGCGTCAAGTGGTCATCTATCGCCAGTGGATTGTCTTATCGTGATAGCTATTGCAGCAGCTCGAGACTTGTCGATCGATGGATACGAACGGAAGATGATACGGAGCATCGTCGGCGGGTGTTAAGTAGCACGTGGTCGTGAGGTATAGAATGTATTAGGGACGACCTGCAACTACTAATAACTCCTAGGAATTCTCCTCCAGCCTCTGTGGCCCGACCTGCAAGACTTCTCATCCAAAGGGGGGGATGGAACAAGGAGGCGCTATGCACCCCCGATCTCTCCCGCTTCCTCCGCTTCAAACCTACATGCCAGGAGTGAAGGCGTACTTCTCAAAGTCAGAGGGAACATCTGTGTTGTCGTTCCAAGCCATATCCATCAACGCGTCCGCATCCGCCTGGTCGATTCCCTTGACCTGGTAGTGCTTTCCACCGAGGTACACACCGTCGGGCTGAGTGGAACCGGTGCACTTCCAAACATCATCAGCGTCATCAGTCTGCCTCTTGGAGTTAGAGTCGCTGCCGTCCGAACCAGGCTCGGTCCAGCTGAAACCGTGGAAGTTGCCACCAGTGATGCAAGTCGAAGTCTCAGTGATGCGAAGCTTCTGGTCGATATTACCGCACTGGAGCAGGCCATCGTCGTTGGACTCGGGGCCCTCGTCCCAGGCAATGAATCGCTTCTCGCCACATTCTTGTACTGCAGATGGTGTGTTAGTACGATGTGGCTTTTGAGTGAGGTTAGAGCATGTGTAGACGTACCTTCGAGCTTGCCGGACTGGACGGTGGTTACGCCCTTGGCGATGGCATCGGCAATGTCAGTTGCGTTTGCTGTGATGGACACGGCGCAGATGTTGTGGTCGATGTCCTTGAAGAAGAAGGCGCATCCGGAGCATCCGGGCTTGGTGTAGGTGTAGATGTTGTCAGCTGCGACGAGGCTGCTGAGGGTACCGACGGCGGCGATGGTAGAGAGAGCGAAACGCATGGTGAATTGAGTTGGTTGTTTGAGTGAGTGGTTTGAGGCGTTGAGCGTTCGTTGCAGGTCTGTGGTGATGGAAGCGAAGGAACTGTAAGTTGTACCGATATCAACACGGGCGACGTGATGGCTTTTATGGTGGTCGTACCATCTTCACGATGCCATGCCAGCGGTTGATGCCGGCTACACCGTGCTGGCCGCTAGTAAGCACCGGATTACCACCTGAACTTTACCATCACACCATCCAACATCGCAGAAGGTTCTGATGAAGCGGGAGATTTGTACCGACACTTCATCCCGAGCTGTAGAGTATTGCGATCGAATGGGCGGTGCACCCACGAGCGCGGTCTTGGTGTACTGGTCTGATGACATCAGCACCGGCTTACGACCTAGACCTTGGTATTGGGATCCCAAAATCAGACATTGCGGGGCAGATCCGCAGCATCGAAATTGTGATCTTCTCGGTCATGCGATTGTTGCGCATGTTGGCCATCGCATTTGGTCGCGATGAAGTTGGGAATTGGAGGGGCGCTCCGACACCGCCTTGCGTTCGATACTTTCGTCTGCGCTGCACTAGAACTCAACGAAACCTTCGAGAAGCAGCATTCCGGTGAGCGATGCGGTGAACCGACATGCGCGATGCGATGTGTGTACACGGCGAGTACGTCTATGGTAATTGTGAGGAATTGTACCGGCATTAGCCTGAGGGACATGCTCGGCGCTCTAAATCGCGTCGCGTCGCGTCTGCCGAACAGCTCCGCGTCTTGTTGAAGGTGAGATAGACGAACGAGACGGGCTTATAACGGATGATCTTTCTGCTGCGCCTTGTTCTTGGGTCATCGCCCGATCGCGACCGTCGCAATTACCTGAAGCTCACCTTGAGGCTATTCTACAGTACATGGTGGTGCTATGCCGTATATGACATTCCGATGCTTCCGATACTTCCGCAACACCCCACGAAACCTTCACAAACCCTTCTCAGTTATCTCATTGGTACGGCACGATATGAAGACCTTCATGACTGTTCCCACAGCTCGTAATACCGCCCTTTCTTCTTGCACAACTCTTCGTGCGTTCCCCTCTCTACGACACTCCCCTCATGCAGGACCAGAATGGAGCTCGCATCTACAATTGTACTCAATCGATGCGCGATGACAATTACAATCCTTCCCTCTTTGAGCTTCTCAAGTGCTGTCTTGATATGCCTCTCTGTGACTGTGTCTACCGCGCTCGTCGCCTCATCTAGCAGAACGATCGGTGCGTCCTTGAGGAGCGCCCTCGCAATCGCAAGTCTTTGCGCCTCGCCACCCGACAGCTTGACACCGCGCTCGCCGACGTGCGTGTTGTAGGCCTTGGGATAGCGCATGATTGTGTCGTGAATTGCGGCTGCACGACACGCTTCGTAGACCTCTTCGTCGGTCGCGGTGTCGCGTGCGTATCGCACGTTCTCCATGATTGAGGTGTTGAAGAACGTGGGTGCCTGCGGAACCACGCTTACGGCGTCGCGAAGTGAACCCAATGTGACGTGTCGGATGTTCTGCTTGGCGATGGTAATGCTACCGGATGTGACGTCGTGTAGGCGTAGAAGGAGTTTTAAAATCGACGATTTGCCGGCCCCGGTTTGGCCTACGAGAGCGACGGTCTGACCCGGCGACGACGTGAACGATACGTCCCGAAGTGCGTAGCGGCTAGAGTCGTACTTGAAGGACACGTCTTCGAATCGGACTTCGCCATCTTGTACCGCGAGCGGGTAGGCTTCAGGTGCGTCGGTGACTGTTGGCTGGGTTTGCAGAAGGTGAAGAACTCGTTCCGCGTCCACAAAGTCACGCACCAGCCACCGGACATGATCGGTCAAAAATTTTAGCGGGTAGATGATGGAGTCCCAGTATGTGAGAAAGAAGACGAAGTCTCCCGGGGATGCCGTGCCCGCAGCAATGCGCTGGAGGATGAGGTAAGCCAGGGCGAAGAAGGTAGTCGGTACTAGCAGCTCAACAACAGCCTTGATCAGCGCTTCTCGTATCTCGAAACGTGTCCTTGCCCTCATGTGATCGCCTACAGCACTTGAGAGTACACTGGCCTCCCTCTTGAACTGGTTGAAGTACGCCACAGTTTGCCAACCTTGTATCGCTTGGTGCATCTTTCGTATCTGGATCCGCTCAGCCTTGGTCACTTTTCTCCGGAGCCCGGTTGTGAATCGCGACGACAAGGCTTCGGCAACCAGGAAGGCGATTGATGCGCCAAGCAGGACCATGCCCACCGCCGGAGTGAACTTCCGGTAGAAGATAGTACAAGCAACGACGACATCGATCAAGGTTGGTAAGATCTCGATGACAACCATCTCGAGGACGTTGCCTAGCGCTTCGCCTTGCTCAACGGCTTTCATGACCTCGGCTGAGTCTTGCGTAGAGTGGAAGTCGATCGACTGCGACATGACGTGGCTGAAAGCAGCGTTGGTCAACTGCTTGTACGAGAACTGCTTGATGGGTATCTTGGACAGCTCTTGAACGAAGATCAATCCCGACTCGCTGTTGAGGTGATCCAAGAGAAGGAAGATGAGGAGTTCTCGGATAGGCATTGCTCCGTGCGTGACCTTGTCAGCAATCACCCCAAGGACGTATGGGATAGCGACTTGCAGGACGCGCTCCATCGCAATCGTGACGAGGCAGATGAGTAGACATATTTGTACTTTGACGTCTCGTTTGGGTATGACGTAAGGCAGGAAGATGGTAAAGTCTTTCAGATATCCAAGCCAGCCGCCCGTTTGGCGCAACCGCTCGGCACGCGTCTCCTTCACATCTTCATCCTCGACTTCGTCGCTATCATCATCGCTGTCCACTTCGTCGATCTTCAGGCAGTCTTCCTCCAGTCGGGGAGGAAATGCTGTCTCGAGTAGTGGGTCGGTGTCCTTGGAGCCCTGGCCGGGGGACCTCCAGAATTGGAGTGGCATCGTTCGAGATTGAAAGGTCGTTGTGTGACTCAATGTCCGGATACCGACCGCCTCTTGTATACTTTACTACGAGGGCCATGACGGCGGCGAGGAATGAGTGACGATGACTCACGCCAGCCTTTCATTCATTGCTGATTGTGTCTGGATGCGACGCGCCCAGAACGGCTTCCCACCGGCCAATCCAATCATTGGTGTCGTTTGTCGGTAGAATTGTCAAGCGCTGCGTTCAAAGAAGGTGCGCCCTTTCCATCACACTACCTTTGGGGGCGCACAGCCACGCTGCCGATCCATATGGTGGCATCAAGGCACACTTGACGCGATTAGCTTGTGACTCAGGCCGTGGCGCAAGCACGGTCAGTGAAATGATGTTCTTCGAGACGCGCGCATCGACCTCAGAAGCGGACCGACTGCGAGCTGCCGGACATCGCAAAGCCCGGAGCCGCGGCGAACTGGCGTATAGAAAAGGGCGTCGCAAGTGGCTGACCCGCTCACCTGTTGTGGTTCGGTCTGCGGCGGCCGGAACCTCCGGTCCCGCGTGCAGTTGCGACCACAACGTCATCCTCCAACACGACCTCGCTTTCTTCACGCGCATCGCGCAGCGCAATCCTCACGCCTCCAACGCACACCGCAAACCCGTTATCGTAGACAGCCCCGGCTCTGAGTTCAATCAGCAGCTCGAATACAACTGCGAGCGGCGTGATAGCCAATAACGCCGGCCTCGAGGTATGCGACAACGCCCCGCGCTTCGAGCTCCACGAAGTCGATACCTAGACGCTCGCGCGCATCTATAAAATTATCAACGGCCTTGTTTTAGCCTTAGCCTAACGAAGGCCTAGTTCTTTGCGGAGCAGACACATAGAATAGAATACTGCAAGTAGGCTAGGTTAAGAATTGCGCGAAGCCTACCTAGCGCATTAGCGTTAGTCTTAGGCGCTTTAAGAGTAATATATAGTCTATTAGGTAGTGTATTAGTGTTATAGTAGGTTTCTTTTAGAGTAATAAAAGTGTAGATTAACATAGGCTATCTTTAAGAAGAAGTAGAGATAGATTAGCACTAGCTTTCTAGATATACTCTACCTCTATATTACGTTACGTTATATCTTTTATACTAGAGTTAGATCTTATTACTAAGAACTATAAGATTTACTATTACTATAGGTTTATAGATAAAACTTTACTTATAAAGCTATTTCTATATACTTATTATAAGAATATCTAGTAGAGAAAATAGATATATATAATTAGTATATTTACTATATATTACTAGTAGTATAAAGTTAGGCTAAAATAAAAATATAGCTTAAAGAGTATATAATAAATTATATTTATATAGAAATTTTAGTAATTATAAAGCTACTTACTTAGTATCTTAGTACTATTTATACTAGTAAATAAATATAGTATATCTAAGAATAGATATAGATTAGGTTATAGTTAAACTTTATCTAAGAGAACGTCTTAGAGCTACTAGGCCTAAGTAATTTTTAGTAAGAGTAATAAGTACTAATAAGAAATAGAGAGTAGCTTTAAAGTAGTAGCTCTAAGGCTTTTAAACTTTACTATCTAAGAGTCTAGATAAAATCTAAGTAGACTATTTTATGTAGAATTACTACGTAAATTTAATACTACACTTAGCTTATTAATAGCTACTTATATTATAAAGTTATAGAGTAGAGAAGTTTAGAGCTAAATTTTAAAGTTCTTTACATAATTACTACGCTTACTACTAGTATAGTCTATATATAGCTAGAATTTAGCGCTTATAGCTAAATTTTAATATCTATAGCTAAATTTTAAGCTTAAATTAAGGCTAAAATTAGGCGCCTATAGTTAGAATTAGTTACTAAATTAAGTACTTAAAATAGGCGCTTCTATAGCTAGAGATTAGTACCTTTATAGCTAAAAAAGAGCGCTTTTATAGCTAAATCTAATATTTATAGCTAAATTTTAGACTTAAATTAAAGCTAAAATTAGATACCTATAGTTAGAATTAGTTACTAAATTAAGTACTTAAAATAAGCGCCTCTATAGCTAGAGATTAGTGCCTCTATAGCTAAAAAAGAGCGCCTTTATAGCTAAATCTAATACCTATAGCTAAATTTTAATATCTATAGCTAAATTTTAGACTTAAATTAAAGCTAAAATTAAGCGCTTATAGTTAGAATTAGTTACTAAATTAAGTACTTAAAATAAGCGCCTCTAGTGTTAAATTTAGTACCTCTATAGCTATATATACTTTATTATACTTAGTATTAGTAGCTAGCTAGTTTAGAATATTATTTCTCTAGCTCTAGAGCGCGCTAGCTCTACCTTCTCTTATTATATCTTACTACTTATTATCTTTACTTTTCTATCTACTTTCTTACTAAATTACGCTTTAGGTACTTTATTTTATCTTACTATAGTATACTACCTTTATATCTACTTACTTATACTCTCTTTTCTACTAGAATTATATTAACTAAATACACTTACTTTAAAATTAATACATCTCTACTATAGATATAAGCTCTACTACTACTCTAATCTATTTTTCTACTACTTCTATAACTTTATAAAAAGCTAAGACTAGGTAATTTCTTTAAGCCTAGTAGTAGTATAATAACTACTAGCTCTTCTAAAGACTAGAGTACTACTAGCTCTTCTAAATACTAAAGCACTACTAGCTCTTCTAAATAATAGAGTACTACTAGCTTTTATAAATACTAAAGTACTTTACTTTCTACTATATTCTTCTATACTAGCACTATTACTATACACTATAGTAATTTTATATAGATAGCTAAGTAGCTATTCTATAAATTTAAAGAAAGTACTACTTATATTAGATCTCTTATATAGCTTATTTACTACTATACTAAAAAGATTATAGCTATCTATAAAGAGAAGAAATATTTTAAAAGATTAGCTACATACTATAAGTAAGAGGTAACTAAAACTAAAAGTAAAGTTAAATTATACTATAATAAGGTATAGAGCGTACGTAGAGAAAGTAAAAGATATTAGAAGTAGGTTAACTTCTTAGATAAGATAGTATATAGAGTCTATAATATTATTAATAAGACTATTTATCTATACTCTACTAGCCTATCTAAGTTAGATAGGCTAATTAGTAATTAGCTTTCTTTATATTTTAGGCTTATAACGCTATCTTTTATATTAATATTCTTTTTTCTATTACTATAGAGTTATAGCTTTACTTTTTAATAAATAAGAAGCGCTATTAAATTTATAAAGTATAGTCTATAGTATAAATATTATAAAAGTAATTATATAGCTAAAGACTCTACTTCTTAGCTACTTTATAACTAGTACTTTTACTAGTTTTTAAGCTAATACTCTATTTATAATATCTATAATAGCTCTATCTACTTACTAGCTCTAAGGCTTAGCGCCTAAAATTTAAAATCTAGATAACTACTTAAGTTATCTACTAGTATACTAAGTTCTTATCTATAAAGACTATAGCGCTATCTATAGTTAGACTAGATATCTTAAGAAATTTTACTAAGTTAAGAAGAAAGAGTAGTAAGTGCTAGATAAACGCTATTAGATTAGTACTCTTCTACTTACTAATCTAAGAGATATTACTTTTCTACTACTAAATTAACTACTAATACTACTTCTAGGCGCTCTAATTCTAGCCTACTCTTATACCTATATAAACTATATATTTATTACTAAGAACTATAATAAGATTTAGCGCTATTATAATAAAGCCTATAACTAGAGAATAAGCTTCTAAGACTAGAAGTCTTAGGCTTATATTTAAGCGTAGATATTCTTCTATACTAGTAGCTTTTAGAAATACTTTAAAGTATAGCTTATTACTAAAGATAAAAGTAGTACTCTTTCTAGTAAAATTTTACTTATATTATAAGAAATTTAAAGTTTATAAGTAAAGTATATAGAGTTACTTACTATAGCTAATACTATAGTTATAAAGACTAACTACACTAGCTAGTTTAAAAGAAATTACTAGCTAATTTATCTTACTAAGTATAATCTTCTTTATCTTTACTAGATAAGCTATATACCTAATAAAGATAATACACTACTTACTTAGATAGCTACTATTATTAAATAAATAATTAAATAGATAGTTAGTAAGCTTTTTACTTTTAAGCTTAAGAGTAAACACTAGTTATAAAGCTCTAACACTAAGTAAATTAACCTATATCTAATAGTACGCTTATAAAATCTAGAAAGCTAGAAGTAGTATACTAGGTATATAAAATACTTTATCTACTATCTACTACGTATCTATAATGTCTAAGAGATAGACACTAATAGTAGTAGAAGTAATTTATTTTAAACTTAGCTTAGTATAGAAAGTAAACTAGATTTAGATACTAATAGTTAGACTAGCCTCTTACTACACTATAGAGATAAAATACGTAATATAAAGTAGCTATTTCTCTAGACTAGTAGCTAAAAGTAACTTACTAAAAACTTTATTAGTACTATATACCTAAATAGCCTAGCTTTTTAAATTATCTATTTTCTATACTTATTTTAAAAGTTTATATTTTATATTACTAAAGATAAGCTCTTTAGTAGTAAGTTAATTTACTTTCTTACTATTATAGATATTAATAAGACTACTAACTACCTATAAAAGGCTTATAATTACTTTTATATACTAGTAGAAGTAGTATACTATATACACGTGTTAGCTATTAAAATTCTACTTTCTATAGCTAATTACTAGTAGTAGACTAAGTAAGATAGAGAGAATTTTATCTAGGTAAGAAAGTAGTACCTAGTTAATAGTACGTATAGCCTCTTTAGTAAAATACTAAGCCTTTTAGTATATTTAAAGTATATTATATTAAATACTACTAATATCTTTATCTTATAGTAGTCTAAAGATAGAAGTACTTTATATATATATAGTTAGCTAATCTTATTAACTAGTTTTTAAGTAATAGTTACTAGTATACTATAAAAGAAAAAGAATGTTTTTTAAAAGAACTTACTTTAGACTACTATAGAGGTAGAGTAATTTTAAATACTACTTATAAAGATTTAGAATAATATTACCTTTAGCTAAAAAGACTACTTCTTTCTTTTATACTCTAATAATAAATTAGTAGATAGTTTAGAAAAAACTATATCTAAGATACTAGCTAGTTTTTAAGACTATAAACTATATAGCCTCTAAAATTCTTTCTAGTAACTCTAGGTAGTGCGCTACTACCTAAAAAAGGTAGACTAATTTCTTAAAATTCTTCTCTTTTTTATCTACGTTACTAGTAAGTAGCCTACTAGAGGTACTAAAATTACTTTTATCTACTATTATAATAGCTATATATAAGACTAAAATATATTTATTATAGATAGCTAGGTAGTATTTATTAGCTAGTATTATAAAAGTTAAGTCTTATAAAATAAGTCTAAAGTTATTCTATAGTTTTTACTCTAGTAAGTTAGTTAGTTATTTACTATCTACCTAGCGTACGTTTAGCTACTTACTAAGTACTTTAAAAGTAAAGTATAAAGTACTTCTTTAATAAACTATATCTAGGTAACTACTACTAGCTCTTAGAAAACTAACTAGCTTAGTAATATTATTATCTATAAAACTAGAATCTAGTTAAACTACTAGCTTACTACCTTATAATACTAGTACACTACTATTATAATTAGGTATAAGGTAGTTAGCTTAAAGTTTAGTAAAAGTATAAAAAAAGTACTTACTAAGAGTAAATAGAAAAAGCTTAAAATATAGTCTAAAAGTAGATTAGATTTTTAGACTAGCTACTTAGAGCTTATAGGTACTCTTTACTATAGTGTTAAAATAGATATTATATTCTATCTTAGCTACTACTTACTTAAACTATTTTAAACTTTAAGTAGCTAGTAGTATATATTTCTTTAACTTTTAAGCGCTTTACCTACTAAGCTTACACTAAAAGGTATAATAAAGAGTAGTATATTAGGTAAAGAAAAAAGTAATACTAAAGCTATCTAGTTAACTAGTCTATCTAATTACTAGCTTATAGATAATAAAAGGCCTATAGTAATTAGTAATTCTAATCTTTAAGCCTTAGTTTATAAGATTATATAGAAAGAGAGCCTACTTATATTTAAATTACTAAAGTAGAAAATTACACTATAAGTAATTCTAGCTAGTAAGACGCTACTTATTATAGTACTTCTAATAGATAGTAGTAAGAGTTTTCTTTTTATAGCGCCTGCTTATTTTTTAAATCTAGAGATTACTATTATTATTATACTCTTCTATAAGCTAATTTAAAATCTAAAGCGCTAGTTAGTAAAAGCCTAAATTCTAATAATTAAATAGCTAGTAGAGCGTACTAGGTATACTCTAGCTACTATAATTATAGTTAGTGTAGATACTATAGAAAAGTATAAGTTTCTTACCTTTATAAATATACTAAGCTAGAGTAGTATACTTAGGCGTATTATTATTAATAAATATTATTTAATATTTACTAGCTATAACTAGTGTCTAAAGTTAGCTTATCTTACTTATCTACGCGCTATTTTAGCGTAGATAGTATTACTTACTACTATCTAACCTCTTTTACTTAAGCTTAAACTAGAGTATACTATAAGTATAAAAACTCTATATATTATACGCGTCTCTACTACGCGTATAAATATTTAGTACTTAGTTTAGAGATATTAGCTAGAGAAACTATTATAAAAGATAGAAAGTATTACTAGACACTAGTTACGCTAGCTACTTCTAGGTAAAAAAGTAATTATCTATTACTAGTATATAGATTAGTATAAAAGAATAGAAAAGAAGTTAAACTACTTTTACTTTTATACTTAGCTAGAGTTAGACTACTACTTATAGGCTTTAAAAATCTAGTTTACTAGTAGAAGTCTAATAGTAGCTACTTTATCTCTAGAAACTAGTATTAACTACTCTAAGATTATAAAAGTGCTCTATGCTAGTACTCTATATAGAATAATTAACTTTATATAAGAATTAGAGCGCGCTAGTTATTAGAGTAAGCTAGTTAATTTAGTTATATTAGTTAAATAGCTTTTAGCGTAGAGACTCTAGGTAGCTAAACTAACTAATAACTTATAGCGCTTATTAGATAAGAGCGCTATATAAAGTTTTATTAATACTAGCTAAAGCGCTTACTAAAGAAGTATTCTAAGCTACTTTCTAGATAGCTAGCTAGTAATCTACACTAAAATTTTAGCTACTAACTATAACTTTTATAGTAAAGATTAGTCTAAATTAGTAGCTTTAATTTAGAAAAAAGCTAAAGATAAAACTAAAATTTATAAAATACTATAAGAGTTAGCTAGTAGTTATCTAATTTATTAGATAGTAGATACTATAGACTAGTTTAATTACTTATACACTAAATATAGCTAGTATAAGATATATTAGACTCTTAGGCTAGAAAGCTATAAGAGGTTTAGAGATTACTTTAAGAAGTATACTTAGTAGACTTTAGTAACCTATACCTACTATAAGTATAGACTTAGCTAACACTTCTATATAACTAGTAAGATAATTACTATAATATATTAGTATCTAAGTATAATATTTCTAGTTCTACTTATAGTATTTTTATATAGTAAGTAAGTATTTAATAAATAGAGAATTATACCTAAAGACACTAATACTCTACTTATATAGTTTACGTAGAAGTATAGATAATAAAAATAAAGCGCTATTATTAGTAACGTAATAGTAGTCTTAGGCGCTATTCTTACCTAGCTAGATATACTATAGACTCTTTACGCTAGACTTTAAAAATAAGATTATAAATAGTTAGTTATAATATTTATAAGCTAGATAGTAAAGAGAGAAGTACTTTAGTAATTAATTTAAGGCTAGGTAACACTTTTACTCTACTAATAATAAATTCTTATCTTTATCTATAACTTTATCTAATCTACTCTTTCTAAGTAGTATTATAAACTATATTAAATATTAGTATATACTTTTAAATAGTTACCTAATCTTCTCTTTTTAAGTAGTATTATAAATAATATAAAATATTAGCACTTACTATTAAATACTTACCTAATCTTTTTTTTTTAAGTAGTATTATAAATAATATAAAATATTAGCACTTACTATTAAATATTTACCTAATCTACTCTTTCTAAGTAGTATTATAAACTATATAAAATACTAGTACTTACTATTAAATATTTATCTAACCTACTCTTTCTAAGTAGTATTATAAACTATATAAAATATTAGTACTTACTATTAAATATTTACCTAATCTACTCTTTCTAAGTAGTATTATAAAAATAATCTAAAGATTAGTATATACTATTAAATATTAATTTTAAGATATACCTAATTTTATATTTTATCTCTAGCTACCTACTAGCGTAAAGTAGAAGAGACGTTTAGAAAGTATCTAATAAGTTTTTTATATCTTAGTATAGAAACTAGATACTAACTATATTAGAATATATAGTACCTAGTAGAAACTAAGCGTAGAATAGCCTATACGTAATAAATTTAGTTTAGAAACTAAGTGTAGTAATCTAAAAACTAAGCGTGCTAGTTTAAGAACTAAGTGTACTAGCTTAAGAACTAAGCGTGCTAGTTTAAGAACTAGAGGTAGAAGTTTAAGAACTAAGTGTGCTAGTTTAAGAACTAGAGGTAAAAGTGTAAGAATATAAGAAACTAAGAATCTATTTAGAGCTTAAGAACTAAGTAGAGCTATCTAAGAACTATACTAATCTTAGTACCTAATTCTAGATAAAATAGCTTTTACGTAGATAGGTAGTAGACGTACTACTAAAAGGTAACTATTACTCTTACTTAATTCTTCTTTTCTTTTCTAGTACTACTATATTTTGTATGTTACTCTTCTACTAATACTACTCTTTTATCTTCTCTTATATATTTAGTTTTCTACTTTTCTATTCTTTGCTTTAACCTTTCTCTAAGTTACTAACTTTAGTAACTATACCTCTTGTCTAGCTATTAGAAAAGTATAGAACACTACGCGTTATAGACGTATACTTACCTTATTAAGAGCACTAATAGCTTTATTATTAAGTCTATTTTATTTAACTACTTTAGAAACCTAAAGTTATCTAGTAGAGGCTTCTCTTATACGTAGGCAAGTAGTAATAGCTCTATCTAGAGTACTATTACCTAAGTATTCTTATTATACGTAGTAACTATTTCTATCTATTATTATATATAGGTCTGCGTTAACCTCTTCTTAATAAAGATATCTAGGTTATTAGAATTTAGTAGCAGGCTAAACACCTCTAGGCTTTCTATTCTTATTTTTATTATATTCTATCTTTACCTACAATCTAGTCTTTCTCTAAACTTCTTCTAGAGCACTAGATCTAACTTCTTTATTAGCTCTCTACTAAGTTTCTTTAACTACGTACTTACAAAAAGTACTTTCTTAGTAAGTAAGTTATACTAAACTCTACGCTATTCTATACTATGTTTTTATAATCTAATTTTTATGTCTAGGCGCTTAAACCTCTTATAGAAGAGGTCTAACTTATACTATTTTCTTATTTAACTAGCTAGAGTATTAACTTCTATTTTATTAAGCTTAAAGTACTTATTCTAGAACCTAGCTACCTTATTATTCTCTAATCTAGTAGCTGCGCTGCCTAGCATACTATTTTCTACCTACAAAGATTATTATATTATAACTAGAAGATATTAGGCTACGTAATTATAAAGCTCTTTTCTATAATAAGCCTATCTTTTCTATATAGCTAGAGTTACTGCCTAGTTCTTAAATACATTAAAACTCTCTACTACCTCTACCTAGAACATTATCTAAGCGCTAAGTAACACGTCTACTTTAGAAAGGCTTATAATATAAGATTAATACTTTAATTCTTTATTACTTACTATAACTATACTCTTAGCTTCTTTCTAGTTCTACATACTTACTATAGAATAGACTAGGTTTATATTTATCTTGTCTACTAATGCTTTGTTTGCTTATTTAGTAGTTAATTTCTATTTTTACTTTAATCTAGTTGCTAGCGCGTTAGACTTCTATAAAGTATTCTCTTTCTTATCTAAGCCTATACTCTTATTAATATACTTAGACTATATTAGATTATTATAGTTATACTTTATTATTATTAGTAGCGTAGGTCTAGCTAGATATTAGTATATCTATTACAAGACACGCTCTAGCAACGCTGCAATAAAAGTAGTAATAGATAGAGAGCTATCTAGAATTGTAAGAAAGAATACAAGATTAGAAAGATATAACTATATTACTACCTTAGTTATAAGTTAGTAATTATCTTTCTTAGAGTAGTATATAGAATAGAAGCAGGCCTTTAGAGTCTTTAGTATAGTAATTATAATAAGGTTAAAGCTACAGCGTTAGCGTAAAGATATAGAAATATACGTAGTTTAATACTCTACTTTTCTTAGCTATAGTTATAATTTTAGTCTAAATATTATACCTAGATTATATAACTCTTTTTTTTATTTAAAGCACTAATAATTTGTCTAATCTACTATACTAAGCTTCTTTACTAGCACTATATATTATATTACTTAAAGTCTTCTTCTATCTTTATATAAAGTCTAGCTATAGCGTTCTTATCTATAAGGCCTATTACTATACTATCTTACTAAGTAGCATTATTACCTACCTTAGCTCGCCTACCTATAGTAAATAACTATTCTCTTCTATACGCTAAACTATCTAAAATAAAGTAAAATTCTAAGCTGCAGAATTTGTATAGAATTACAGCAATATTAAGCTATCTACTTAGATTATACCTACTCTTGTAGGTCTTACTCTCTACTAATTAGTTAAGTATAAGTAATATAGGTATATATATATAGGCGTCTCTAGTGTTAAGAATATAAAGAAATATCTCTATAACTAGTATAATATACGCGCTACTAGCGTAAAAGTAGATATATAGGTAGAATAGTAGACTACACACTAGCGCGTTATCTATATATAGTAGTTTTTTATACATATTCTAGAAAGTAGAGATCTAAAGGCGCTATAATATTTTAAGGTTATACTAACTATACCTCTCTATAATTATAATAGTCTACTAGAACTTAAAGACTAAGAGAAAGTTACTATTAAAGCTATAGATAATAGTAAGGCTATAGCAGCCTATAGCTCTACTCTAGAGAGTACTAGCGTAATAATTAATAAGCTATTTACTTACTACAAAGCTACTAAGCAATTCTAAGTCTAATACTATAATAATAAAATTACACAAATCTCTCTTGCACCTAAGTAGTAAACTAATCTATATCTTTAGTATATAAAATTCTAGAAATGCGTATAAGGCCTATTATAGAAGAAAGTATATTAATATACTACCTTTCTATTAGAGGCAAAGGCCTACTTTCTATTTAATATAGTTAAAAGTATAATACTTATATATTAATATATAGTTACGCGTACGTCGCGATAGGCGCGCATCTATATTATAGTAGAGAATAAGTAGTATATACCTACCTTTTCTCTTATGTATTACTAGGCATTTAACCTCTAGTATAGTATTATAGTAGCTAAGATCTTTTAGTTCTTCTTCTAAGTACATTTCTAGCGTTGTTCTTAGCTAGCTACTTTTCTAGCCTTTACTTCTAATTAGTAAAACGCATAGAATACGCTTATATTCTATTTTAATAGCGTTCTAGAACTCTTCTCTAAGATTTCTCTTTACTATTACTAGTATAAATTAGACACTTTAGAGCGTTTATATTATTCTTTCTAGATATCTCTTCTTAAATAAACTATTATTAAGAACAACTTTAAGTTTACGCTTATTACTTCTCTAGCCTTTCTTACGCTTAATATATAGTAGCCTAGCTTCTAACCTATCTACTTATTTAGTACTAACCTAAGTGTAATTAAGAAGTACGCGCGTTTTGCAGCTTATTAAAAACTCTAGAATAAGATTAGTTTAACGCCCTCTATACTAGTAGAAGTATTAGGTAGTCTAGATAATAATAGTAAGCCTAACGTACAGCTTATAGAGGCAGCTATACTAATTAATAAGTAAAATATAGCTACTACTACTATTATAACTACGTAGTTAGAGTAGAAAGCGTAGAAAAAGAATAATAGCTTCTACACTTAGATTAACTACTATCTAGAAGAGACGTACTATACGCCTATAGCGTAGATAATCTTATCTACTTAGTATATTAGTTAGGCTTAATATAGAAAGACTGTTAACGCCTTTATTTACTAGAATAGCCTTACTATTACTATAAAGAAGATCTCTACTATATTTAATAAGTTCTATGCTATAGTGTAGTTCTTGTAGTATAAAGCTAAAGACTTAATTCTATATCTTATCTTTATAGATAGTCTTGCAGATCTTTCTACACTACTATAGAAATCTATAGACTACTACTCTAGTAAGTAATAGCTAGATTATTTACTATTTATAACACTAGAGTTTTATAAGAATATACCTATAAATTTTATTCTACACTAAATAGTAAAGGCTATCTAAGAGAAGAAATATAATAAAATAATATTTTAGTTAGACTAGTATAACTATATTCTTTAGTATAGTAACGTTATATAAGAGCTTCTAAGCACCTTATTTCTTCTTATATACTTTATAAGTAGACAGCTAGCTTATATAATAGAACTTCTTAGCGCTTAAGTAGAGAACTTTATTAATAATAGTCTACGTAATTTCTTTATATATAAAGGCCTTATTACTATAGTCTTACGTTACTATAAGAAATATAACTATAATAAATCTCTTAAGATAATCTATTACTATCTACTAGAATAAGTAGGTTTACTTCTTATATAGTACTATAGTTTTATTTACCTATTTTAGTAGATTATTATAGAAGGTTAAACTAAAGAGTAATAAAAAGCCTATTACTACTAGTTCTAGAGTCTACTACTATAGGTAGATATAGATAGAAAATAATTCTCTTATATATAATGTAAGTATAACGCTATTTAAGACACTATATTACTATATCTTAGTTAGTCTATTACACTACGCCTTATGTAATACTTAATTATAGCGTTTAGTTATAAACTTAATAAGAATTATAGTAAGAGCTATACTAGTAGTGTATAGATCTTATTACTAGAGAAGGTTAATAAGATACTTAAAAAAGAGTAGAATAAGTATTATAAACTTTAAGCTAGATACACAGTATGTACTAGAGTTAGTATCTATAGCTCTACTATAGTAGTAGTTTTTTAAAGTAGATTTACTATACTAGAAGTATATTAAATAGTGTCTACTATATAGTATATAGACTTAGGCTTTTATAGCACTAACTCTAGCTATAATAGTAGTAAGAAAATTACTACTAGTTTCTATTTTAAGAAGTAACTTACTGCTTAAGCTTTACTTAATATTAGAGTAGTTCTTTAAGATAGCTTTAGCGTAAAGAGCTTTTATAGCAACTAGAAAATAGTAATTAATATAATTCTTGCTTATAAACCTATAGTAGCCTATATTACTAGTATAGAATCTAGCAAGAGTATAGTGTTTCTACTATCTACCTACTATAAGAATTATAGGTAGGCTATTCTAGTTACACTACTTATTATACTTTAAGAAGATATTATCTCTAAGTGTAAATATCTAGTAATTATCTAGAGTAAGTAGAGTAACTCTTTATTTAATAAAATAGCTAGCATTATTCTAGCTATACTAGAGCACCTATTAGATACCTATTTCTAAGAGATAGTAATGCAGGCTTAAGACGTTAGACGCTTAGAATAAGTAGTAGTAGATAAGTTCTACTACGTTCTTCTTTCTAACTATAAATACTACGCTAGACTTATAAATATATATAGCGTAGCTTAACATAGTATTTCTATTATCTTACTTTCTACTACTATTTCTTATTATAGTAAGAAGAAAGCGTATTATCTTATAGAACTATAGAGATAGATGTAGATATTCTAATAATACACTATCTAACCTAACTTAGTATATTAAGTATACACTATGCTACCTAAACTTACTATCTAAAGCTCTACTATAGTCTGTTACCTATCTACTAAGGCTTAGATAGCTAGTAAACTTCTAGTATATATCTCTTTCTAAAATAATACTATATAGCTAGTAAAGAAGCTATATAGCTTCTAGTATTATATAGATATAAGTAAAGATAAGTAGAAATAGGCCTAATTTAGGTTTAAGCAAAACTCTAATAGCGTTATAGTAGCTATATCTACCTTTAATTCTAGTGTAGACGTACTTAATATATCTAAGATTATTATTATAGAAGAGCCTAATTATTCTATTATATATAATTAAATAGTAGAACGTAGAGAATAGAATAGAATGCGTTATATTATTTATATTTTAATTAGAGGTAGACTAAAGTCTTTCTTTTATAAACTAAGTTTACCTAACTAGTAACTTCTTAACTAAATTATGCAGCGCAATATCTCTACACTAGACTAGTATATCTGCGTTATATTAGATAAATACTTTAATAGACTAATATAACGTATTAGCTACTACTAAAATAAAGAAAAATGTAATATCTACAAGACCTATATAGTTAGCTACTTAACACTACGTTCTAGTAGGTCTATAGTACTACCTCTAGAGTTACTCTTTCTATCTAGTTTATACGCTGTAGCTACTACAAGTACGTAACGCAAAGTGTTCTCTAATTCTAAGCCTAACGTACATTCTTTGCCTTCTCTCTATACTATAGCACTATCTATTAACTAGCGCTATACTAATCTACTACTATAAACTCTAACTCTAACTTAGTTTAGTATAATCTAATCTATTAGGTCTACAAAGAGATATAGATATTAGAGTATATCTCTATTTAAGTATTATCTATATCTATTAACTATCTATAGTTTTAATAATAGAATTATCTTCTACACTAAACCTCTTATCTAAAGCTACGTAAATTAAGTAGATATTAGTATTTATAAGCTATTAAGCTACCTTAAATCTCTAATAAACTAAACTTCTTTAGTAATAACTTATTACTACTAGTAAGTTCTAGATAAGCTATTATGTAGCTTACTTTGTTACAAAAGAAGACTTTAACTACTCTAAAGGCACTACTCTCTACAACTACACCTAGATACTAGTAAAGTACTTTTACACTATTAAGATAAATAATAATATAGTAGGTAGACTACTATATTTCTAGTGTTTCTTTCTAATATCTATCTATAGTAGATAGCAAGATTTAGATAGTACTCTAACTAAGAATCTAAAGGTAGAAAGCTATATATTTCTATACGTAGTAGAGAATATATAGACTATGTTATAGTCTACCTTATTCTATATAAGAGATATATAGCTATACTATATACGCAACTATAATAATAACCTAGATAGTAATAATAACGCTAATTTTACGTTCTACTTCTAGAAAACAAAGCCTTTCTCTAAGCTACTTAGTAACGTTAGCTATATTATATTAGACGTAAATTAGCTAACATAGAAGTTCTTCTTAATAGAGAAAGCAAAGTAAAAGTTACTATAGAAGAAGAAGGTAACTATAGTGCGTATAGTAATAGTAGTAATATAAAAGATAAGCTAAGAGAAAGGTAGAGAATAGTTTAGAGAGAATAAGAAGAGAGTAATAGATACTCTCTTAGATAGAGTAGAAATTAAGAGAGAGTAGAAAATTAAAGAGAGTAATAGTTACTCTTACTAAGTTATACTCTCTTTTTGCCTCTTCTCTTTCTACAGCCTTTTATTTCTATAGCTAGTAAAGCTAGTGCTATTAATCTACTTTATATTATAATAAATACCTATAATAACTAAATATATACGTACGTAATAGAAACTCTCTATATCTATATTATAATAGTCTAGTAGTAGATAAGGTATAGACCTTAGCCTATGCACCTACTAATTAAAGAGTAGAAAATCTATTCTAGAAATTAGACGTAATCTAACGTATTACCTATAAAGTAATACGCATAGAATAATATAGTCTATAACTTACTATATAGCTATTAACAAATATATTTAAACTAAGGCTATTTCTAGGCAGAATAATAGAATTAGAGAGGTAAGATAAATAGAAAAGGCTCTATAGGTAGGTAGAAGGTAGAGAATTAGTAGAGAGAGAGAGAAGAGAGGGAGGTATATATAGGTAGAGTAATAGCTAACTCTATTTAGTCTAGTACCTTACTTTAATCTTAGCACCTATTTTAATCTTAGATTTCTACCTTATTATTCTTCTACCTACTTACATCTACCTACCTATACCTAACTACTAATAGTAATCTATGCCTACGCCTACTTTACGCGCTTTTATATCTCTAGAGCGTCTATAATTATGTAAATTACTACTAAATAGCTTCTAGGTAATTACAACATTAGAAGCGTTAATAAAAGAAATACTAATAATTACGTAGTAATAGTCTCTTACCTAGACTATAATATAGAGACTAAAAGTAAGTTTGTAAACTATTACCTTCTTTAAATTCTCTCTCTTCTCTTCTTCTCTAACTACTAATATTTATATATTTCTAGATAGTTTACACTATATTAACTATTACTAAATCTAGAGTGCAAACATTAGAATTAGAGATTTACTACTATTTTCTATTTATAGAAAGGTAACGTAAGAAGTAGAGAGTTAGAAGAGGTAGAGGGAGGCAAATTTAGTAAAAGTAATAGTTACTCTCTTTAGATTCTCTTCTCTTTGCTATTACTCTCTCTAGTTTCTTGTTCTATTACTATTACCCTCTCTAGTTTCTTATTCTATTACTATTATCTTCTCTAGTTTCTTACTCTATTACTATTACTTTCTCTAGTTTTCTTCTCTCTCTCTATTTCTCTCTCTAGTTTCTTTTCTCTTTTTATTACTCTTCTTATATTTCTCTACTCTTTATTCTTCTTGCGTTACCCTCTATAATTATCTATTACTTTTGTACTAACTAAGGTATAGAGCTAAAGGTCTCTATATTATTTTCTAACTTAGACTATCTTTATAAGAAGAAGAAGTTCTATAATAAAGATCTACTCTCTCTACCTCTAGATATAGATAATAAGAACTCTAATCTTAATATAGAGGCTAATTAGCAACCTAATATAGAGAATATAACTATAACCTCTTCTTTTCTAGAGCTATTAGAGCTTTGCTCTAGTAAGATATACACTATTAACACTAACACTATACGCCTCTATAGCTTTAAATATACTACTACGTTTAATAATGTTCTTAAGTAGTCTAGAATTAAGAATAACGTAGCACACTTTATCTATATCTACCTTATCTAGAATAGAAAGTTTAAGATAGCTATAAGTATTAAGAACTATTCTACTCTTAGTTAAATACTTAAACGTATTAGTAACCTTTAGAGATTAAACCTCTGCCTCTTTAACACTAGTCTTAGGCACCTAGAGAATAGCCTTTCTAATAAGAAGGTAACTCTATATACTCTTGTTATTGCTATATTCTAAAATTATTAGTACGCCTCTAATAGAGCGCTACTAGAAAGTACTAGTCTTAAGTAAAATATAGAACCTAAGTAGGTTATAAGTCTTATTAAGCTCTTAGACTAATAGAGTAGTAGATATATAGATGTAAACACTAAATAGAATATATAAAAGATTAATAGTAAACGTTATAACGCACTATCTCTAAAGTGTAAGCTAATTAAGCCTCTCTATATTCTTTAGTAGAAGGCTACTAACTTGCGCGTAGCTAACGCTAATCTCTTCTAGAATATTAAAAAGCTAAGAGAAACTACTACTTCTATTACTAAGATATAGAGATAGAATTCTAATAGTACTCTAGTTATAAAACTTGTTAACAGCATAAAGCTTACTAAATAGACTATTATAGTTAATTCTAAAGGCAACGTAGAAGAACTAGATAATTCTATAGCTAAGCCTTCTCTAGATAACAAAGAGAAGAATAGTAAGAAAGGCAAATCTAAGCGCAAGACAAAGTATAAGATTATTAAGTCTACTACTAGTCTTAGTCTTAACACTAGCTCTTCTTATAATAGCTTTAAGTAGTAGGTATAATAGCTAAAATTTAACTATATACCTAACTCTAATAACTCTTAAGCTACTTAGTTCTATAATAGCTATATTATTAGTTACTCTAAGAATATTCTTAATACTATTATAGACTTTTAGAAAACTAAATAGTATATAACTAAGGCGCTTAGTATAGTTATTAAGCTTGCACTATATTAGAATAAAGCAAAAGTAAGCGCTTTACGCACTATAGAGAATATAACTACCTAACTATAGAAACTAAATACATAATCTACTAACCTTAATAATAAGCTTATAGAAGTAACTAGTAATATATCTAGAAAAGAGGCTACATAATTAAAGAAAGAGGTAGATAAGACCTAGTATAAGGTAGTAAGCACTAAGGTATAGAAAGACTAAGTTAAAAAGATATATATATATACTAGCTACTAGGTAGGCAAGAAACTCTAGAAGACTACTAATAACGTTTCTAACTTTATAACCTAAGTTTTAGCGTTAAAGTAGTATAAGTTACTTACCTTAACTAATAGAGAAGACTAAGAGAATAATAAAAATAAGTCTACTTTTAATATATATAACTTAACTATACGCGCTAACGTTAACAACGTAGCTAATATTATAGATAACTACGCCTACTAGCTAAAAGATTATTATATAGCGCTAAATTATAGTTATATATAAACTTACCTAAGCTCTAAGGTTCTAGAATAGTTAGCTAGGTTCTACACTAATTTATAGTAGTAAACAACTAGCGCTATAGAATTATTAATATAATAAGAAGTTGCTAATATAAAGCGCCTACGCTAGTATAATAAGATTATTAATAAGAACTCTAATAGCAAGTAGGCTACTATAGACGCTAAACGTAATATAGATTATAGTACACTTCTTATAGATAATATTAGTATTAGCAAGTTAAATACTACCTATCTAATCTAACTTATAGTATGTTTTATAGAGAGCAAGATAGAAGAATTTAAGAAGAGTAACACTAATAGAGTAGAATTATAGAGAGAGTAATAGTTACCCTCTTTAAATTCTTCTTACTGCTTTTCTTCTGCGCAAGAACTATAATTAGCTAACTCTATTTATAGTATATTAATAATTGTAAGTTTAAGCTATAGATATATTATAATAATAAGAACTAGAAGTTACTTAAGAGAGCTTCTAAACTCTAACCTATATTTATTATTATATAGTTATATCTTATTAGTTAGCTTATAGAGAACTACTCTAGGTTCTTAGAGTATTTTTTAGTCTATATCTATAGAAATAGTGTATAAACACTACCTCTAAAGACTAGCTATATTACCTAACATCTTACTTACTTCTACCTAATATTTAACGCCTCTAATAAACGCAACGTCTACATTATTATAGTTATATTATACTAGATACTTACTCTACAATACAGCCTAAAGACTTAGAAGTAGTAGATACTAGCTAATAACTAGAATAAGAATAATATTAATAAAAATAAGTAGAGTAGTATTTATAATAATAATTAACTTAACTAGCGTGTGCCTTATAACCTAAATAGTCTTATTAATAAAGTATTATTAGACAAGAGTTAGAACTTAAAGAGTATGTTTCTATTTCTTATACCTAGTTTATACCTTCTCTAGTATAGAGTAGCTACTAAGAGAGAGAGGTAGAAGTAGAGAATAGAAAATAGAAAGAGTAATAGTTACTTTCTCTATAATCTCTTCTCTTTATAGTTACTCTCTCTAGTTTCTTCTCTTAAACGTTACTCTCTTTACGTTCTTCTCTTTTACTATTACCTTCTCTAACTTTTCTTATTCTACTATTACTCTCTTACCTTTACTATTATACACTAACTCTTCTTCTAGGTATAAAGTTCTATACATTAAACACTATCCGCCTATTAGACTATAATTAAACTACTATCTTAACTACTACTTCTATTTCTTATAAGCATTATAACTTTATAGGCCTTTTATTATTTATCTAGTTACTATATTCTAATAAGATAGCGTGTATCTATATTAGTAGTACTCTGTATTAGAGCTATAACTAGCTAATTTTTTTTAACCTATATTATAATAAAGCTAAAAATAATTAAGCGCCTATTAATTCTAATAATATGTATCTTAAGTTTACTATCTATACCTATAAGGCTTTTATTTGCAATAGTAGCTTCGCTACTAAGGTAATTAGAACCTATCTTACTACTATATAGAAGCATTTTATAGTTAGATATAATTTTAACTTATTATATATTATTAATAATAAGAGTAATATCTATTATATTAGTAAGGCTATATCTATCTTATTACGCTATACTATTAAGCTTAAGAACTCTATATCTATCTAGGTTCTACACAACCTTCTAATAGAAGAGTATATACACTTAACTATTATTAAAGATAAGAAGAATCTAGGCAAAATATTTCTTAATAGAAAAAGTATCTAACTACTTAGACTTGCAGCTATTTCTCTAATACTACTTCTATTAAAAGATATACACTACACTAAGGTACTAGCTAGTAAGGTATTTAGCTCTAAGTCTAAGCCTAAGTATAATAGCAATACTAATATAGATAATAATAAGCCTAGTATAAGAGAAGAGGTAGAAGATATTCTACTTATTAAAAACTCTTATATGCGCAAGTACTACTAGCTCTATAATAATAAGAAGAATACTAAGTTTTTCTAGAAGCTTATTAAGAACGTGTATAAAAGAGTCTATAGTATAGATCTACTATAGAACTAGTATCTTTTTTCTTATAGATATAACTTTAATAAGATAAGAGCTTAAAAGCTAGCTAGCTTCTTTATTTAAACGTTAGCTTGCCTCTAAGCATTATTCTCTATAGTAATAGACTAGATTAACATTTATAATAAGAAGACTCTAATTTTTATAAACTTACTATAGAAAATAATCTTCTATATAACTATACTAAAAGCCTTTTAGTATAAGGCTTTAGCTATTGCGTTATATATAAAGAAGAATATCTAAGAGGTAACTATTAAGAGATTTAAGTTCTATCTTACTTAATAGAGATTAGCTTTTAAAGGCGCTGTGTACTCTAATAATATAGAAGTTCTTATTCTCTTATATTATCTTAACTCTAGCCTAAACCTTTACTATAAATGTTATAACTTATATACGCTATTGCCTCTACTATTACTATCTATCTAGGTCTAGTCTTATAGTTAGCTAATATAATTTAGCTAAAAATATAAAGTACTTATTATTTACTATTACGTAAAAGAAATATACAACGCTACTTAGATAGCTAGTATAATGCGTAATACTCTTACTTATATTATAGCCTTTGCGTGTAGAGAGCCTACTATAGTTAATAAAGAGAGTTTTGTTAGTGTTTAAGTAATATATAAGTAGCTAGATACCTTTTATAAATTCTAGAATATATTAATTTTAGAGAAGTATCTAAAGTTTACTAAGCTTATTTAGTAGAATAAAGTTAATATTACTCTAAGTAATAATAATAAGTTCTTACGTCTACTTAATATCTTGTTAGAAATTACTATAAAGTCTTACTTATCTACAACTAGCTCTAGTTTTAAGACTACTTAGAACTTATTCTGTTACGCTAGCTAAGTTACGTATAGTAGAACTTTAGAAAGTTAATTTAAAAAGTACGCTACTATTAAGATAGTTAATAGATATAAGAAGCTAGACTCTATTATAGAAGAGAAGAATAAAGGCAACATAAGTAATAAAGGCTTTAGTATACTAGGTTTAAATATAGCTACACTAATCTACTACTATAAAAAGAAGAATAATAACACTAAGGTAGAGAAAGAAGAAAAAGTTAAGATAAAGCTAGCTAAGAAGACTACTAAAAAAAAGAGAAAGACTACTAATAACGCTTCTCTAACTCTAAAGCGTTCTAAGAAGAGTAAGCCTAACTTTACTAAGCTAAAGTTATCTAGTAGTATATCTAATACTATTCTAACTACTAGTCTAGCTTAGAACACACGTAGTTATAGCTAAAGTACTAACACTAGTAGTGCTAGTTGTAGTAGTGCTAGTTATAGTAGTAATAGAGCTTAAGTTTAGAAGTACTATTTTAAGTTAAGACTTTATATAGTCTAGATTAAGTTAGTTTAAGTAAAAGAAGTATTAAATAAGAATATAATATAGATAGCTAGTGTAGATAGTTATTAATACGTAGTTAAATTACGCATATATAGTATACTATATACTATTATTCTACTATAACGTTTATATTAGTAGTTAAAACGTACTATCTTATATTATACGCAAGTAACTATTATTCTAGTAATTACTATATTAGTAGAGAGGTAGACGTAATAAGAGTAATAGACGTATAAGTAGAGTTATCTATAGCGTATTAAGAACCTCTAGAATTAGCTAAGGCGTTTTTTAAAGAAAGTAAAGAGTTAAGTAGAGGTAGATAGAATATAATAAAGTAATAGTTGCCCTCTTTCTATATATAGAAGTAGAGACTTTAGAGGTAAGAGAAGAAAAATCTAGAAAGAGTAACTATTGCCTTTCTTAAAAAGCTCTCTCTCTACTTAACCTTCTATACTTAGAACTAGTATAACCTCTTATATAAAATCTATTCTCTATTATAATAAAACTATCTAGTAATAGAAGTTATACTTACCTAGTATTAAAAAGAGTTACGTAATCTATAAATGTCTAATAATATAGATACAGCGTAACTAAGCGCTTTATCTTATCTTTATAACCTTTATATAATTTATATACTACTTCTTAAGCTAGTTATAGTACATAAAACTAGATATTTCTAGTAATTCTATACTTACACTAGATAATAGCAATAACTAAATTTATAGAGAGAGAATAAGGTAATTAGAGGTAATTAGATAGAGTTAAGGTAAAATAAGAATAGAAAATGTAAGAGTAGAAGAATAGAGAGAGTATATTAAGGTAGAGTAACTACTAGCTCTATACGTCTTAGCGTCTTACTTTAATCTTAGTAGTATTTTTAAACTAAGATTATATTCTCTCTTCTTCTTCTACCTACTTATACCTACTTATAACTACCTTCTATAACTTACTATAAACGCGCTATCTTGTTCTAATAATTACTTTAGTAGTTACTAGATAGCTCTAAGGTAATTACAGCTTTACGCGCGTTACTATAAGCTATACTAATAAATACGCAGCTATTTATACTTACTTTTACCTATAATATAACTAGCTAAGATAAGTTTATAAAAGGTTGCCCTCTTTAAAAAGCTTTTCTCTCTCTTAACTCTAGGTTTCTAGATAGCTAAGAACACTAAACACTATTTTTATATTAGTACCTCTATATTTAGTCTACGTAGCTAATACTAGGTATAGACTTTAAGATTAGAGGCTATATCTATATATAGAGTGTTAGAGTAGACAAACTAATAAGCTTATAGAACTAGAGAGAAGTAAATTAAAAGAGAGTAATAGTTACTCTCTTTAAATTTCTACTCTTCTTGTTACTTTCTCTTATTTCTTCTATCTAGCTTCTTTTTTAGCGTTACTCTCTCTAAATTTCTACTCTTCTTATTACCTTCTTTTATTTCTTCTATCTAGCCTTCTTTCTAGCGTTACTCTCTCTAAATTTCTACTATTCTTATTACTCTCTCTTATTTCTTCTATCTTACTACTCTCTAGCGTTACTCTATACCTTTATATATTATATATATACTAACTATATTTAGCCTCTAGCTCTAGTACTCTACTTTAGCTATAGAAGATTATCTCTAAGAACAAACTACGCAGTAAGAAATTAGACTCTAACCTACCTTTAATAACTAATAACGCTCTAGAGAAAGACTCTAATCTTAATATTAATAGTAATATATCTACTACTATTATAGATATAGTTATTAATAGCGCTAATCTAGAGCTGTCTATAATATATCTCTCTAAATAGCAATCTATTAATAATAAGGTTACTAAATACTTTAGTTTTAATTACGCTGCTGCTCTTAAAGACGTTATTAAGAATAGCAGCATCTAATAAGACGTAAATAGATTTACTAACCTACACTACGCGTTTAACGCTAGATATAAAACTACTAATAGAATTACTACTTATCTAAACTTCTTATAGATTTATAACTAACTATTAGCGCTACATAAGAGTTAATCTTGTCTATTTAAGTATAGTCTCTTAGACCTTAAGTAGAATCTCTCTAGTAATAAGACTACTCTATATACTCTAGTAACTATAATATTCTAGAAGCGTTAGTTTATAGCGCCTAGCGCACTATTATCTAGTTCTAGTCTTTATCTAGAGATAGAACTAGAGCATATTCTTAGTCTAGTAAAGCTACTTAATTATCTGTATAATAGCTACATAGATATAAACAAGAGTTATACTATAGTAAAGAAGGTTAATAGCAAACACTATTCTATCTCTTCTACTAAGTGTACACTAGTTAAGAATTCTTAAGTCTATAAGGTAAAAGTAGTAGTATCTTATAAAGCTAACACTAATCTACTTTACTATATTAATTAGCTTAAAGAGTCTATAGCTACTATTATAGAGTATTAAAGCCTAAACCTAGATAGTACTCTAAAGGTTATTAACTTTAATAGCGCTAATCTAGCGCTAGCCTCTTCTACTACACTAGAAGAGGAGGCGCCTCTATTAGATAGTTTAGATAACAACTCTACGCTAAGTAAGACTAAGAAGAAGAAAAGTAAAAAGAGTAAGAAGCTAAGAAAATTTACTATAGTTAAGTTAATAGAGAGCTATAGCCTAAATATAACTACCTCTAGTACTTCTAGTTTAAAGTAGACCCTCTAATAGCCTAGGTTTAACTATATACCTAATTCTCTTAACTCTTATAAAATCTAGTTCTATAATAGAAAGATTATAAGTTACTCTAAGAAAGTTCTTAATACTATTATAAGTTTTACTGTAATAGAATAGATTTATTAAGATAAGAAGAATAGAAACGTTACTATAGTACCTTACGCTAATAAGCCTATTACGCCTACTTTATAATCTATAGATTTAATTACTAAGCAGCTTAATAAGCTTTTAGTAGAAAAGAGTAACTATACTAATAAGCTTACTACTATAAATAGTAACTCTTCTAGTAAAGATACTATATATTTAAAGCTTATAGCTAAGCAGGCTAAGTTTAAGATTAATAGTACTATATTATGCAAGTTGCGTATTAAGAAGATTAGAATATATACTAGATATAATAGCTTAGATAAGCTCTAAAAGATAGAAGATAATATTCTAGACTTTATAACCTACGTCTTAGCTTTAAAGCGTTATAAGTCTCTTACGTCTATAGATAAGTCTATAGACAAGTCTATAGATAAAGAGTAGAGTAAGGTTAAGTAAGAGAATGTTAATAGAGTACTATTAGATATACACAATAGTAAAGTACGCGTAACTATTAATAACGTAGCCTATACTATAGATAATTTTGCCTTTTAGTCTAAGAACTACTAAGAAGCGTTAAACTGCGGCTGTATTTACAGCAGGCTTAGCTCTAGAGTACCTAGATAGATAGTAATATCTTTTACTAATCTTTAGTAGTAGACTATAGACGCTGCTAAACTCTTATAGAGATAAAATATAGTAGAAGAAAAGCGCCTACGCTAGTTTAAGACTCTTATTACTACTAACTCTAAGATAAAAACTACTACTATAGATTTGCGTATAGACGTTAACTATAAAGCTCTACTTACTAATAATATAGATATTAGAAAGACTAATACAGCGTGCTTGTTACGCTTAATAGTAAGTTAGACTAGAGTAGAGTAGAAGAGAGAGTTTAATAAGAGCAACGTAGCTAGATAGAAAAATTAGAGAAAGTAATAGTTACTCTTATTAAATCTCTCTCTATAGTTATCTTATTATATAGTAAATTAGATAAGCTAACTATTATATTAGTATATAAATAATAGAAAACACCTTCTCTAGATATATTATAATAATAAGAATTAGAATACGCTCGCTAAAGCAAAAGTACTCTGCCTAGTCTTTGTTATTATATAGTTATATCTTATTTTATAGTTTACTAAAGACTTTATAGCCTTTTTAGAAAACTTCTCTATCTTTATCTATAGTAATTTAGTGTAGATACTACTAGAATGTATAACTTACATTACTAGCTATATCTTCTAGTCTTACTCTATATTTAATACTACAAATAAGCAGAACGTCTAAGTTATTATTATAATATTCTATTAGATATTAGCTCTCTATTATAGTTCTAAGGCGTAAAAGTGCTAGATATTAGATAATAGCTAGAGATAACGTAAAGCTAATAGCGAGAAATAGTTTAGCGTACGCAATTAGAACTAACCTAATTAGCGCGCTTTCTATAATCTTAATAGTTTTATTAATAAAGTCTTGCTAGATAAGAGATAGAATAGTAAAGATATATATATATTCTACTTATTTAGCTTATAACTTTGCGTATATAGAGAAAGCTCTATAGAGAGAGATAATTTAGAGAAAGTAATAGTTACTCTCTTCTATTATTTCTCTCTTAGCTATTACTCTCTCTAATTTTTCTCTCTATTATTACTCTCTTCTATTATTTCTCTCTTAGCTATTACTCTCTTTGCTTTCTTCTCTTACTATTACTCTCTTTAATTATTTCTTCTCTAGCTATTACCCTCTTTATATTATTATGTCTTACTAACCTCTCTTATAGAAATAAAGTTCTATACCTCTATTACTATCTACGCACTAGGCTCTAACTAGATAACTATTATAACTATAACGCTAATTCTATATAAATATAATAATTTTATAGATTTTTTTAGCTTTATATAGTTCTTTTACATAAATAAGATTACTTAAGCCTATATTAATAGTAACATCTATTAAGGTTGTAAGTAGTCTACTCTTATAAATCTATATTAGAATAAGGCTAGTTCTAATAATACTCTAGTTAACTCTTTAGATAGTTCTATAAAGTATACAGCGTATGCCTTTAAATACTTTATCTATAACTAAGAATTTACTACTAGTATTATTAGTACCTACCTAGCTACTATATAGGCTTAATTTATAATCTATAGAGATTTTAATTTCTAGTGTAAGATTAACAATAAGAGTATAGTTTATTGTATTAGGTAGTCTATACCTAAGTTACTTTAGTATACTATTTAACTTAAGAATCTAGAGGCTACCTAGAATCTATATAATCTCTTAATTAAGAAGTATATTTATTTAACTCTTATTATAGATAAGAAGAACCTAGAAGAGATACTTATTAATAGAAAGAGCGCTTAGCTACTTAGTCTCGCTACTATCTCTCTACTTCTACTTTTAGCTAAGAGTATTTATTATACAAAGGTTAAGAGTGTTACTTCTAATAAGAATAAGCCTAATAGTAAGAATAAAGATAATAATAAGCTAGGTTAAGAAGATAAAGTAGAGAACATTCTTCTTATAGAGAACCTATACCTTAAAGAGTATTACAACCTATATACTACTAAGAACTACTATAGCTTTCTCTTAAAGCTTATTAAGAATATCTACTAAGAAGCTTAGAAGATAGAGCCTCTATAGAATAAAGCCCTCTTTTCTAATAGCTATAATTTTAATAAGATAAGAGTTTATAAGCTTACTAGATTCTTTATCTAAACTTCTATTTAGCTATAGGCTCTATACTCTACTATAATAGACTAGGTTAACGTTTAAGATAAGAAGGCCTTAATCTTTGCTAACTCTCTATAGAAGGTTATATTCTACGCTATAATCTTCTAAGCCTTTTAATATAAAGTAGCTGCTATTACCTTAAATATAAAGAAGAAGCTTAGAGAGACTACTATTAAGTAATTTAAGTTGCGTTTTGTATAATAGAAGTTAAACTATAATAAGGTAGACTATACTAATAATATAGAGATAATAATTCTATTATACTATATAAACTTAGGCTTAAACCTCTATAACTATTATTATAATCTTTATGCGCTTTTGCCTGCTTCTTCTCTTATAATATAGATCTAGTTCTATAAGTATCTAATTTGCTTTAGTTAGAAGTATAAGATAGTAATTATTTAATATTACGTTAAAGAAATATATAACACTACGTAAACTACTACTATAATACGTAATACGCTTATATACGTTATAGCCTTTACCTATTATAAGCTTATAAGTATAAGTAATAACAGCTTTATAAGCGTTTATATATTATATAATTAACTATAGTTTCTATATAGCTACTAAGATTTACTAATTAGTAAGAATAATAACTAATTTAACGCGCTTATAAAGGCTAGAAAGATTAATCTATATCTAAGCTATAAAGATAAGTTTTTACGCCTTCTTAACATATTCTTAGATATAACTATTAAGCCTTGCTTAAGTAGAAAGTTTAAGACTACTACTAACTTATTTTATTACGTAGGTTAGGTTAATTTTAGTAGCACTCTAAATAGTAAGTCTAAAAAGAATATAACCTTAACTATAGTGTAGAAGCTAAAGAAGATAGAAGAGGTTAAGAAAGAGAATAAAGACAAGATTATAGGTAGTATAGTCTTTAGTGTACTTATACTAGATAAGACTATGCTTAAGCGCTAGCGTAAGAAGGCTTAGAATAAAGCTAATATAGTAAAGAAGAAGAAGCTTATATTAAAGGTAGAACTAAGAAATAATAAGTAATAACTAGCTAATAGGTCCTCTCTAAAGAATAATAAGAAGCCTAAGCTACTAGCCTCTACTACTTTCTCTCTTTAGCGTAGCACTCGTAAAAGTAACTATAGTTATAGTAGTAGTAGTAGACTTAGTAGTGCTGCCTCTAAATATAGTAACACTAAGGCTTAAGTAATAAGACTTAGGTCTACGCTAGGTATTATTAGAAATAGCTCTATTAGAGTTAGGTAAGATTTAGAAAGTAAGATTAGATAAGAATAAGATTTAGTTAATAGTTATAGAGTATAAGTATAATGCACATATATATATTATATATTATACCTTAATATAACTATAACGTTTTATCTAACTTTATAATAGATAATATTAGCAAACGCGTATAAGAAACTTAAATATACTAGAGTATACGAATAGAGATAGAGTAACGTTTATAGTAGTTAAAAATAGAGTAATTTAGGTAGATTCTATTAAGTATAGCTATAACTTTTACTAGTAGTATATAGTAGAAGAAGATAGTAATTATAGTAGAGTAACTATCGCTTACTATATAGGTAGAGAATACTTAATTAGAATAAAATAGATAATTATTTCTTTAATAGGTATAGATTATAAGAGAAGAGATAATTAGAAAGAGTAACTATTACTATATTATAATTAATTATTTCTTTAATAGGTATAGATTATAAGAGAAGAGATAATTAGAGAGAGTAACTATTACTATATTATAATTAATTATTTCTTTAATAGGTATAGATTATAAGAGAAGAGATAATTAAAGAGAGTAACTATTACTCTATTACAATTCTCTGCTTTCTTCTTCCCTCTACTCTTTCTAATTACTACTAGCAACGCTAGAGTACTAGAATAGAAAACTATATAGTTACTCTAGTAATTTATATAGGTATAGTGTAATATATACATAAGAATTAGAGGCTGTAATAGTTACTCTTTTATAATAACTTCTCTTTACCTATAATCTACTTTACTATCTATGTAACCTTAACGTCTCTATATAGTTTAGCACTATCTATACTCTAACTACTATAGACTAGCGCACTTATAGTTATACTCTTACTATAAACTAACTATTAATATACGCGAAAGTAGTGTTAGGTGTACTAGAGACTATATCTACAGGTAGTAGCTATATACTCTATTCTACGTTTATCTTAATATACTAGTAGAGATATAAAGCTATATTATTAGTGCTATTACTATAGATAAGCGTTATAAGAGTTGTAACTATAATATACTAGCCTTTAAATACAATCTTAAAGCGTATAGCTAATAGATAGATTATAGCAAAGTTAATAATATTATTTATAACTCTATATAGGCTAGATAGCTAGTTTAGGGTTAGGGTTAGGGTTAGGGTTAGGGTTAGGGTTAGGGTTAGGGTTAGGGTTAGGGTTAGGGG